>NW_009259578.1:475746-527556 GCF_000687185.1 Egretta garzetta
GATCATTCCCCTCTCTTGTGGCAGGGTCCGCAGCAAGATGCCACATCAGGCCTGGGAGCAGGGAGATGCAGCAGCTCCCCATCATCCCTGCATCACCAGCCGGAAAGCTCCTTCCCCCTGCAGGGCCAGGGCTAGCCCAGCCTGAAGCCCCGTTGCCAGTGGGTAAGATGGGCAGCTCTCTGCAGATTACCTGCACTGCACTGAAAATGCAATAATACCCGTCAGGCTTAGCTCTTCGTGGCCTGGCCATCCTGCAGCCACGCAGCGTGAGCTTCAGTCCTAGACCATAAACGTTGCAATTTAAATCTCTGGAGGTCGGGGTCCATTTGTCAGCGAGGCATCTGAGCGCCTCTTCCCAGCGATGGGGATCCAAGTGGCACCGTCCACGGAGTCTAGGAAGCGCCTCGCTCTTCTCTAAGGCAGACAAGCCATGCTTGGGCAGGAGAGTAATGATCTGCCGCTCTGCCTTCTCCCTTCTGAACGTGGAGGTGGGATGAGGTGCGTGTGATCCACCAGTGGAACAGGTATTAAGGACCAAAAAACACTGCCACTCACCCCAAAAGTAGCACATTGACAATCAGGCGTAGTGCAGCATATTGCTAATAAACTACATTGATAATGAGGCATCACCCCAGTAGCCCTCTTAATTTCTTAATAGCCATTTTGATATTCCGTGCTTAATGTATTATTGTATGCATTAACTCTCAAGAGTTCGATCGTATTTTTGACATTGTGCATAGGTAAGTAGCAAGAGCATTGTTGGAAGAAAAGAAGATACAGCATGCACTAAAAAAAAAAAAAAAAAAAAAACCAAAAAAAAAAAAAAAAAAAGACATGAAGATGAAGGGACAGATTTTCAAATTCAGCTTTTTTTTTTTTTTTGTAACATTATTTTTTTCACCGACTGGATAAAAACCTTGAATTTTGAAAATAAGTAAGAAATGTGCATCCACATCAGGTACTCCAGTATTTCTAATTAGCAAATCTGTAAGGTAAAAGCCATTCATGCATGCAATAATATACTTTCAGCATCTTGATTTAGCAGCCACGTTGAGGCACTTAGAGAAATTTCCTCCTAATGCTTTACATTTATGCTAGAAGAAGGAAAAAAACTCTCAAAAGATCTACAGTGCACAGGACCCTCTTTTCAAAATTTCACTATTACGAATGGAACAACATAAAATCTTGGAATAAATAGATGCAGTTTAGCCACAAGAATGTAACACGTGGAGGAAAAACCCATTGAATCTTTTTCTAGACAAGGAAGAAAAACAGATACAGATCTCTCATAATGAAAACAATAAATTTACAAAGAATCTTCATACAGAGTAATAAATATCAAGACTTTCCACATATCCATTATGTATCCTACAAAAATGAAAGCTGATTTTTTTTCTAGCCACTACCGTAGTTAAGAGAGAAAACCAATTTCAGTTGTATTCACTTGGCATCAATGTATTTTAACAGACAATATCATAAACCTGGCTACCTTCACAGACAGTATATCTCCAGGCTTTTACAGCAGATCTGGAAAATGTCACACCAATATTTAAGCTTTTCCTGCACTCTCTTTCCTCTTCCCTGTAGTTTGCTTGGCCTCTCTTCACCTTTGGTGAAGGCAAAGGCTGATTTCATTGCCTCCAGCCAGATAATCTCTGCAACGTGTGCCCAGATGCCATGTAGACCTCATCTCTCAAGGCTTTCTCTTTACCACACACACTCAGAAGGATGGCCACAACCTGGCCGGGCTCGATACTCACAACGACTGTGGAGAAATAAGCTAACTTCGCTCCCACCCCCACCCCCACTTCACTTATCAATCATCTCTGATTGCTGGCTAAGAGAATGGAACAACCGATGCCGCAATCCCACATTTCCTAGGTCTTTTTTTTAATCACCTCAGCAAATTCCACCCTTAATCAAAACACGGCATGTAAAAGTTTGAAGGGCAATATGCTTTGCTCCATCTCATTCACTAGAAAGCTACACACTACAGTTGCAAAGGACAGCATGAAATAAACCAGCTCTCATGTCACCGAAGAACCAAAACAGATTTTTCTTTTTTCAATTTTTCATACGTGTCTGCACAAGTTTTGGTAGCTCAGATTGTATAGGGTACATCTGCTCTCTCTTCAACCCATCCTCATAGCTTAGGGCTTTGAATTAAGTCTTTTTGGACAGGAATCTACTCTACTGCTATTTAATAACACTAATTAATGCCTACTGAGAAAAAAATACAGTTTCCTCACTGGCAGAAACCAAGAATAACAGAGACAAGGAGGGGTAGGTGTCAGACGTGGTCTCGTTTACCAAAGCGGTAGGCCTTTCTTGGCTAATTCCCAGGTAGCCAAGCTGCACAAACTCTCTGATCCTCTCATGGGTTAGTCAAGATGGAGAAGTGTCACCACCTTGCGACCTGACTGTTATAATCTTCAGTAATGGCTACTTCTGCTGCCTCTTCCCTTGGCCACTGGTGAGCTCTCTGCTCCCGCAGAAGCCGCCGCTCCTCTCGCCTCTTTAGCCGGTTCTTCTGATGCTCCTCTTGCTTGGAGTACTGGAAGCGCTGCAGGAACAAGTCCTTCGCGTATTCGTAGAGCTGCACGTCCAAGAAATTCAGCTCCTCTATCCGTTGCCGCACATCCTCACCAATGTCCACATTGGAGGCCCGTGTAACGTTGAATTGGGTGAATGGGGAAATGAATTTCAGGTTGAATGTCCTCTCAAAGAGATACTGCGTTTTCCTCTGAAATTCTGTGAGCCCGAAGAAGGCCATATTTTTCAGATTGTTCTTGGCGCTTTGGAGAAGAATAATATTTCTTTCACTCTCATTCATAAAAGTCAAGTTGTAGCATCCCACCAGGCTGAGGTCTGCCAGCATGCGCACCTGGCGGTTGTTGGCCAAGTTGTAGCTACAATCCATGAATTCCTGTAAACTGACTCCAGACCAGTCATCTCCTTCATAACAGGTAGGCAGCTCGTCTGGTGTTGGGCTTCTTCCGTCACACATATGAAGGGAAGTTTTCCACGTTGCACCCCTCTGGACGTGCTTCCATTCACTCAAGTACCGTGACACCGGGTCCCTCAGCATCGTGATGTAATAAAAGTTCCTGAAACATATCATTAAACACAGTTTTAAGATTCAGTGGGTTTCACTTCTTTATTCTCCAGTAAAACGATTACCAGCCACCACCACCACCCCCTTCACTTTTCCCAGTGTAATGTAGGCACTTAAAGTGACTGCTTCTGAGACAGTAAAAGGCTTAAAGCTTCATAAATACCATGAATAAAACACAAGGTAAATTGGGAGAAAGAGAGAGAGATGAAAGGAAATAAGCAGTTATGAGAGAAAAGGAATTACTTTGACCTATCAGCTGTTCAGCAGTGGTTACTTTATGTAGAAGCCGATTAAATGACTTTTACTCCCCTCTACTTTGAAATCACCCCTCAGGAATATCAAAAACAGTGGGAAAAGAGATTTATATAGTCTTGCCACTTCTCTTCTGGACTGAGACATGCATGCCTCACAAGATGATAATCCATACAGCACTTGGTCAGAATATAAGAGAAGCACGAGCAATTTCATGTGGATGCTGCAAGTGCTAAAAATAACACCATGTGGAAGACTGGCATGAGCCACCTACTTACGAAGAAGCCTATTATTAAATGGGTTGGAGTGAAGATAATGAGAGACCCAAAATCCATTCATCTGACTTAATTCATATGACAAGTGCTTGATTGAAATTAGTTATAATCGTGTAGTACAAAAGCATTTGTTGATATAAAGATTACCATTATTCAACCTCGCCTGTCAAGAATACAAAAGGGACGCCAAGAAATATTGATTTGAAATAGAGCAAATAACTGCAGAACTCACATTGTCAGTTCATCTTCTAGTGATTGAATTCAGTTTGTACATCTATTTATGGCAATCTGAAATGGACTGCAATTGAGTATGCGTCAAGCAGGCTTTCACAGATTGAGTTTTTTTACTGAGAAATGTTTTATTCAATAACAACTCACCTGAGTTACAGGATGATATCATAAAGACAAAGCAAAACCAAAATACTTATGATTTCTGTCAGCTAGAATAACCAGCAGAAGATTCATGACTAAAATTAACACACGGCCTGGTACAAAAATAGGCTCGTGAGTTTGCATGACTCACCCGACTGCAAACAATACATTAATAAATCATGAGCCCTAAGATTTCTTAAGAAAAGACTGATCTCAGTGCTCTTCCTTGAGCCTAGAGAAGGATGAAGCAAGTAAGCAGTTGCTGCAGACAAGGTACCCTGTAAACAAACCAACACTTTGTGAGGGCCACCTCACCCAGGAGCTAACTCCAGTTAAATGAAAAATCTCAAAACTCCTAACAGTCTCCAAGACAATTACACTTCTTTTTCAGGTATCACCCATTTTCTGCCACTAAAGATTCTCCGTAGCTTCTCCATAAACTTCAGGTTTATAATAAAAAAGATACTTCCCTGCATATTCCTAAAAATGCAGATATTTTCCCCAGTGCAGACAAAGCAAAAGACAAACAGGGCTGAATGCTTTCCCCTTAGTCATTCTGAGTTCTCCACCTACAGGATCTATAATATATTTTTTGGAATAAGGTTATGAGGCCAAACTATGGACTATGTTCTGCTGCAGGGTCATTTCTTGATCTGCTATCTAATGGAAACAGCTGTTTCAAGAATTATTTCACATCAGAAAGGTCACAGGTGGAAGGATATAAACTAGGGAGTGCCGTGGATGCGTTTTCATTATCACTTGGATTGGAAGCCATGATTTGTGTTAGCATCAGATGATACTCTGAAAGATGGTATTTCCAAAATAACTTGGGGCTTGGGTTTTCTGGTTGCTGCTCACGTGTGATCGGACTGCACGTCAGCGTTTTGATCTGTTGCAATTGCTTACACAGCCCCCATCAACAGTGAACCCAAGGACCATGCAACCATTCGTAGACAGGTATTTCTAACATCCCTCTTCACTACTCTTGCAGAGTAGGAAGGACCAGAAATCCTCCCATCTGCTCTGCAGGGTAGCTCCACTGCAAAAAGCACCATCTTCAAGCACTTCAAGCACAGCGTTCCCTTCTCAAATTGGGTGCTCATCTCACCTCGCATGTACGACAGCACATTAGTAACTGCTTTCCAACTAACGGCACAAAAAGTGGACACATTTCACCAGTGTTGTGCAGACAAAGCAGCCGAACTCTCAAACACCCATCAGCTCCGAGCGTGAGACACTGTTGTTGCAACATCCAGCAGGCACTGAGAGGGCTGTGACAGAAAACAACTGAAGCTCCAAGGGAGCAAAATGAAAAAAAAGATGGACAAAGATTCAGAGGCAGCTGCCAACATCTACATTGACAGAGACGTGGCGTTGGCTTAGTCCTTGTATTGCTGCTCCTCCCCTCTTCAGATAATTTTGGATGTTCATATGTGGTAACAGACGGGTTTAAAAGTTGCTCTTGACAATTATTTATACCCCTAATAATAGCTCTGTCTTTCCTCACCCATCTCCAGCAGTCCCAGTCAGGCATGACTCGGAGCAACAACAATTAACAAAAATACTTCCTTTGCATCAATCATTTCCATTTCATCCCTGGATATGTAAATGTGTTTGATGTGCAATAACCAGGAGTGCGAAGCAAATGCAGGGAAATGAGAACAGAGTGTCTTTGCGTAACATCCGCAGCTTCCCTTACGCAGAGTGGGCGAGAAACTTTCGCCGGTCTGTTGCCGCTCCTCCTTGTGACAACCTGACTTCGCTATCCTGATTTTTGCTATCCTGATCAATTTGCTTCTAGTTCGTACATCTTTCAGGGTGTTGCCTTCTTGTGTTATCACCCTGAAAGATGTATGAACCAGAAGCAAATTGATCAGGATAGCAAAAGTTTTTCTGGGCTCCCCAGTTCAAGAAGGATGAGGAACTCCTAGAAAGAGTCCAGAGGAGAGCTACAAAGATGATAAAGGGACTGGAGCATCTCCCCTATGAGGAAAGGCTGAGGGAGCTGGACTTGTTCAGCCTGAAGAAGAGAAGACTGAGAGGGGACCTCATCAACATGTACAAATATCTCAAGAGTGGATGTCATGAGGATGGAGCCAGACTCTTCTCAGTGGTGCCCAGAGACAGGACAAGGGGCAAGGGGCACAAACTGAAGCATAAGAGGTTTCAGTTGAATCTGAGGAAGAACTTTCCTTTGAGAGTGACAGAGCACTGGAACAGGCTGCCCAGGGGGGTTGTGGAGTCTCCTTCCACTGGAGATATTCAAGCCCTGCCTGGATGATGTCCTGTGCAACCTGCTGTACGTGACCCTGCTTTAGCAGGGGATTGGACTGGATGACTCCCAAGGTCCCTTCCAACCCCTGCCATTTTGTGTTATCAACTGAATGGCTTCTTCATCTGGCAGACAAGCTTTGACAGCAGCTCAATACACATTTAGTTTCTGAGGCACTAATAACTAAGAGCGCAGCCATCCCCACCGCATTCACAGTTTACAACCTTCTGTTTAACCTTCTGTTCGTGACTCTCCATCACCCTTTTAACCAATCTGAGGTTGGAAGACCTTAAGATTTCTTCCACCCAATTGTCTACAGACAACACTGTTACAAAGCTATGCAGAAGGCTGGGGGATGCTGCACAGCAGTCACGGCACAAATTTTTCCTTCAGGGAAAAGGATGTCATGTCTCTAGAATAATGATGTAAGTAAAAATACATAGGTCATGCACATTTGTTCCAGTTGGAAAATTATAAAAAATTATCTTAGGAAATTGTTTTCAAATGTTGACATTTATGGATTAAATGTAGCAGTGTTTCAGAGCCTAATACACAGAGTGCAATCACTCCAGGAATGGCTGAGGAGTCAGCTCATAAAAAAGACAAAAAGTAGTTCATAAAAATATGAAACTGGGGATGGCCTTCAGTCCCTCCTTTCTTCACTGTTCTGTAAAAGAGCATCAAGTCAGCTATATACTGAACATGCCTGAGCCACTCTGAATACAGACGTGCCCTTGCTCTCGTCGGTGTAATCGACCCCCTCACGTCACCCACACTCGTGCTTACGTGGCTACATTAAAACTCCACAGCTACCCACTATGGGAAATACCCAGCAAAGAATTAAGTAATAACTTCTGCTACCCTGTTTGACAAAGCAAACTCGTCACAGATTTACTGGCTTCATTGCAATGGACTGCCGTCATCGATTCCTCAAACTGCTGTCACAGCCAGCCTCAGTGCTTGACGGCTAGCCGAGCAGAACACGCTGCCACCCCAGCAGAAGATGTTTTACACAAACCATTCCAAATTAATTAAAACCCGCACAAATTATATCTATATCATCATGTGCATGTATGTGTGTGTAAAAATTTACATGGGAATGTGGCCATAAGCTGCGGTTGCCAATGAAAGAGAAATCATATTTCCAGTACAGTATTTGCCAACGTATCTTGTGACTGTCTATATAAACATCTAGAGGTGTACCAACACTTTATATTTCAGACAATCCTTATAACACCACCAGCCCACTAGTCACGACATTAGCTCCTCCTGAACGGAAACTTCATATAACTTCCCCAGGTTAAACAATCTCCTTTTGAGTGCGATGTACTGAAATGGTACTGCACTGTACTGTACTGGTGCCCAGCAACAGGACAAGGGGCAGTGGGTGAAAACTGAAACATAAGAGGTTTCAGCTGAACATGAGGAAGAACTTCTTTCCTTTGAGGGTGACAGAGCACTGGAACAGGCTGCCCCAGGGGGTGTGGAGTCTCCTTCTCTGGAGATATTCAAAGCCCGCCTGGACGATGTCCTGTGCAACCTGCTCTGGGTGAGCCTGCTTTAGCAGGGGGGTTGGACTGGATGATCTCTGGAGGTCCCTTCCAACCCCTGTCATTCTGTGATTCTGTGAAATTAATGGGTTATCAAAGTCGCCACTATGGAATGGTTGATTTTTTGGACAGATGCTGAACACCATGATGGTCAGGCTCAGCAATCCATGCAAGGTCCCAAACAAGCACCAGTGTGAAGCGTGGGCTGCACACTACTGTTTACACTAGAGTTAAAAAGCACTTGGGAATTCGGAAGGCTCTCATCCCACCAGCATGAAATCCAGTCTCTTCATTAGCATTAGGCAAAGAAAACCTTTAATTAATAGAACAGCTAAGCTGAGCTTCTAGTTATAACCTAAGAACATGTATTTCTTTCACATTATAAGGCATTTTAATATAAAAACTCTAATCTCACATTAATCCTTCAATAGTATTGCTCTGGTTTAGAAATTAATTTCAGAGGAGCAGACTCCGACGTTGGCGGAGGTGATTCCAAACCAGGGCATTTTGCCTCTTCTATCACCACAGAACAGATGCCCCAGGAGAGGGAGATTTGCTAAATATGGGAAGGATCACCCGCACATTGAGAACAAAAACATCCCATGGGGCCTGCTGGGGAAGAAGGATGAGCGGCATCTTCTCTGTTGCTCCCGCTCTCGTGTGGAGCAGCCGGCACACGGAGAGCTCACACAGCTCTCTCGGAGGCTCAGAGAGGGGAAAAAGCAAACTATTCCCTCTTCTTTCAAAGCGTGAGGCAGGACCTTACATGTGGAGAGTGATGAGCTTCCTCAAAGAAGAACAGTGCACTCATGGCAGCTGATGCAGAGATGGAGGAATATTTAGGGTGGAGAAAGAGAGTCACTGGAGAATATTGTGGAAGACTAACAGACAGAAGAAAGAAGAACCAAAATGACTGGAAAACCCAGCTGCATCATAAAACCATCCGCATCCTGGCTCTCCCTGGTAGCAGGGAAAATAAAAGCCCTGATCAAGTCGAGACAAGACGTTCGCAGCTTTAATCCTGGAAGTGAGGGTGCTCCCGAGGACAGGTCTGAAATACCCAGGAAAAGCCAGCCTGGCAGCATGCTTCTGCTAACAACAGAGGCTATGGCACAACAAAGGGTTAAGAAGGACCTGCAGTATGTGAACAAAAGCCTTACGCTTCCCGTTTTTATCCCAGTGCCCGAATTCTCCGACACAGTAACAGAATTATCCACTGATGAACAGCTTCTCTTCAGGCAAAGTATCATCAGCATGGGTAAAGGTGAAGAGAAGAGGGTAAACAAATTAAACAAAAATAAGGGAATTAGGGAATAAAAGCATGAAACAAGGATGGTGGGGGGAGGCAGAAAACAAAGCAACATTGTTGGGCTGATCCAAACTGGTCAAAGTCCTCCTAGTGTAATGCAGATGTACCAGCTCATGGCTGGCAGCGTTAGTGTGCAGAGCGTCGCTGCATCTATGCTGTGCTTAATTTACAGATAACCTGCCCAGAGTAACGAGGACAGACTGTATACTTCTTACCCGGAACAACAGTACTGTAGAGAAAAAGCTATGAAACGGTGCACAAACCATATGCATGTCCATCCGGCTGCAGTGAGCATCACACAGCTTATCCACCAAGCCAGAGAGATCAACACTAGCTAGCCCACAAACTTGTGCAACGATGATGTAGCAACAGCACATCGGTTTCTTAAGCTTAGCATCTGCCACAGGACACTAGACCACTGTGATGGGAATGGATTCCTAAGACATCCTTTAGAAAAGCTGGTGACCTTAATATTATTAGCTGTCCTCTCAGGTTTTCATGGATTTCTTCACAAGTCTTTTACAGAAAGAGCAGCAGTCACCATTAAGAAGTTGACATTTATCCAGTCTTATCACAAACATCTCCCCTTCAGCATGCAGGAAAAACACTTAATCGGCTGGTTTTTTCAGAGGATCTGAGCACTCACCACTTCTGCTCGTTTTAGCTGCGGTGGTGGTACTGTGCTTACTTAAAGCAGTGGCTGTCATGTCCTGTAGACACTCAGTTACTCCACATTAAAGGAGAACTTGCCATTGACTTCAGCAGAGTTCAATAAAACCATTGTCACTTGCACTTTGAGGTACAAAATTATTAAATCTTAGGTAGTTCTCATTATTCCTCTGGGATTTTGTCCCATGGCTTTGAATCCAACCAGGTAAACAAACTTGATGGTCTTTCCAAATTGTCCATAAGCTTCTGCAGGTTAACGACCCCTTTTGCTATCCCAGGGACATAAAATGCAGCTAAATCTGTAGGATGTGCCTGCTCAGTGAAGGGACTGGATACTACTTCCAGGGTAAGGCATCTAAACGCGGTGGTCTACATATAAGCTAGGTGTCTAAGATACCCCTGAAGCCAATGGGGAGCTGCTCAATACAGGCAGTGGTGTGTACCTGGAGAGTAACGCAGTTGGGCAAGGGTGGGTGCCAGCTCTGGCAGGAGCTGTATGACTATGGAGGCTCCCTATGCATGCACCCTCTGTTACCTTGACTACAGCACGAGCTTAGACACCCGCTAACCTGGAGATGTCTACATTGTAGGCACTTACATACAGGTGTCTCCATCTGTAAGGTGAGCCCCATGCCTGGGGTCGAAGGTTCCCTTCCTGCACAGACCTATTTGCAGGGCGCAAGCTTCAGGCCAACCTCGAAAACTGACCAGTAAACTAACATTTTGTAACGAGCGAGAAGTAACTGCAAAGAACCTCAGTTTCATGACTTGTTGTACCTATGATATAGACGCAAGTCATTTTTCATTTTTATAATTTAGAATAATTTGGGTTGGAAAAGACCTTTAAGATCATCAAGTCCAACCGTTAACCTAGCACTGCCAAGTCCACCACTAAACCATGTCCCTAAACACCTTGTCTACCTGTCTTTTAAATACCTCCAGGGATGGAGACCCGACCACTTCCCTGGGCAGCCCATTCCAGTACTTAACAACCCTTTCTGTTTAGAAATTTTTCCTAATGTCCAACCTAAACCTGCCCTGGTGCAACTTGAGGCCATTTCCCCTCGTCCCATCGCCCGTTTCCTGGGAGAAGAGGCCAACCCCCACCTCACTACAACCTCCTTTCAGGCAGCTGTAGAGGGCGATAAGGTCTCCCCTCAGCCTCCTCTTCTCCAGGCTGAAAAACCCCGGTTCCCTCAGCCGCTCCTCATAAGACTTGTGCTCCAGACCCCTCACCAGTTTTGTGGCTCTCCTCTGGACATGTTCCAGCAATGCAATGTCTTTCCTGTAGTGAGGGGCCCAGAACTGAATTCTAAGCATGTTTTCAGAGCTGGAGCATTCCCAAAGTAAACAGAAGTTTTAAGTAAGTCGTTTATTATTTCACGTAGATCTCCAAACCAGCAGTTAGAAAACCAGCCTACCATAATTTTATTGTCCTTGCTGATGTGTATAAGTGAGATAGGGGGCGGGCTTGGAGTCAGACAGCTAGGATTGTATTTCTGGTTCTGGAAAGCGAAGGTGGTTGCTCGGAAAGTTACTTGTGATGACATGGTCTGTCAGAGAAATGTTCTGCAAGAGAAATGTGGTGTTTGGGCACTGGGAAGTGCTTCAGACATGGGAAATCTCACATTTCATTGCATGTTAGCAGAGATACTCCTTGTCACCAACTTCAGTTTCTTTTACATTAAACTGTTGCTTTAGCACTTCATTGTAAAAGTCCTGTTTTTTTCTGTTCAGAAATTGCAAGCTTTTTTTTTTTTTCTAAATATCCTCCAAAATATCACATTACATTCTGTATCCGTGCTATCAGAAAAAACCTCAGGAAAGCTTTACAGCATTATTTTTTTTTTCATGGTTGTTGATCAGAAGATCAGTGTCACACATCCAAATGATAGATGACTGTCCAGGTTTTGGCTGGGACAGAGTTAATTTTCTTCATAGTAGCTGGCATAGTGCTGTGTTTTGGATTTAGTATGAGAAGAATGTTGATAACACCCTGATGGTTTAGTTGTTGCTGAGCAGTGCTTACACCAGTCAAGGACTTTTCAGCTTCCCCTGCTCTGCCGGGTGCACAAGAAGCTGGGAGGGGGCACAGCCAGGACAGCTGACCCCAACTGGCCAAAGGGATATTCCAGACTGTATGACGTCATGCTCGGGGAGAGTTGGCCGAGGGGCAGGGACTGCTGCTCGGGTAGGGCTGGGCATTGGTTGGCAGGTGGTGAGAGGTTGCATCACTTGTTTTTCCTGGATTTTGTTCCTCTCTCTCTTTTTTTTTTGTTTTCCTTTTAATCACAGTATATTATTATTATTATTGTTGTTGTTATTATTATTGTTGTTGTTTTTGTTAATATTTTACTTTATTTCAGTTATTAAACTGTTCTTATCTCAACCTACGAGTTCTCTCACTTTTGCCCTTCCAATTCTCTCCCCCATCACACCAGGGGCAGAAGGGTGAGCGAGCGGCTGGGTGGTGCCCAGTTGCCAGCTGGGGTTAAACCATGCCAACAGCAAAGAGTGTCTTTAGAGATCACACACTCTCTGACATCAAACAACTTTTAACAGTTGCGATTTAGGGTAATCCAGAAGAGCAGAAGAAAGAGAGTGAAGCTGTGTCAACACAGATGCAGCATGTACAATATTACGAATCTTTCCACCTAAAGAGTCTGATTTGCCTTGAAGTGAAGCTAGGGCAAATTCAGTAATGGTGTAGAGCTATGCGAGGATATGAGAAGAATGAGATGCTAGGCAAGCTATTTGAACATAGCACTGGTTTAGATTTATATTATATAGAAAAAAGATGACTTTCAAAATCATCTGTACCACAAACAATGGTAAAAAACACATTTGTGGAGACCCTATTTTTTTTTCTTAGGTACTTTAGGAATGAAGACAGCTGGCCCGGGACTATGCAAACTGACAACTTTCTTTTAAAACCCTGTAGGCTTTTGGAGTTAGGACCTGTGATTTTGTACTTTTTTAAAACAATGAATAACCATTAAAATAATAATAATAATAATAATAATAATAATAATAATAATAATGTTTTCTACATATCACATTGCCACATGCTCTTCAAAATCATTAGTGAAAATGGATCTCGGGACCTACTGCTGCAAAAGGAAACTGGGGGTGCTGAGACTTCTTGTCTTGACATAGGAGAATATAAATTTGTGAGGATGCAGATTTTAATGAAGTATTTCAAAGACCTAAGATGTTAGGTGGGGACCAAACAGCAGCCTTCCAGTACCTAAGAGGAGGTGAGTGAGAGGATGGAGCCAGGCTCTTCACTGACGTGCACGGTGGGATAACAAGAGACAATGGTCATAGGCTGGAAAAGAGGAGGATGCGTGGAAAATAACTTTTGCTATGAGACTAATTAAGCATTGGAAAAGCTTTTTCCAAAGAAGCTGTATGTCCTCCATCCTTGGAGGTTCTGAAGACCCAACCGGACAGAGCCCTGAGCAACCCTATCTGCACTCAGTGGTGACCCTGCTCTGAGAAGGCGTTGACTAGAGACCTCCTGAGGTCCCTTTCCACCCCAGGGCTCCTCTGATTCTGCATGATGGTGCATAGTCTTCTGTCACCAAATACACAGTCCTGTCAGAAAATACATCAAACCAGAACCAACTCTCCAACTATATCATCATACCTTTCCTCCCTTGTTCTTTCCTGGCTACCCAAGACAGAGTACAGGGAATTGCTTTGCCTTCTATGAGACAGTTTTAGGTTGGTTTTTTTTTTTTGGTATATGATTTTAACTAGGGCTCTAACACTCTGAAACAGCACACTCTGAATTATTGAGCAACTTCATGAATATTTATTTCAATGCCACTTCGTTCAATACAGAATCTCTAGAAATTGGAGAGGACAGTGCAGCAACTACATGTCCCTAAAGAAATTAATTCTCTTCACAGGTATCAAGTCTAGATCTTGAATAGCTCCTAGACTAATGACATTATGTACCTGCCCATGGTTTTAATACCAGTATTTTAGAAAAGGCACACAAATAGCATATGAATATGTGTGAGCTTTCTGAGCCAATACATGTTTTTCCTGTGTGTTGCCTTGAGGATTTAGGCATAAATTTTCAAACACAGAGCACAAAGTTAGGCATCTAACTTTATACTTAAACATGTAGATAAACTCAGCCTCATTGCCAGTGAAGAAAATACACTGTAGAAGAGCTAAGGATGCTCAGGTACCCAGAAAACATGGCCTGCTGATTTATTTAGCAAAAGGAGGCTCCCAGAGCCATCAGAGAGCCCTTCCCTGCCAGCACAGCTAATAGCACTCTGTTATCCCCTTCATAAAACAGCCTACTCCCTTTTGAAATATCCTTTTCATGCCATTGCTCCCGTTAAAAAGGGCTTGTGAAGGTTGCTTCTCACAGAAACATGAGTCTCATTCCCAGACTAAACCTGCTCTTGGTCTACTTACATCCAGTTGTTCTTGGGTTACCACTGCAAATACACCAAGAGGATTTACAAGTATAACATCAGAGAAGAAATGGCATTTAAGTTGGAGATCAGCGAGCAATCACACCTCTTGGCTTTCATTTTACGAAGCTGACCTAGTTGGTATTGTCTGTTCTGATAAGACGTGCCAGAAGCAACCATGCTGTGGTCCCCCAAACCCCTCAGGTCATGCTTAAATTGCTTCACTCAGAGATGCACCCTGAGTTTTCCAACATCTCACCTCTCCATGTTAGCTTTTGATAGGAGGCTCACAAAAGTAAGACATGCTGGAAGCTCCTGCGATTGGTTCTGTTTTTTGACCATTCAAACAGTCCTTTCCTGGCATTTGAACTTGCATGACTTCACATTTCACTATATATGGCTGGAATTGGGCAAATTTCGCATGAGGTTTCACAGGTGTTTTGTACAGTAAATACTTCTCATCCCCACTGGTAACAGGTTCTCTGATACACTCTCATGTTGCATTCTGGTTTTTTATGGGGCCGCGTAACTCTGGAAGCTCACACTCGCTGCGTTGCTGGCTAATACACAGAGGCCTTTCTGCTCCCTCCGTTTCAGCCGATAAGCACTCAGTCACTAGAGGAAATCTGTTTCTGCCAGCCTCAAACACATGATCTTGCACTTTGCGCTACCCAACTTCATTCCACCTCTTCTGCTGAAATCCTCAAGGTCATTAAGCAAATGCCATTAACATGCTTCAGCTTTTTGTGCCAACTTCGTTAATGAAAACATGAAATAGGATCAGAGCTAAGACCAGCCCTGAGGAAATTCATTAATAACTTTCCTTTCACCAGAAAATTCCTCTTTCAGCACCTCTGGTTTTGTTACCAGCTTCCTGTCCACTGAAAACTTCCTATGCTCAGCCTCATGTTTCCTGCCTTGTATAATAACTTTGCAGATGCCGCTCGATCAAATACTTTATTGAAGGTAAAATTTCCCTTCTCCTACCAGATCCAGATGCTGGGTATTTACACGTCTCAGCCCAAAGGCTGCGAATAGTGGCCCCCAGCTTTGCTGCGTGTGAGAACACAGGGAACGGTTAAGATGGGGAAATGACAATTTATTTGAGAGTGAAGTGGTCTGGAATAGAAATGTACAGATTAGGCGATTTGATGGAAAAACAAAGCCGCCACTTTCCATCAAACAACCTTGATGCAAATTGTAAATCATTTCTTGATGAGACACAAATCTAACAAAGTTCCCTCCAGAGATTTGTGTACTTTGCCTAAATTATATCAAGCTCAGTTGTTCTAAGTGTTCTTTAAATTGCTGAAAGGAGTAAAGTAGCAAGAGCCTTGCTGAAAGAAATATAAAATGCAATAATAAATCAAATAATAAGAATTCAGTTGTTCTATCAAGCACACGCATAATAAAAACCTTGTACCTGGTAAGAAACGGTGTGTGAGCACACACAGGAGGAAATCCTATTCAAAAGCAATAGATACACAGTGTCTCATAAGATTCTTTACAGATAGTGTATGCAAGACCTTTCTGCCGGAGAGAATAATAAATCCTTTGTGGGCAGCACTGGCGAAAGAGGAATCCATTGCTCACATCTCCCCACCCCGTTCTATCTCATCCCTGCTGTGCACAGATCATTTCTGTGCCTCCTGTCTCTGCCTTTGCTATGCCACTGCACAGAAAGGGGAATGAAATAAGGTTGTTTCAGTACTTAAAGGGAGCCTATAGGAAAGACGGGGACAATCTTTTTAGCAGGGTCAGTTGTGACAGGACAAGGGGTAATGGTTTTAAACTAAAATATATCCAGTTTAGACTGGATATAAGGAAGCAATTCTTTACCATGAAGGTAGTGAAACACTGGAAGGGGTTGCCCAGAGAGGTGGTGGAGGCCCCATCCCTGGGAACATTCAAGGCCAGGTTGGACGGGGCTCTGAGCAACCTGATCTAGTTAGTGGTGTGCCTGCTAACTGCAAGGGGGTTGGGCTAGATGACCTCTAGGGGTCCCTTCCAACCCAAAACATTCTATGATTCTATGATTGTATGTATTTCCACCACTGTACTCCCTGCCTCCTGCCAGAGCTACCTCTAGCCCCAGCTTGGGGGTGAAGTACTGCACGTGTCTTTCTGGGAGAGGTGTTATGAGTACAGGGGAGATGAGCTCAGGGGATGACCCACAGCATCAAGCAGCAGCAGAAAACAAGGGCTGGCCAGAGAAAAGAAAGGTGATGACAGGCAAGGGACGAGAGAAGAGCAAACCAGGCAATAGCGCAGCAAGAGGGACCCACAGTCTGAGCTTGTTTTGCCAACTTTAGCTTCCAAGGGTTACAGAAACCAGGTTGGGAAGGGACCCTCCTGATCAAGTCTGATGCCTATAATCATGGGTAACAGTTTAGCACAACAGGATCCGTAAAATATCCCTTATGAACACAGGGCAAGCCACAAAACCTTCCTCACTATCAAGTCACAGTCTCTGAGCAGCTGCTAGTCCCTGTTTCAGGAGGAGCCTCCCCAGGGGAGGTCACTGCATGGGGGACTCAGTGTGCAGCTCCAGCTGCCCGCCTCCAGCACCGATGCAAAGAGACGGGGATGCAGAACGCCCACCTACTCAGTAACTTGTAAGTTGTGAAGAACACAAGGCGTTTTGTAATGGTTAGAAAGAAAAAAAAGCCTACATACTTTCATGCAGAACTATGAGAGATCTGCTATGGCAAGAGTCCTGGCTGCCTACAAGAATACACCCAACTGGGAAAATTCAATTTCAAAGAACTCCTGAAAAGACAAATAAAATTTAGCCAGACCCTTAAATCTTCCGACATTTATATTTCTTCAGTCAGGTTTTGTTAGGTCTGAAATAGAGCAAAAATATATATGTTAAATTCAACAGCAACCTTTACGTTCATCTTCTTCCTCATTTTTGAAGGAGCTGTTGCTATCCCATTTTATTCTCTGGCTGGGTAAGACAAGCAGCACAGGCATCACTAGTGCTCCTCTATAGTTGGCTTCATTGTGCCAGGGCAGGTTTAGGTTGGACATTAGAAAAAACTTCTTCACAGAAAAGATTGTCAAGCATTGGAACGGGCTGCCCAGGGAAGTGGTGGAGTTCCCATCCCTGGAGGTATTTAAAAGACGGGCAGACGAGGTGCCTAGGGACAGGGTTTAGTGGTGGGATGGCAGGGTTAGGTTAACGGTTGGACTTGATCTTAAAGGTCTCTTCCAATGTAAATGATTCTATGATTCTGTGGGATTTTTCACTGCAACACATTTTGAATCAGTACAATAATTCTGCTCAATTAATAAAGTAATTAACAATAAAAAGGCCCAGTAATTGAAATGCCTTTCAAAGTATATCAATTTATTCTCTCTAAGCTTTGCCTCAAGACTTTATTAATTCTGACATCAAGCATAATGACCATAAATTATAAATGATCATCACAAAACTGAGGCATCACAACCATGTTCTTGTCCCACATGCTGAGTTTCTAAAATATGTAGGTTTGGTCATAACTTTTGAGATTTGCCCCTCCCATAAGATAAACAATAGGACAATATGGATATTAAAGAATTTCAGGTGATTCTACTAATGAAAAACATTGTAAGAGTAGTCTTTCCCATTCATTCATTGAAACAATTCACAAAAGCCAAGGAAATTCCTCAGCTCTAAGACAAAACTGCTAACTTCATTTCTCCTAACATTCCTCTTCTCGTGATATAACTGTACAGTTTTTCCTGTAAGACATTAAGCAAGCAGACGATGGGGTATTTCAATTTACTACTTATAAGACAGACCAGTGACTTCCCATTTTACACTGCACTTTGTTGTTTTCACTAAAATACTTGACAGCATCTAATCAAACCCAGAAATGTTTGCTGTGAATAACACAACTCAAAGCTATAAGCAAAATTGCTGTCTTCCCCTCCACTGACCTCCTAACAGATTTCTCTCCACGTCAGTTTAGACTACACGGATGATGTGTGTGAGTAGATATAAAATATAAATAAAATTATATATATTATATATAATCTCCACAAGAGGGCCCTCTTATCTTCTGCAAATCTTAGCAAAAGCTTAACTCGCTTTCCGAAAATTTATGTTATAAAGCTTTTGTCTACTGACACTGTGGTATCTTAGAAGAAAGTTTTTACCAACCAGAATTGAGTTTATGATAGAATTTGATGCAACAAAACCTGGAATTGGAAAGGGAATGTTTCTTTTTTACGTACAATTTCCACTACATATCTGGCACGCAGAGACCTTCGATAAAGCTTTTCCGAGTTTACTACTTGCAATAGCCAGCCCAAATGAGACCTTTTACACCACCGGCTCGGCTCACACTGCCACGGCGAGGCAGCCCCCACGGCGCAGGCTGGCTCCGCGTTACACTGGCGTTTGTCGGGTAAGCCCAAAGGAAGCGCTAGGAGTGATCGATTGCAGCTCTCTGCGAATGCACCCCCTCGGCACAACACTTAAGGTACAAATGGTATTAAAGTTATTTGCACTGTCCTCTCAACTGCCAGCAGATATGGAAAACTAATCTTGTTTGGGATACCTGGTTACTTGCTTTAATATTCTGAATGTTTTATGGAGACAGTGTTGCATGTCCTCATCTTCTTAACTCAGTTGTAGCTCTGTGAGGTTTTTATTATTTACCATCCCTTTGACCTTGGAACACCTAACAGAAATCGGACCATCACTGCCTTCTTAATGAATCTTAATGAATCAAGGCTCTGACACACATGCCAGGCAGTGTGCTGCCATACCACTGCTGGCATGGATGCTATGCTCTGAGAAAGACGGCAGTAAGTTGAAATAAAGAAGCCTAGGCTTTTATGAGGGATTCTTTACTTTTCAGGAAAACTAGCAAGCGATTATGTGAATTCACCGTTGCTGATACAGCACAAACCTGCCAATCTGCTAACTCATTCGAGTAAATCTCTGCACCTTGATCTGCAGCGCAAACTTTAAGCAAAGTTTTCATGATCGTTCAGCAATCCAACCATATGATATGGTCGTGTTTAACCAATGTCCGTGACAGAGTTCAGGTCGCTGCAATACTTGTGCATTCATGTAAAATAAAACACCCACAGTGCTGATGGGAATCCATATGAATTACTGTCTGCAGCAAGTCATCAGGGATGCCTTTAGCTCTGCAACCCTCCTCTGGCATGGACAAATCCTAATCAATGCAGCACATCTGTACAGCGGAGGAAAAGCCCTTCCCAATCCCTTCAGGCCATGAACTGAAGCATGACATTTGATTAGCCTTATTATCACAACTCATTTATACATAAATGTTGTTAGGGGGCATGAAGCCATCCAGCCCTTACTAAAAACTGGCCACAGTCTCTGAGCTGATGGTCCCACTCTTCTTCCTTTTTGTCTGTAAAAACAAGGAGGGATTTCTCCTTTTGAACTGAGGGTTATAATTTTTGCAGTTTTATTATTGTAGAATAACCTCCTTCTCCTACATTAGCACAGCAGACTGTTGCCATACCCCCTCACATATGCAAATAGGTCAGGCTTTCTAGTCTTTCCCCACAGAGATATTTGACATTGAGACTCAACATGATCTAGCATCTTTCTGAACTAAAGGCCAGGGGAATAGCGCGCAGGACATTATTTTCAAATGTATCTCTCATGGAAATTAATGAACATCTGTGCAGACACTGAACGTGAATTCAGGCAACAGAAACAAAACCCATCTGCAATATAGCTTAAGGTCTAGGAATACCTAATGGTAAGGATCTTTGTCTTTGCAAGCTGAGGATGTCTTCCCTTCCCTTTGAAGAGCCAGAGTACTTCTCAGGTCACAAACTTACCTTGCTCTAAAGGAAATGGGATGATAGGAGGGTTATGAAAGATATTTCTGCATGAACAAGGAGCAAAGTTGCTGACGTGTAGTCCTAAGAAACACAAAGATCTGAATAGAAAACATTCATTAAGATTCTTTTATAGACTCTGTAAATTACTTTCTGTTTCACTGTCAATACAATCCAGCAGTGAGGCAAACAGGAACACAAAATTCACGTTAAAATCTCGTAACACCATAAATATTTTTCTACAGTTGTAATGATTTCAATGCATCTCTTATCTAATGGATTAGATTACTTAGTCTAGGCCAATCTTATTTTTGATACACATACTGAATATTACATAATTTAATGTAAATGAATACCTGTGAATTTAAAGAAGAAATCTCATCATAGTTTCCTGAGCAACTGAAGGCATGCTACCTGCCCAGTAAAAACAGCCAAAAAAAAGAGAAAAGGCTCCAAACTAATCTGGTTTTGCTTTTTTTGCTTTGAAGATGTTCCTTTTCAACGGGCTTTTTCTAAGGCAAAATTTTCGTTTATAATTGTATCATTTTTCATATGTGAGAAAACTATACATCCCAATGGTCTCACCAAGCTCTGTTTAGTGCTCGTATCTCCGCTCTCCATCTTGAGATAGCAGCTGCTGTACGTTCAGGCTAAACTACAGCTCTGCCGAGATGAAAAGGAAGCGTGCATGCACATAGACCTTTCTTCGTGACACTTTAATTTGCTCCATGGCCTTAATAAATACACCAGCATTAAGCATACTCATGCAAACCACAGCTCTAAAAATAACTCACTTCAGACATTCAGATGTTTTTCCACGTTGCTTCCAGTAACACCGCTCTTACTGCTAGGAACAATCATTAGCACA
The DNA here is from genome assembly GCF_000687185.1 of Egretta garzetta. Taxonomy (NCBI): domain Eukaryota; kingdom Metazoa; phylum Chordata; class Aves; order Pelecaniformes; family Ardeidae; genus Egretta; species Egretta garzetta. Next base: position 496,682 of record NW_009259578.1, read on the forward strand.
GGCAGGGATTTATCATCAAAAAATCACACTTGGAAAAGCAGCAGGGATGCTCAGAGACGTAGCAGGGGACTAGCTGAGGGGTCACATTAGTATTCCCTGAGCATTAATGGAAAAAGCCGGGCAGTGTGGCTGGGCCACTGCAGCGAGTGGGGTAAGCAGGCATGGGCAACCCTGCTCGTTCATCATACCCACATCTGCCAGCATGGCCCACAGGTGAGGGCTGGGGGCCACCAAGCTGCAGGGTCTCCCCATAGTCCCTGGGGAGACATTTTGCTCAGAGGCCAGAAATCCACGCACCCCCTCAGTCCAGCACCCTTCCCCAGGCCAAAGTCTTCCTCGGCAGGCACCCCAGCCTACCTTGTCGGAAGAAGAGGGGCTGGTAGGAAGGACGGCACAGCCTCTTCCTTCGCTTCGCAAAGACGATCACAACCTTGCCCTAACCTAATCGCTTTTTCTTTTTGTCTCAGTATTCTCGACAGAACAGGAAGAGGTATTTATGACGAAGGCTGTGCAAACGGCAAACAGACCAGGCAATGAGAGCAGGATATGCAGTATTCTTGAACGAGTTTTTACTCTTAAATGCAATTCTCTTTATTGCATCCTAAAACATGCCTGCCTTTATTGTAAAAAGGCAAGCAAACTGAATATATAGAGCAAACCAATGGCCTACAAACACACATAGCTCAGAGACAGAACCTTGAATTTAAAAAAAAACCCCACCCGATTTTAATAAAAAATCCCTGCTATATGCCTTGGAGCAAAGGCTCTGGGGATAAAATTCTTAAACCGGTGAGCCCTGAGCACAGTCTCAACACTCAAACTGGGAAGACAATGCTGTGATTCATCAGAGCTACGAAAACGGCAGTGTTTCTTACTACGCACTTACTATGCATGCATTTTTCTTGTTCTTTTCCTCCCAGCTTCTCGCTCTTTTGGTTTTTTTTTCTCTATTTCTTTTCTTCCTTTCCCCCTCATTATTTGTGTTCTCACCCAGCAGCAGTGTAACTTTATGCCTGGAGGAACTGCAGAGGAGACCAGAGCCTTTCCATGTGCAATGGCCTACTGGGCTGATACAGAAGAAACCCGACTTTTTTCCTAGCTAGGGCTAAGGCTATTTACTCCTGCACCAAGAAGGCTGCAGAGAAGAACTGAAGCAGGACGGAGTCACACGAAGCCCTCACCAGCCGCAGAACTGTGCCTGCCGCTTGCCAGGGCTGGAGCAGGGGCTGTGCAGCCGACCCATGGAGCCAGGCTGAGGGCCGGCGCCTGGGGGCCAGGTCCCACCCAGAGATGTGTTGCTTTAGGTACCTGGCTGCTTCCCCACAGGCCATTTTCACAGCGCCGCCCTCACTTGTGCCTCTCTCTCTACTATCTACCAGGATAAGGACTTTTGTTCAGCTTGGGATTTTTTAATTTTAGCTCATTGAAACTGGATCCACTCAATTTTTGCATCCCAGATATGCAACCTCTCTGAGGGCTTGTTCCATTTAGATCCCTGTGCATTAGGTACATTACTGTCGGTTCAGGTTTTAACAAATCTGAGAGCCAGAAATGATTTTGAAAAACCTCGAACTAACTTCCAATGCTGGACATCCTGTAACGGTTGCAATATTACGGTATTGCATTTGGACTTTGTTCTATTAAACCTAGCCTGAACTTGGCTTTGGCTTTTTAAAGAGGCTTTAGAAGACTCACGTTCTCTAAAAGCCACTGAAGGAAAAATGGCATATTAAAAAGGGTTCAAGAAGCTACGCGACTAGTTCATGGAAGACAAAACCCATCAAGAGCTATTAAATACTAAGTAAGAAATTCTCAAGCCTTGAATTTTTAGGCTACAGGAGTATTTTCAGGAGTATCATCAGTAAATGCCTGCCCTGTTCTTGCCCTCGTTGGACATCAGTTGCTGTCCATTGTTGGGGAGAAGGTGTTAGGCTAGATAGACCTTTGGTCTGACTCAGCTTAGCCATCACTCTGCTACTTCAAGCCACCCACACAGTCATGCTTTTTTTTTTATTAACACTGGTGAGAGAAGTATCTCATATGCCGATGAGTTAATTCAAAGCAAAAAAAAAAAAAAGAAAAAAAAGACAAAAGATATGTACAGTTTTAGTCATATGTGTAAAGCAGAATTTGGATGTCATGCTTGCCATAGAAAATGTTCTCTCACCATCAATAAGAAATCTGTTTTCTGGTTTTTGAAAAAAATGTATCTCACAATGTAAGTGTTACAAACAGCAGTTCTTTCTCTACTGCTTGTAAAAATGAATGCTTTCCATTCATTTACAAAAAGACTATCAGAAAATATATTATTACTAGGGGTTGGTAGGAGGCAACATCAAACAGCATGTCAGCTCTGAAAGAGAAATGAACCATGGAAACGGACTGAACGCAGGAACCGACCGCTGAGGTTCATCATGCAGGCGAGGAGCTTCCCCATGGAGGCCACAACGCAGGACGGGCAGCTGGGGAGATCTTCAGGTAGGCTGGCAGAGGGCTGACCCCACTCCTGACAACTCCACTGCTGTTCAAGGCCAGCTCTGTGGGTGGCCAGGTGGCCTGGCAACGCAAACGTGACCCATGGCCAACATGGGCAACACGAATTAGCTAGAGTAAGTGATATGGCACCTGTGCTGGTTTTAGGTGTTCGCATGTGCCCGGAGCGAGAGGACGGATGATATCAGATGGGGGCACAGAGCGACGCAGAGCCAAACCACCTATTGTGGCACAAAGTCTTCTGGCACAAAACTGATTTATCAACTTCTCCTGAACAGCTTGAATCAGCACAGTGAGTCTACGCTGGAGTAGTACTTTGCACCCTTTTGAGCAAAAGTACTAGGAGATCTGAAGCCAGTTCGATCATATTGTCAAACTATGGCCTCGGTACCTAACCTGTTACAACCGTCCAGGAGTTACTTTGGATTTACGAGCATGCAACCGCACCAGGATGTTTTAGCTTAGTTTTGCTGCCCTGCGCGCTTCTTCTCTATGTCTGTCCTAACTTACCTAACCTCAGCAATTCTTTCCACGTAATATACATCTTCTTGCTCCAGTGTACTAAAACTATATGAACAGGAAGAAAGTAAATGACACAACTGAAATATTAAATTCCTTAAATGTTGAATATCGCACATAAAATTTAAAGCAGTACAACATATTTAATAACACTACCGTGTCAATTCTAGGAGAAAATAAATGTATAAAGGCCTCTATTACAAGGTGAAATATCATCCTCCGGATTAGAAAATGCCAGAAATAATATTATTTGTGCAGCTTTATTTTGCCATTATGATACCATATTTATTTGCAATAAAAATTATTATTTTTCCACAGGGCCCCTGCTTTGTTCAGCGCACAGAACAGGCAGTGCTCAGCAAGTGAGATGCCTGTTCAGTATTTCTTTTTATCGTCATCCGAAAGCACATAGTTCAGTGTTTTATTTACAGCATGTCGCACAGACTCTGCTCTGGGTACAGAATGTCACATTGCCTTATCGCCTTTACTATCGCCATCATCCTTGCAACAGACTGTACTTCATTTTTTTTTTTGGCTCAGTATTTCCTGCAACTCCTACCATAGTCATATCCTCACACTTTTGCCCATTGAATCTTGATTTCTTTTGGGTTAAAAGGAAACAGCACCAAACCAAAGACGGGGGACAAACCCCTTCCTCGAAGAGGCAGGAGCCACTGTAGAGCCGCAGCGGTCTCGTGGGCAATGGGGGAGGCAAGCTCAAGTCAAGAGCAGAGGAAGAAGATGAAGACACATCTCTTCCTTTCTCCACACCACCCCCAGCTTTTGGCAAAAGCAGCTGTGACAGCTGTTTGGTGTGGCACCCATGCACATCTGCAGGTGCCATGTGCACCGCATGGCTCCTGAAGCCCAGCGTTCCCCACCTGTGCTCCCTGTGGGGGACACGTGGGGCCTCTCAGACCCCTCTGAAACAGGTTGCTGTACTGCACATCCACAGTAACACAACTGGAAACTCCTAAGCAACCTCATTAATCACAGATCAGGCTTCCCGTGACAGTGGAATCAGGCAAGGTTTTTGACTATGAGACTACCAGCCGTGGTACTCACTCCTTATGGCTTGGGGTCTCAGACTACTTCATTAAATACCAGCATCTTTGGAAATCAGGCCACCCCTTTTCAATTCCAGCTGGAATCCTGAACCTTAGAAACAGTATTTTAAAACATCAGCATCTTGAAGATTTTGTAATTTATCCACCTTACAGTCTTGCTGTGTGTACTGACTGCAAGTGTGCATGGCCCGGGATGATGAAGCGGTTATCGGTATGAAAATACCATTACTGCTAAACGATCCATTCTCCCTCTCACTTTTTGTTTGGAAATGGCTGTCTCTTATTTTTCATTGCATCTTTCAGGCAGTACAAATCTTAATAAGGAAATGACTGACATTAATAAGGCAGTAATGCGTTTTCGGAGCCATCACTTGGTGGCAGATGCTAGGAATAACTAGGACGTGGGTAATGGACAATTAAAAGAAAGATGTTCACGTGGCATGGCTTATTTTGTCCATGTATTTCTCATCAAGAAACATATTCTTGAGCACAAGAACTGAAAGGAGGGTGTAGTGAGGTGGGGGTTGGCCTCTTCTCCCAGGTAACGGGCGATAGGATGAGGAGAAATGGCCTCAAGTTGCGCCAGGGCAGGTTTAGGTTGGACATTAGGAAAATTTTTTTCACTGAAAGGGTTGTTAAGCATTGAAACAGGCTGCCCAGGGAAGTGGTGGAGTCCCCATCCCTGGAGATATTTAAAAGAAGGATAGATGAAGTGCTTAGGGACAGGGTTTAGTGGTGGGATGGCAGGGTTAGGTTAACGATTGGACTTGATGATCTTAAAGGTTTTTTCCAACCTAAATGATTCTATGATTCTATGAACTATCTCAAAATAGTTGATAGGAAGAAAAAAATGCCTAACACAAAAGGAATATTTGATACATCCACAAATAATAGAAACCTTTCTCTTTTTTTAATCCAGAGGACGTATGGAGGCAATATGTCAGTCAATCAACATGTAATGTAACATCCTTCAAAAAGAAGTACATCTAGGCTACATAGAAAACTTGATTTTAAAATCAGCCTACCACTTTATACTCGCTAATAAGCACCACTTCACAAGCAAAGTTACTTGGAGACAAAAATAACAAGTCTGATGAGATGGTATGAGGGACCCGTTGACTATCTTGTCACCATTACTACCCTGCACAAAGTTAAAAGATGGGCCTGTGCACTTTGCTGAACAAACACAGGCTTTAACTGCCAAAAAAAAACCGGGACTTCAATTATCTGTGGACATTTAAAAAGTTATTATCTAATTCATTATGCAGAGAGACAGTTGTGAGCACAGTAAATTAGCTGGATGATAGGTGGACTGTACATGCTCTGAATTAGAGTAATCACAGTTTTATTTTCTCCGACGGGGACTTTTTCAGTCAAAGCGCAAATAAATGATGCAAATATGGGTAAGCAAATAATTATTGCAATATTGCTTCCGTTCTGGAGGTGTTTTGTGTTTGTTTGTGTTTGAAACCTGACTGCTTCAGACCTCAAGGGTCTGTGAGGAGGAGAGACCACAGCTGACAGGAACAGAGAAGCAAAGGCTACGAGCGCCCTGCTTCTGTCCAAACGCCTGCAAGAGCCCCTGTGGAAATGCAGAGGTGAAAGGCTGGGTAACCCCAGTGAGACACCGTGCCCCCGATTCATCCAGCAGCACCGCCGTGCAAGGGGGCAAACCAGGAGGGGGCAAACCAGCGTGCTTCAAAGAAGATAGACTCCTTCAGTTTAACTTTTCAGATAACATGGATGTTTTCTTTTCTTTCAAAGATGGAAATATGCCCCAAATACAATCATATGACTCTCTGCAGGATACAATATCAATGATTATGATTATGTGATGTTTGATCTCTTCTTTTTCAATGACTAAGTATCTCCTTTTTCAGACAGTCAAAGCTTTGGAGACTGTTTGGAGCCAATAATTCCATAAAATCTTTGCTTTCTTGTATTTCCTCTGGTCTTCGAAGTCTGTAGGACGCTACCGAACTCTTGAATCTCTCTTTTTTCCTGGAACCTTCAGTAAATTGAAATACTGGTTTCTGTGAGATCTATCTGTCGTGGAGAACAGGAGAGGTGCCTGATGACTGGAAGATAGCCAGTGTCACTCCAGTCTTCAAAAAGGGCAAGAAGGAGGACCCAGGGAACTACAGGCTGGTTAGTCTCACCTCTGTCCCTGGAAAGGTGATGGAACAACTCATTCTGAGTGTCCTCTCCAAGCAAGTGGACGACAAAAAGATCATCAGGAGTACCCAGCACGGATTCACCAAGGGGAAATCATGCCTGACCAATCTGATAGCCTTCTATGATGGCATGACCGGCTGGGTAGACAAAGGGAGAGCGGTGGATGTTGTCTACCTTGACTTCAGCAAGGCTTTTGATACTGTTTCCCATAACATCCTCATAAGGAAGCTCACGAAGTATGGGTTGGATGAGTGGACAGTGAGGTGGATTCGGAACTGGCTGAATGACAGGGCCCAGAGAGTTCTGATCGGCGGGGCAGAGTCCAGTTGGAGGCCGGTAGCTAGCTGGACAGGCTGGAGAGCTGGGCAAAGAGGAACTTGATGAAGTTCAACAAGAGCAAGTGTCGAGTGCTGCACCTGGGGAGGTCGAACCCCATGCACCATTACAGGCTGGGGGGTGACCTGCTAGATAGCAGCTCTGCTGAGAGGGACCTGGGAGTCCTGGTGGACAATAAGCTGACCATGAGCCAGCAATGTGCCCTTGTTGCCAAGAAGGCCAATGGTATCCTGGGGTGTATTAAGAGGAGTGTGGCCAGCAGGTCGAGGGAGGTTCTCCTCCCCCTCTACTCTGCCCTGGTGAGACCCCACCTGGAGTACTGTGTCCAGTTCTGGGCTCCCCAGTTCAAGAAAGACGAAGAACTCCTGGAAAGAGTCCAGAGGAGAGCTACTAGGTTGATAAAGGGACTGGAGCATCTCCCCTACGAGGAAAGGCTGAGAGAGTTGGGCTTGTTCAGCCTGAAGAAGAGAAGACTGAGAGGGAATCTCATCAATGCATACAAATATCTTAAGGGTGGAAGTCAAGAGGACGGAAGCAGTCTGTTTGCAGTGGTGTCCAGCGACATGACTAGGGGCAAAGGATGCAAACTGAAACATAAGAGGTTTCAGTTGAATATGAGGAAGAACTTCTTCACTCTGAGGGTGGCAGAGCACTGGAACAGGCTGCCCAGGGAGGTTGTGGAGTCTCCTTCTCTGGAGATATTCAAAGCCCGCCTGGATGAAGTCCTGTGTAGCATGCTCTAGGTGAGCCTGCTTTAGCAGGGGGGTTGGACTAGATGATCTCCTGAGGTCCCTTCCAACCCTTACGATTCTGTGATTCTGTGATTCTATTCTAAATAACGATTGCCCTGATCTATAGACTCTGTTAGGCCAAATTTCTTCTCGCTCTTCCCAGTTGTGAGCTCAGAATTGCCATGTATGTGTTTTGCCATGAAGCACTGAAATAACTGGTCTCTGTAAATTGTTTTTGGCTTAAGCGTCCTTGCTCTGGAAGCCTGGAGAGTATGCTCTGCCAGTGCTCTATGGTGTAGCACAGATCTCGATGGTTTGAGAACAGCTGTGTCTAGTTTTCCTTACCCTTTCAACATTTTATTTTATTTTAATTATGTGGATAAAAATCTTCCTCTTGGGAATCTGGCACTGGGAATGGGAACATTTATCTGAGAGAGAAAACACGCAACTTACGGGCATTCAAACACAGATTTTTTTCTGAGCTCACTCTTAAATGTTAGCCTCTCCTATTTCTAACCTGTCTTTTAGGATGAAAATGGTAGCATAAGCACATTCAAAGTATCTTCAGTTTAACATACTGCCTTTTGACTTCTGCTGATACTTACCTCCTCTCACAGGACTTTTAGGATAAGACCTATTTCATCTGATGTTAGCCAATGTTAAATATCTAGTCTCAGTTAGACATTTCAGTTACCTCTGCAGTCAACAGAGAAAGGTGGGTACCTCCAGAGATGATTTATCCCCTCCTAAGACAGCTGTCTGCAAGACATGGAATGCGTTCAGCTCTGAAGGTGTGCTCCAGTTGAGCTCTATATCGTTTCATTCACTTGTGCTTGCAACCCCCTGCCAGAGCCACCATCGCCCCATTCTTGATGTTGATGAGGTTAGATCAAATGCAACTCAGTGACTGACAGTCATCAGACTGAGTACTTAACTGCCTGCACTCGGTAGATGCTCCTTTCTTTTCAGCAATTGGTGAGCCATGCGGCAATCAGCCACAGTCTTTGATGACCAGCTGGCAAAGACATTTTCCCTGGATGACGCGCATTACATTACTGGAAAAACTACTTGGTTGCATCACTTCTTTTACAAAATTCTGACTTTTATCTCTTTGGCATTTAAAAAGTTGAGTGCTACTTGTCCTGTTTCACTGTTGTGCTGAGTTCTCCAGTTTTGTAAGTGTGGCTGCTCAGTGATCCATTGAGTCATTGGGTTATTGCCATATCATTCAAAATAAATGTCGGTCCAATTAATTTTTCAAACTTTTTTTGTGTGGGAGCTTTCATCAAGACCTGTTCATTGCTGTCACTTGGCAGAGGACATTACGATGCCGTTTGGTGCGTGCATGGTGAGCGTGGGGTTATTTGGTCCCTTCTGCTTCTGATAAGAACCAATAACATTGAGGAATTTCACTGAGAAATGCAGTGGTGGGTTGCCTGAGCTGAGAGCTTGATAAGTGATAGCAATTTTACCCATAAATTGTAAGCTTAGACACCAAGAGTTTTAGAAACAGGGGACGGAAATCAGGCTTTTAAACGTGTATCTGGATTCCACTAGAAGGCGGCTGACTTCTCGCGCAGTGTGAACTTGCAGGGATTTCAATCACCACAGGGCAGGTATTAGAGGAGTGCAATCAATGTATACAAACTGCTGTAAAATATAATATTGTCCCATAAATCCATGAAAAAAATGCTAACATTTCTCAGCTGCTAACATGGTCCTATATACTGGTAATTAAATGATGGGGAAAAAAGTAGAAATTAATGTCAAGTCTGGAAATACTGCAAGGAGGATAATGTGTAATGGGTGCTACTTTGATCAACATTATTAGATGGAATGCTGTCTAGTATAATATACTATGATTAAATACTTTAGGAGAAAAGATGCCAAGTGCGCTAATTAATTGTGATGATGACACTAAGTTGGAAGATGCCAAGTAACTGCTTGAAAACAATATAAAGATACTTAGAGAATTTAGTGAAAAAAATCATAGAAAATTGTATGGAAACACATGAGAAAAATATAATCTGAAACAAGTATTTTATGTGACAGAAACATTTTAGGACTACTCAGAAATATGGAACAATATGGGAAGTGCTTTTTACTTATACACTTTGGGGAAAAAAGGGAAATTTGTCACTTTACATTCAGAAGTATCCTGTTGTATGGTATGACTTTGCTGACTTAAGTGTATTAATGTCTGAATTAATGACAACGTTTTGGGATAAGAAAAAATACAAGCTGGAGGGAATGGCAGCAAAGTGTTGACAGGACAGGAGCAAAACTATGAAGCTGGGCTATATTAACTCTTGCCTTTTGAGCCCTGAAGGCAGTGGAAGTCAACTAGAGAAGTTTGCTCATGACCCTGTCCAGTTGGGTTTTGAGTATCGCCAAGGATGGAGACTCCACAACCTCCCTGGGCAACCTGTGCCAGTGCTCTGTCACCCTCACAGCGAAAAAGTGTTTCCTGATGATCAGAGGGACTGTCCTGTATTTCAGTTTGTGCCCTCTTGTCCTGTCCCTGAGAAGAGCCTGGCTCCGTCCTCTTTGCACCCTCCCTTCCTGTGTTTGTACACATTGGTAAGATCCCTCTGAGTCTTCTCTGTTCTGGGCCAAACAGTCCCAGCTCTCTCACCTTCCCCTCATATGTCAAGTGCTCCAGACCTTTAATCATCTTAGTGACCTTTCACTGGACTTGCTCCAGCATGCCCATGTCTTATACTGGGGAGCCCAGAACTGGGCACACCACTCCAGCTGCGGTCTTGCCAGATGTTGTCCTACCAGCACTGAGTAGAGGGGAAGAATCACCTCCCTTCATGTCAATGGTTGTAGGATGAGGTCCCTTAAGAATGATGCAATTTAAAACTATGTCATTTAAAGCATACAAACAAAGAAGGGAAAGATATGAATTAGGGAAAAGTGAACGGCTAAACAGTAAGGAAAGACATGAAAATAATAATTAAAAAAAAAAAGTAAATTAAGCAGAAGAACAAATACCTGGATGGTTGGAAGCACTATTTTCTCTGAGAAATGATGGCAACTGTACTAATGTAAGTCACTTGGAGTTGTATTAAGCATAGCCAGGCCCACGCACCGGGAACAAACACTGGCACTGGCACTGGCAGAGGGAAAAACAATGTTAGAAAACGCAGTATGTCTTTCCCATTTTTAACTTCTAGGAACATGCGTTGCTTCTTTTCTGAATGCTAGCAGATGTCAGCGCCCTGCAGACTGGTTTCTCAGCGGAGGAGAAATCAGAGTGGATATACTCTAAAGGCAAATTGAGTAATTTACATTTAGACACTCATCCTGGAGCAGAGATTGTCATAAATAACACGCAGGCGATCCCTTCTTTCAAGACACTCAGCCAAACCCCAATGCCCTGTTCCCAGGGAGCAACTTCAATCAAAGACAGCGGCCGAAAGCAAACTCTCTGGCCTCTCACACAGCGATGCCCTCATCAGAAAGGTGTATTAAAATGTCAGCAGGGAAGAGATGCCAATCTCTGCTTTTCCCAGCACACAGTGACATTTTGAAAGCAGTGCCACCTGGTGACACCTGCCAAACAACACTCCCCTGCTCAGCAGAGCGTACGCTGCTTCAGAAATACCTCAAAGGAGGGTACGGAACTGAATGAAACCAAAAGGAAAAACGTGGATTTTTTTTTTTTTTTCCTGTATTTCCTTCTACAATTTCTTGTCAAGTTTCCGCATGCAAAAATCTTTTCCTCCGAATAGCAATGAGAGCAGGCGATGGGTTTAATCGCTGGCATCGGCTCCTGCCTGCTGGCACCGTAATTTATCTCAGCGGAGCACAGCCCTCCCCTGCGACAAGCCGCCGCGCTACCACGAGTTAGGAGTCCTCTCGCCAACAGTGAGGCTGACCCATAGCCAGCAGTATCGGTGCTCAGCACGGAGCGGGTTTTGAAGTGCAGTTAAAGCTGATGCAGGAGTGACCACGCAGCCTTCTAAAGGCTGCAAACACCCAAACGCAGGCTGGAGCAGCATCTCCTCCTCACATGGCCAACACAACGGTTTTGTCATGCTGGCCAGCGCCAGAGCAAGCCTCCTGCATCAGGAACGGTCCCTAGACAAATCTGTACGTCAGGGTTTATTTAGAAGAGGTGGGTGAGCTCTCTTCTAGTTCAGATGCTACTCTGCCAGAGGAAATCCCACCCTCATTCACTGGTATTCTTCCCTTTCTCTAAAACAGCTTTCCCCTCCCCCCCCACCCAATTCAGTTCTGCATCAGACTATAATCTATAAGTCTAAGGAAGCCAAGAACCTGCAGGCTGAGAGGCAAGCCAAGGCAATACCTTCTCCATAAGCATCTCAAATATGGCAGGGCTGTTACACAAAGCAAAAAGCTATTGCTTTAAACTGTCATACCCTTCAGCTGCTGTAAAAGTAGTCTTTTATCTGTCCTCTGGATCTATTTTTACCTGCCTATTCCCAAGCATCAACATTCAGCCAGCAGAGAGAAATCTGTTGCTGCCGAAGGTCTGTGCAACTGGAATTCCCCTTAGGTCCTATGCACGCCATCCTCTCTGTCCACTGAATGATTGACATTAATTACTTCAATCACAGCGTGGACACTAGCTTTAGTGAAAGGGATTAAAGCCGGAGCAAATGGAGGAAATCTTCTGTGGGAGGATGCAACACCTCCGGACTCAACAGCAGCTTCTGCTGGTGCGCTGTACGCTGCTAAAATGGATCGCCATGCTAGACCCGTCCGGGTGTTTGTATGCATCCAGCCATCACAGCGTTTCAAGCCCAAGGAATGGATGTGTCACCCCATCCCAGTAGGAATATATTATCATCCTTGCCTTTAGAGTGAGATTAAGTAATCTCGGAGTCACACAAGGAGCCCGCAGGAGAGAGAAAAACCGCATCCAGCTTCCCTACGTCTCTGGTCACTCCTCACCCATAGACGCATCCTTCCAAAACCAAACCATCAACTACTTACAGACAAAAAAGCCGTTTTTATTTCATAATTTCCTGACTACAGAAGAGACGGTAGGTGACTGAATACTGAATATTCCGTCCCAGCGTATTTTCCTCGCACCGCTCATAGACTGGCCTGAAGTCAAAGAGGCAGGCACCCCCCCACCTCTTTGTGTTCGTACCTATCACATCTGATACATTTACATGTCAAGCCTGAAACGCAGAAGAAAATGTACTTCGCCTAACCTATTTCTCCCTGCCCTTTAAAGACAAAACTGTAGAAAAGAAGCTTGCTAAATGCTTCAGGTCAGTTGGGTTATTTTTCTCCTTCTTCCAATTTGCAAATCAAAAGACTTGATCACAACAAGATTAAGAGCAGTCTCTGAAAAACAGAACACCCAGTACACATGCAAATAATAAGAACATCAGAAAAGATAAATCACTTGTCAAATTTCCCTTAGACTTCTGGGTGGGGGGTTTTTTGAGAAACAAACGTTCATTGACTTGGATGTGGGAGGTGTTTTTGATATATGTAACCATCTAGCTCCTGAAGGTGAGGGTAAGCCAAGAGAAGCCAGAGTACTACCATGAGAGGTTCAGAGCTCTTTAGCCATTTTCTTGTTTCTCTTTAAAATGGGGATTTTTCTTCCTATTTAAAGAGCTATTAAAACAAAGAGAGAGCTAGTGTCAATCCATGCTCTGGATCTAAATATTTTAAAAGGCAAGCAGTAACACTGAAAATATCTGGATGCATATATTTCACCATGAGTCATTATATTTTAATATTTCGGTGTCTGGCAAATCACTGAGTGCATCACCATCTACCCTGTGAGATAATTAAGTTTAAAAGTCATAACAAATGTAAAATAGCACATAATGAAACAATCCAAAAGCTATGCATTCACATTTTCCTTGGAATATGTTCTGATTACCCTCTTGCAAATTGTCAGCTACCCAGTGATAGCAAAATTGTTTGGATAATTTTAAGAGAAAAATCAAACACATTAACTTTTAATAATATTTTATGAGACTCATAATTCTTTGGGATGTAATAACCTCTTATCCTACCGTGATTAGTCACTTGGATCCATCACGCTGGTCCCCTGGTATTCAAGACAATCTAAATTTTGAGCAATACTGGAAAAGGTAATAGAGATCCAAAGTTAATACAGTCCTTTGTGCTTGCAATGCTATCCCTAATGGAAGTTTTAAAAAAAAAAAAAAAAATTAAAACTGAACAAGGGAGCAAATTATTAAGAGCCAGAAGACGACATAATTTGCAGGAGACAACACTGTGATGGGACCCTGGTAGAAGGATTTAATTATTACCTTGAATAAGCACCGTTCTAATGACAGTTGTCTGAAACACCACCAGGCATGGAAACTCCCTCCTGTCAAGGCCAGCAGCAAGAGGCAGGAAGGCAGTAAATCCCTTTTCAGCTTCATGGAGCACAGGGAAAGCTCACGTTAACGTTAGCAGCCCACGGCTCACCAAGCCCACCGTCCCGGGCCGTGGTGGGCCCTCCACATCTCACAGAGCACCGCCCTACTTCTCCCCCGTTCCTCTCATCGGCACGGTCCGCAGTCACGTTTATCAATTTAATACCCGGGCTAATTTCACCCCAGAATAATGTTTGTTTACATAAACCTATTCTCCCTGGTAAAATAGCTAATGCCTGAGCGTTTCAAATGTTACCCTATTAATGGCAGGCAGGATGGGGAGAGCAGACGTCCCATAGAAAATTACCCCCTTCTCCAATTGCCTGTGTTAGCCCTGCCTGTCGGTAAGTGGTGATTAACACCCCGCTGGCTGCAGCTGTACTTCTCAATATAGCTTCTCTGAGTAGGAGGATGCACAGAGAGTACCTCATTACTACGTCTTTAAAGCTGTAAAGCAAGGAATAATGCAAAATAAATCCTTTAAACTAAAGGTCATAGACCAGAATATGTCGGCATGAACACCTGCTTGCACTTTTTTTTTTCCTGATAAAATCACAAAGATAAGAAATTAATCTGCTTCTATTCCGGTCCCTTTCATTGCAGGTATGCAGAGGCCACACAACTGGATGTTCATTTGTAACTGTGTGTTTTTATATGGTGCCAGAAGAAAAGCTTAGGAGCTTAGCTAACAGGCTGCTTTGCTGGCTGAGACAGCAGAGCTGGCATTAAGCTGTTTACCCTCCTTGCCCCAAGCTTTTTTGTTCAGCCCAGACTGGGGCAGAAGAGACCAGCCATCCCGCTCCCTCCATGTGTCCAACGCCGAAAACTTTGTTCCAATTGAAGCCCCTGTTGTGTGCACGTTTAATCCGTACGCTGACAGGTAAAATCTGGCTGTAATGCTCAGCTACAAACCACCGACTCATGTGAGAGAAAATTATTGCCTCAAAATGCAAGGAAGTCCACATGGTCACCACCTCAAAGGATTTTGGTCTCCTTGTGGATAATGCTTCTGACCAGGGAGGAGGTTGGTGGCTACCCTCAATCTCCATCTCTTGCTGTCTCAGGCAAGTTCGGAGGCTGTGCAGCTAACACATAGAATCATAGAATCATAGACTCGCTTTGGCTGGAAAAGACCTTTAAGATCATTGAGTCCAACCTTTAACCTAACCCTGCCATCCCACCACTAAACCCTGTCCCTAAGCACCTCATCTATCCTTCTTTTAAATACCTCCAGGGATGGGGACTCAACCACCTCCCTGGGTAGCCCATTCACAGCCATGGGCAGACAACACTGCCGCACGTAAAACCTAGCAGTGCTCTGGTGTGGTCCCATCAACTCCCTTTCTAGCTGGAGATAAACCCTTTGCCTTTTGCCAGACACGGGGCTACCCTGCACCCCCGGGGTGCTGCAGGAGTCCGGCCCCAGCATGGTGGGAGGGGGGGAGGGAGGCACTGTCAGGCTGAGAGAAGGCACCCAGTCCTTTTCCAAAAGACCCAGTACCCCTTGGAAAATCTAGTCCCACATATGAGCAGTGAAGGTATCTAAAAATACACCCATAAATGAGCGAGGCACTGTCTTCTTGCCCTACTGTCCTGCCGGAATAGGTGCAGCTTCCACCACTCCATCTGCCACAGAGGTGAAAGTCAGTCTTGGGCAGACACCGACAAAGAAAAATAAAATAATAAGAAGAAAGAAAACCTGACTGCTGCTGGTGAAAGAAGCACAGGCTGATTCAGAAGTACTTGGACAGGAGAGATTTTTACTCAACCAAGTGACTGCAAAGCAAAGCCAAGTGATCACATCTCCCCGCTGCTGCCGGAACCAAGCACAGCACCCCTTCAGATCCCAAAACTCTTGGTAAGGCAGCCCTGCAGATGGAGCTGTCTCCAGAAGACATCACCCCTCACTGCGCAGAATTATTCCCCCAGGCGCAGGGTTCACCCACGTCCAGTCTGGCCGAGCTGCCTGCCGAGAACCCTGCCAGGAGGGGAATCGGGAAAATATCCATCCTGCATTTCAGTGACTGGAAGGAACCGTATGATGGAGACTGAGCATCAGCTCTGAGAGCTCTGCAGAGCTGCAAGATGATTTCTTAAGCCTCAAGAATTCAAAACTCTGTGATAGCAGTCCACGTGGAGGACACCATCCCTTAATTCAGTAGGTTTACTGGCAGAGTCAGGACTTCTGGGACCCTCGAGGAGCTGCAGAAGCCAAGGGCACCAAGTATCACTGGGGACTGGCAGACAGCTCTCTGCTGCCCACCCAAGCCTCTCAGCCCTCCGTGCAGGGCTTCTGCAGGTCAGGAGCTCCACTTTCCCCTCGCGTCAAACCGGGCAGCCTGGAGAAGACGCAAGATGAAGAAGTTCAAGGGTATGATGGAACCACCACTTTAGGCATGGATTCTGCCCTGGCGAGCCATGCGGTGTGTAGCTTTCTGAACTGACATTTAATATTTGCATTTCCCTCTGATGCACACAGGATTATGCCTGGATACCTGACAAGCCTCCTTGCACTCCGTAATCACAACTGCCCATTAGGATAATTAAACTGTCACCTAACGGGGGGGAAGATTATGAGTGCTGGGGACAAACCTGATGTAAGAGTCAAACCTGGGCTACTGAACATTTTATTTATCTACCTACTTACTTAGTCACAGATAAGAATAGTCATGAAACACGTGCCAAATGGCAAAAATTCAGCACAGCTTTTCCTCACCATGTCATTTACAGACAGAAGCACAGAAAAATTCATAATTACAAGAACTCATCACATCTAGAGAATTATAAGAAATAGAATATTTTTGCTTTAAGATACTTGAGAGACACTCAGGTAGTCTGGTTATGTCAGAAGACTTTAGATTAGACTGATAATGCAAATATGTCAGACTTGCCCACCTGGAGAGATGCAGTACAACCAAGATTAATAAACATGTCACCAGGAAAAGCTTATGTACCAGAGTCTGCAGATTTGCAGCTCGAATTGTTGAGGTGCTTTGGGGAAAAAAATCCTTACAGAACAAAAATGTGAGGTAAGCTCAGAAGAGAGTCCTGACCGCAGCAGTCCTTATTTACACTCAGGAAGTTTAAATCTGGATATACCAAGTGGGCCTCCGGGCTGTTCCCAGGCAACTGAGTTTACCTTCACCGAAAAGCTCTGTCCCCTGGAATGTAGAAAACTGAAGGGAAGTCTGAAGTACATGCACTTTTGCATGTGTTTTGGCTGAAATGGTGAATAGAGAAAGCTCTCAGGCAGCAGCAAACTCTTTCCTCCCAAAAAAGCTGCACAGCAAGATGGCAAAACAGGCTGGAAAGTTGCACCGCAGTACCACCGATGGCCAAGGCCATTAGAGGGTCCTGAAGAGAACATATCACCATCTGAGACAACTGAAGGAACATCAGAGAAATCAGTCACTGATCAGGGCAACCCCCTTCAAAGCCTCCCTGGCCATATCACTCTATTAAGGGCCTGTCTTTCCATTGCTGCATCAGAAACAGGCTGGCCCCTAAGCCGGGGTCTGTGCCAGGGAGGGATGGCAGTCCTGCCTACACCCAGATGAAGTTACGAGGGCCAAGAGCAGCGGAGACAGCCACGCTCCTCCACCTCACACGCCCTCGCTGACGTGATGTCAGACCAGGCTGACAAGCATCAGGACACACAACCGAAAAGAGAAGGATGCCGCCATCCTCACCTCTCAGAGGTATTTTTTAAGGCTGGTTGGAAGTACATGCCAAGGGCCTCCAGCAGTCAAACTCAGGTCCCTTCATCCATGGCTATTCTCACTAGGTTTGACAGCCAGAAAAGAAACTTTAAAAAAACCCCAAAACGCAGGGACTGTGATGCCATCACCGAATTCGAGCCTCAACTGCTTGCCATTAGGGCAACCCTGCAGGGTAACTGCAGCCAGTGAGGAACCAGCACGGAGGAGGTGATGCTCCAACCCCAGCCATGCTGGAGCAGGCTGCGTGGAGACCCTGTTACATGTGTTTATTGTATATTAAGTGTAAGTATAATGTCTTCGATCCTATGAAGAATGCTTATGCCTTACTGCATTAAAAGCATGGTTTGCCATGAGCCAGCAAAAGTCATTATGGAGATTACTCCTCACCTGAAGATGAGCTGGAACACTTAAACCACTCCTGAACCATGGCATAATTGCTGCTTTTCTCAGCAATGAGAAAAATCTTTAATTAACCATCTATTTTTTAATTTTTAAATCAATTAACCAAGGGATTTTAATGTTTTTTTAAAAAATTAAAGACTACAGTTTTTTTTCTCAAGATCTATGATTACATTTTTAAATTAAAAAAGGGAAAGGTATACAAATTTTTTGAGTGCTTCCGTAATTTCACTTAGACCCCAAAATAATTAATGACAATGCAGTACCTTGGAGTATTTAAGTCGTCTTGATACTTTCATAGTCATTAACTGTAACTCTATAGTATGCTCCTGGGAGCTCCACACCTAATTACCTTTCATAGGTATGAAAAGTTTTATTTAAGTATTCATACTAAAGGAATTCTCTCGTGAAAAAGTATGTCTCAAAGCTGCATTAATGCAAAATATGTACAAATAAATGCATCTGTGTAATTCGTGGTGGCTTGTTGATGTATTAGAATGAAGACCACAAAAATGATGAAAAAAATCTGTCATTTTTCTTAAGAAGAGGTACCTCCAGAACACATGCATAGCTAATATTCTCCATATGCACAGCACTCAGCTAAAAGATTTTCAGAAACAGCCTCATTCTATGTCATGGCAAGAAACAATACAAAACATATTGGTTATCGAACTGCCGGCATGAATTTTTACTGCGTATAAAGAAGCATTAAATTGCAGTGTGCGAGTTACTCAGCTGCCTTAACAAGAAAAAGTGCGTATGATCACATTATTTTAATTCTGCAATATGGATTCTTCATGAAGCCATTCTGCTCAACGTTCATTTATTCGTGCCACATGAAACACAAAACTTCCCCTGATAAAAGGAAAGCACGGTTCAGAAATAATTATGGTTCGCAAAGTTTAAAATATCCTTTAATCAGGTTTTATTTAAACATACTAGTTTTTAAAATAGATGCCTATAATCTGTTTGACAAATGTTGTGTAGTGTCTAGCGCTGGATGCTGCTTTTGTTCGGGCTTGCCTTCAGTAACAGACCCGCCACCTTCTCACCACGAGAGGAGCGGTCAGCGTGATACAGGGGATGGCGCCTGATCGATCCAGGTGATCGATACGGCTGTAATCCTAATGTTTGTTTTGCCGCACGCCCTGCCTATGTGAGAACACGTACAAACTGGCAACGTAACTTCCAAGCAATTAATTCCATAAGAAGGGGCAAGCCGCTTTCCTACTACCTCCTAACTAAATTTCAGAGGCTTTACTCGGTCACCACAAGCTGCCTCATCAGTCCTACCAGAGGCGTAAGGCAACAAAACGAAGCTGCGTGCAAGGAAATTGCCGCCGGAGCCCGCTGCCGGGCCAGTGCAGCAAGGAGGGTTTTGGTGAAGAGCCCGAAGGCAGAGGGAAGCACTCAGCAGCAGCTCGGTGCCATGTAATCCATCACCGCACAACCACAGGCTACGACGCCTGGTGCTCTCCGTGCCGCACCTGAAGGCAGCTTGGTAGGGCTCTATGAAGATCAATGATACACCAAAGAATACCATTAAAAGCCACATTCATCTTCCCCTGATCAATAACGGCCTTAAAATGATCTCCGTGACACACTATTCTTACAAGCGTTGCTGCCCGGCTTCTTCTGCTCGCTTGTCATCCTCTGGCTCAACTCTTCACATGCTCCCCTTAGCGGAGGAATTTGGCTTCCACCAAGACAGAACCAGGAAATATAGGAAATATAGGCACTAAGTTCAATGAAGATACTGAAGCACCTTCAGTCTCTTCAATAACTTCAGATACAAATGGTGCATGTGGCAAGAGATTTTTTTGTTTGTTTGTTTATCAGACCAAAACAGTCTACTCTCACACACCCTTCATAGATTTTAGCACGCCACTGCCAAGGGGATTCAGAATTAATGAAAAGCATCCTCAGATCTGAATAAGCAGCAATTAAAGAGAAAGAAGCAGCAGACTTAAAATGCAAAGCTCGATGTAATTTTTTGCGTGGGCAAAGCGTTATGTGAATTTGCATTCCCTCTGTCGACAGGGATCCTTGCCCTCCTGGGGTGGGCTTTTTCCTCTGCGTGGAAAGCTGAGGGACAGCCCCTGATGCAGGGATGTGCTGAAGCAGCATCTCGAGGGTGCCTGAGTCCCATACATTTCTTAATCAGCCTGGCCAGTGTCCAACCTCCTGCACAAACGGGAACTGGCAGTGGCCTGTGTCCTGGCTAGTGGGCTCCATACAACTCCCTGAACCGCAACACGAAAGGCCTCTCTGTGGTCAGGGATGCACAGAGAATGGCAATACTTGCTGTCAGACCTTCCTGACTTTTTGGAAAGGTAGACAGGCAATTCCTTCTCCCCCCCGCAGACATCACTGAGGCAGAGAGGATGCCTGTGGGTCCTCAACCCTCTCACCAGGAGAGGCATTCTAGGCAATGCAGTATTCACTACCTGAAAAAACAAATGCTATGGTTTTGCTTTGGCTGAGCCAAAATGGATGCTGCTGTTGGCAGGGCCAAGGGGGCTAATACACGAGTTAACACATAGAGTCATAGAAACACAGAATCATAGAATTGTTTAGGTTGGAAAAGGCCTTTAAGATCATCAAGTCCAACCGTTAACCTAACCCTGCCATCCCACCACTAAACCATGTCCCTAAGCACCTCATCCACCCGTCTTTTAAACACCTCCAGGGATGGAGACTTGACCACTTCCTTGGACAGCCCATTCCAATGCTTGACAACCCTTTCTGTGAAGAAATTTTTCCTAATGTCCAGTCTAAACTCCCCTGGCGCAACTTGAGGCCATTTCCCCTCATCCTATCGCCTGTTACCTGGGAGAAGAGACCGACCCCCACCTCACTACAACCTCCTTTCAGGTAGTTGTGGAGGGCAATAAGGTCTCCCCTCAGCCTCTTTTTCTCCAGGCTGAACAACCCCAGTTCCCCCAGCCGCCCCTCATAAGACTTGTGCTCCATAACACCCTGCATAAATCCCTTTTATTTTTGTTGATCCTTCTACATTGGCTTGACCAAGCTGCTAAGCCAAGATATCTTGAGCACTAATGTCAGAGTGACGTTGCTTATCCACCTTATAGTGTGCTTGGTCAGCATTGCTGAGCAGAGTTTACCATCGCAGTCTTGACGGCAGTAACTCAGAAGCCGTTTAGGAAAGGCCTCCCACAGCCAATGTCTACCAATAACTCTAAGAGACCTCCTGCACACAATTTTCCCCAAGTTCCCCACATTGATTTACTGCTCTTTAGTGCTGTGTTGCACATGGATAGCAAGTCCTCCGCTTTACCACCTGACTAGAGTGTGGTTCTGCTCCATCAAAACCATCAATCTAGCTAAACGAATGAGATTTCGCGAGGATCTTGATAGATATTCATTTGGTAGGGGTTGCAATCATGGTAACTATTTTTTCCTGCATTCTATCTAAACCACAGTTCGACCCAAGCGACAACGTTCAGATCTGAAGCCATCGTACTGGGAAATCCAAAACCCATGCATGTATTGGATTTCAAAATTGCACTTGAGAAAAGTACTGTTATGGCCCGAGCTGAGAGGCTAAAACCCTACAGCATCCGAATTAGTAGCTTTGCAACTGAGCCTTTGCCCGAGATGATTCTCCCATCCGATGCTGCAACTCACAACTGTGAAAAGGTTTATATATACTTAAGAAACAATTACAGCTAGTGATGCAGAAATAATTCCCATGCCAAAAATATTTCAGAAATTAAGATAAAATATAACTCAGTTTTGATTATAATTAGGTTTCCTGTGGTTAGTTAAATGTTTTCTCATTTACCCTTTCGTTCTACCAGTGTAAGCAGTCACCTGATTCTTTATGAACTGTACACCGTCCTGTACAGGCGAAAGTGGCCTCAGGACCAGCTTCTGCAAATGTGATGCCCCAGGCAGGAACCAGGCACGGGGCACATACATATTGAGAAAAATAATAATAATAATAGTAATTAAAGAACAAAGCTTAGCTCCACTTTATTGCTTAAAACTAATGTAGTTATTATACCGAGCAACAGGACTTTCAATTTCTAATTACAGTATTTATTTTCCTAAACAGATTTCGAAGTTCTTGCAAAGACCTGGGTAATTGTTTCACATGAGCAATTAAATATTAAGACTAAATAAACAATATTCATTGGATAATTATGTTGAACTATGTAATTATTTAGGAAAACAAAAATGAATCAATATTTTACATTTTCTAGCCTTTGGGGAAGAAACCATTTTTGGGAGTTTCTTATTAAAAGCAGAAGGGTTTTTCACTTCTTGTCAAATTCAGACATGAGCTAGTTCAGAGAGCTGTTTGCAAACTGGATCTGTATTTGCAACAAAGGCAAAAAATCCAAAGAACGTTTTCCACTGCTTAAAACAAACTACTTTTGAGTGTAAAAACTCCTCAGTGAGATTTTAGTTGCCTTTAAAGGGAAAGCAGAGGTTGGCAGGGAAGCTGAAACAGGGTACAACAGAAAAGCTGAACGTCTCCAAATCTTCCTACGCTCGGTTCCACTCCATTCCAGCTTCCCTGCTTTGCGGGATGAATCAATACAACATATTCCCACCTTCAGAGGCACAAAGAAAGGGAGCAATTCCAGCAAGTACCCCATTTACTACCAGTAGGCACATTAAGATGGGCTTTGTGGTTAGGTGCTTTGCGTAGGCTGGCACTGAAGCTCACCAGCAGTTCATTAGCGCTGCTCTAATTCCAAGACCGCCATCTGCATTCCCACTTAAACACCGTATTTCACCTGTACTGAAAACAAAGTGCAATATATGGTTTGGGTTTTGCTGTGGATTTTTTTGTTGTTGTTTTTTGCTGGAAGTTGCAAGGAGTGGGTAGGATAGCATCTACACCCTATTGCTGCTATAGCTAACATTTTGCCGTGCAGTTTTAAGTACTTTCTGCTATGCTGTTCTTCACTTTAAGCGTTCAAATAGCATTTTAACCTGAAGTGTTTCCTAGATCAAGACATCGCTCTTTCGTTGCGTTTTAGCACTTTGAGGCTGGAAACAAATGAAACCTTTTTTTTTTTTTAACCTTTAATTGTTAGTTGGCATGGGAGTGGCATCATAAAATCATGCCAACTATTCCCTAGATAACTGTATGTATTTGTGCATCCATATGTGTTCATTTCAATACATTATCAGTATTAACCAGCTGTTCTCTTTACTAAGTACAGGGAATACAAGCAATACTCTAAATGTTGATGTTGTCACATCTAATTGCCCAAAATAAACCTGACAATCTTCCAGGGAAATGGTCTGCAGGTATCGCTACATATGCTCACTGAGGGATGTCTAGTGAACAGTCAAATAGAGCTTGGAATGGCAGAAAACACCAGTGTTCCCACCTAGGTTTTAAATACCACGGACCTCATCAAAACAAGTGATTGTAAAAATTTGAGCTTATAGATATTCCTCCCTTTTGGCTGCATGTGGACTTGTGGCTCCGCATGAGCACAGCTGAGCAACTGGCCTGGTATTTGCAATTATTTTTTTGTTGAGGAAAAAAAAAATGTCAAGCCATGCAAAATCTCACAGAAAAGGAAAATTGTATTTGGGAGGCATACATGACAAAGCCACTCATCCTCTAGAAATCCAGACGTGTTTTATAGCTAACAGTTTTCTAAAAAGGAGGCAAATTTCAGAGCCAGAAACCCGTGAGCAGAAACAGTCCCAGACAATTTATAATTCTGTACCATAAATAGCTGGTCCATAATTCATTGACAGAGAGTTAATGAGAATATTTGTAACTAATACCCATAAGAAAGATAAGGGGTGGTATAATGTGGTTTATACTTTCCTACAATACTTTTCAAGGACAGCAGGGAAAGCTTCCTGACAGCAAAAAGCAACAAGAAATATTACACTGACCTACCGATTTCCTACATTCCCATCAAAGTAATCCATGTGTAGAGACATTAAAGAACAATTTGTCCCAACTGACAGTTTCCAAATAACTAGATGCCTTTTAATTGCTGGCATCATTAACCTTAATAGTATAATTGTGTGGCTCCAAATAATAATAATAGTAATATAATTTCCCCTCACTTCCAAATCGTTCAGCAAAACCAGAAAAAAATGATGCGCAGAATAAATTCGAAGAAGGAAGAGGAAGGGGAGGAAGTTCCTTACAGGTGAGAACAGGAACTTCATCAGTTTTATCTGCCACAGCTCACAGCCTTTAAGGAGTGAGTATCTGCACGTAAACTTCTTTAGACACCTAATAAATATTAATAATTGCCAACTTCCTATAGGAAGTTTTAAGTGACCTTTTCAAACAACATGTCAGCTCTCCCCATTCCGAGGACACACTGTAGAACATCGTATAAAACCAGTGTGGTCTTGAATGATTCATTCCTGTGCACACCCAGGCTTCTGCAGTGCTACCTGCAAACTTTAGTGAAGACATGCTGATGTACTCTTTTACTGATAAGTTTAACCATGCATACAGAAAAAGGAGGTACGTTCCCTTTCCCTAAACAGCCAAAAAGGCCTTTCCTACCCAGTCTGGAGTTCCTGAGACATGCAAGGTTGGATACTGGTCACCACAAGTTGCCTCTGCACTCAAGAGGGAGGGAAAGACGTCTTGAAAAGGCAATTCAGATTTAATTATCTAAATAATGACCCTCTGGGGGTAGTAAATGACTTAGTTTCCACCTATTTGGAGATGAGATACAGTTGGATTAGAAACATCTATCATGTTTTAAACAGAACAGCACATGTGAAGGGAAGGGAAAACTCATTTTGTCAGAAAAATACAACTCAATAATAGCCTTAGGTATAAATAAACAAACTATTCTTTTTTTTTTCTTTTTCCATAGTCATCTTCATGGAAAGGGAAGAAGGGAAGAACCCAAGAGATCATTTTGTTCTTCTGCATTAGGGAGTGTAATGTAGCAAATGTCTGATTCAGCGCATAAACATCTGGGTAAAGAGCACCAGCCGTCAAGGGGAGACAGTTGCTCAGTGTTTAAATACACGCATAACTGCTGTATTAAATACAAGCCCCACGCTTTGCAGTTCTCTGTGTCAGTGAAAAACACGGAACTAAATGATATAACCTGGATATTAATCTTTAGGAGGAAATCTCATTAGAAAGCAAAGACTCAGGAGGAACAGCCTCCTGGATAATGTATGGGGTTGGTCCTTGGCTCTCCTATTTTGGCCACTGTTATACTCTTCTAGTTCTCCTTTGCCAGTCTCTTCATCATCTCTTGAGTCTTCCCTCACACGCAAAACAGGGAGAATGATTCTTAGCTCCTTTGGGTAGTGCTTTGAGACCCATTGATAAAATGCTAATCACTACAATGAGGTTTTCTACAGTAACCATAATTGTCCTGAAAGACAAAAAGGTATACAAAGAGGACAGTCCTTAAGATTTGAACTGCAAAGTATACTTTACAGAAATAATTATTTCATGAAAGTGGTGTTTCTTAAATGTTAAAAATTCAACTAAGCAGTAAAATTACAAAAATTGCGATTCTCATACCTTCAATTCTTCATTAGGTACACTGATTTTTTTCAGTGAGGAGCTGCATCCAACAGCAGTGAACACTTTCCTTGGAATCTATATTCTCTGATGAGCAGTACTATACTGTTCCTGCAAACTTATTTCCAGAGAAGAGTCCAAGTTCATTTTGCTTGAAGTCCTGATCGATTCTTATCCTTTTACTGACCCATGCTGGGGCTTCTGGGTCTACCCCATTCTGCAGCACTACAGCAGGCAATATCAACTTGCCATGAACATTTTTTCCCTGAAGTTGAGCATGATGCGATCAGTAAAAACTAGACTGGCATTGGTGTACCTTCAGATGTGCTGTTTTAATTCTCGGGACAAAGGTGCTAAGCTTCAAATTTAGCCACAGACATACTTAATGTCCTACCTAGAAAAGTTATGGAGTGGTCTGAGGACAGGTGTATGCACTATCTCGGGTATTCTGAAATTTAGCACTTTTGCTGAATATTGCATTTTCCTCCCCACCCTATGCTCGGAGTTGATGTTTACATGGGAATATCACATTGTGGGACAGACCTACCAAAAATCAAGAGGATTTGATTCTTTGCCATGGTATATATGCACATCCACTTTGATACAAAAAACCCCAACAAAACCAAACCAAACTAAAATTTGAATAACAGATGTTTCTATAAAGGCTCAGCTCTAGCAAAACTCTCTCTAGTGTACTATCTATTTTGGCCACTGTTATACTCTTCCAGTTCTCCTTTGCCAGTGTCTTCATCACCTCTTAAATCTTTCCTCACACGCAAAACAGGGAGAATGATTCTTAGCTCCTTTGGGTAGTGCTTTGAGACCCATTGATAAAATGCTAATCACTACAATGAGGTTTTCTACAGTAACCATAATTGTCCTGAAAGACAAAAAGGTATACAAAGAGGACAGTCCTTAAGATTTGAACTGCAAAGTATACTTTACAGAAATAATTATTTCATGAAAGTGGTGTTTCTTAAATGTTAAAAATTCAACTAAGCAGTAAAATTACAAAAATTGCGATTCTCATACCTTCAATTCTTCATTAGGTACACTGATTTTTTTCAGTGAGGAGCTGCATCCAACAGCAGTGAACACTTTCCTTGGAATCTATATTCTCTGATGAGCAGTACTATACTGTTCCCTGCAAACTTATTTCCAGAGAAGAGTGCAAGTTCATTTTGCTTGAAGCCCTGATCGATTCTTATCCTTTTACTGACCCATGCTGGGGCTTCTGGGTCTACCCCATTCTGCAGCACTACAGCAGGCAATATCAACTTGCCATGAACATTTTTTCCCTGAAGTTGAGCATGATGCGATCAGTAAAAACTAGACTGGCATTGGTGTACCTTCAGATGTGCTGTTTTAATTCTCGGGACAAAGGTGCTAAGCTTCAAATTTAGCCACAGACATACTTAATGTCCTACCTAGAAAAGTTATGGAGTGGTCTGAGGACAGGTGTATGCACTATCTCGGGTATTCTGAAATTTAGCACTTTTGCTGAATATTGCATTTTCCTCCCCACCCTATGCTCGGAGTTGATGTTTACATGGGAATATCACATTGTGGGACAGACCTACCAAAAATCAAGAGGATTTGATTCTTTGCCATGGTATATATGCACATCCACTTTGATACAAAAAACCCCAACAAAACCAAACCAAACTAAAATTTGAATAACAGATGTTTCTATAAAGGCTCAGCTCTAGCAAAACTCTCTCTAGTGTACTATGAATATTCTTGTTAAAAGGGACATCTAAACACTGTGGCTGTCTAGAGCTGCTTTGTTAAGATCCATGCAGCAGGAGTATTATGCATGGAACTCCCAGCAGAAAAGTTGAAAGCTTGACATAGACAACCAGTAGCAATTCTGTCATCAGTCATCTCCAAATTTTATCCAATCCAGCTCTCATAAACTGTTATTTAATATGGCTGTGTCTGGATAGAGCTCCTAGGAGAGATCCTGCTTCCAAACAGGGAAAGAAAAAAAAAGATCTGTTGTTAATCTTTCATGCTAAGAAAACAAGATTGAACTAATAAAATGCGATTAGCAAATCTGTTCAGTGTAGCAAAATCCAGCCAAGCCTGCTGCTTTAAAACTTTCTGCATTTTTGTTAATGCCAATTTTTGTCTTTCTCTTGCTTTTTCTAAAATTCAAATTATTCTCTTTTTAGTTGCACAGTCTAGGTATTGTATTAGGATAACTGGACACGGGTATTGGGGCATAAACGTTCCTCGGTGGAAAACGCTGGAGAGGTGGGGCAGATTGCATTTTTGCTTTGCTACTAAACCCCTCTTTTGTCTTAATCTTCTCTATAGACACCCTTAGAGCTATGAGAAAAAAATAATAAAAAAGAAACACACAGGTTGTCTCTTATAAAATGCTGATATCAGCAGAGCACAGACTTCTTGTACGCGGAGGTGATATTTTCCATTAATACCTCAACCAAATATTACTGCTTTTTGTCACCTACAAAAGTTACGTCTTATTTTTAGGCTGCAGACTAGCAGTTGCATATTGGGAGATAGCTGTATGGACTGCATTGGCTACATGCTGCATAGCAAGAGAGATGACATTTCTTGGGAGCAAGTCACCACACTCACAGAACTCTGCATTACATTTGATATTCAGAAATGTTGTTCATTAGGTTGTGACAGCTTTTGCCAAGTTTTGCTTCAGAATGCACTGTAAGAGTGAAAGCATACCGAGATCAAAGGTAAGCTTTATAAGAAATGACTGCTGTAGAAGATTTAGAAGAGAAAAAGGTTGGCTACTAAAAATCACATAAAGACTCCAGGACCAGATAACTGAATCTCTCCTTAAACAAGCTCATCTCCCCTGAGATGAAGATGAACCAGAAAAGTGACTTTTGGGGACCTCCACACAGAAAAAGATTTTTTAATTCTGCGAGCAATCACACAAAAGGAACTCTGCAGGGATACTAATAATAAAAAATATCTGTTTTGTGTAAATGGAGGTGATACCTTACGTTAAAAACGTCTTTCTGACAGTTACAATGAGCAATGAGTAATTCTGCTCTTGATGTGCTTTAAGACACTAATAAGACTAAGACTTCAACAGGGAGGTTACAAACAGGATTAGACATTGAAGAAAAAACATGTACACTTCCAGGAGCTCTTGCTTGATTTGATAAAAGCTCAAGAACAGTTTCTCTCTGGACCACAGCAACAGAAGATTTGATTGGGACAAGAGCAATCCTGAGAGCCACCTCCCCTGCCTTTGGGTCTTCTGTTTGCTCATTAAAGCTAGGAAGGGTTATTCCACATAACTCTTCAGACAGGCCTAAATAATTGTGCCTTTCTGTAAAGCTCTTAACCAGGAAACAACGGCAATTCATGAGGCTGAGTCACCTGTAGTAGTTTAATCGGTGTGTTACTGATCGATACTTTCCTTGACTTGTGCCACTGTAACTAGACTTTTCCAACTTCTTTCCTGCTTTGGCACGTGGCTGTTACCAGTTTATATATGCATATATATTTAAACACTTATGAATCCTTAATGGATCAAAGCATTCTGCAAGCACAGGGTAGATGTGTTGTAGGCTTCCCTACTTAAGCTGACCAGATGGCCACGTTATCCGAGTGGCTGACTTGTTCCTACATGACACAGAAAGAGAAGAGTGATAAAAATGTAATATAGAAAACAATGATGAAAGAGGAGTTAAAGACAAGAAAAAAAAAAGGTTACTGCTTCAAGCTGTGTCCAAGAAAAGGCATTATGCCTGTTTGCCTGCAAGGACTTACAGTATTAAACTGCAGAGCTGTGGTGTGGCTTGCTGGTCTTATTCTCTGTTGGCATCCCTGTGTTGACTGGAACTTCGTCAGGGAAGGTACGTCACTCCCCATCCAAGCTAGTGGGCCAGTAAATAGCAAACAGCTCATAGTCCCAAAAGGAAGCTCCTTGTTTTTGAAAGAAGCATCTCTATGCCTATGGAAATACTGGAATATGACTTCCCAAAAGACATATTAACTGAGTATGTTCAGCTTACTGTATTCAGCTAAAAGCTTACTATATTCAGCTCACGGGTTCCTTCTCCCTCTTTCAACAAAATATGCCTACTTCTCCTAAGGTGTTTCCAAACCAACAAGGTCTTTGCAACAAAAAACAATGTCCCTTCAAACGACCAGTCAACTCTCAAAATCATTCAAGGTCAATCAAATGCAGTTAGCACTGAGGAATCTCAGTGGTCTTCAACGACGCTATGAGAGGTTTCTTTCTTCTAAGAAGCAGCAGGTCACTAACACGATAATTTCTAGAGCTGAACAAGAATGAATTGCACTGGAAATTGTGGCTCAGGTAGCAGTCAGGCTCCTTAAGAAAAACCTAACAGCGTGTGTGAAATGCTGCCTGTCCAACATACAAAGGATTCCTATAAAAACATCTGCCAATGCTTGGAGCTTGGATCATACAGAGAAATACTGTAAGGAGAATTAAGTGGACCTCCTCTTTTAAAATTCAGTTTACACATTCACACCAGTCTTCAGCTCCTGCTCCCATTTTTTCTGCTAGGAAGTATATCTAAGCCGAAAGGGAAGAATTCACTTTTATGGGCCAGTGTGATCAGGTTTGGTTTAAAAGCTTCTGATCTGTAAAAAGCACGGTAACAGAACACACAATGCGGTTCCTGTTTACTTGATGCACTATTTCCCCAGGAATTCTGGTACTGTCATAAATATAATTTCTTGCTTTTATTGCTTTGGAGATATTTCCCTTTTTCAATAATTCTAACAGAACTAAATTGCTTACATAAATTTTGCCTTCTTTCCACTAACGTTACCAATCAAGCCTATATGATAATAAGCAGTGTCAACATTTTTATGAACATTGTTCCCCTAATAACTCAGCGCAGGCGGCACTTTGATCTTTTGAAATAGGCCAAAAATTAGACTGTTCGGGGAAGAAGTATCTGGCACTTCTGCTTATGAGGCATAAACAGTCCTCTTTTTTATGGCCACTGTCAGATTGATGGATGGAGCAGAGGGCCAGCCACCTTCTGTGCAACTCCCCCCACTGTGGAGGTCCATAGGTTGCCCCTGTCACCAGGCTGCAGTGGCAGGGATGGAGCTTGCTTGGGATGCACAGTTGAGACACTGTGTTTTTTGGATTATTTGGGCCAAATCCCTTCTTGAGATCTCCTGTTCTTTGTGAAGCTGGCTCAGGAAAGGACACCTATCCACCTGGCCTCCTGTTACATCAGGAAGCCTCTATGGCTCCTGGATGACCTTGCCCACTGCCCTTCTGGAGGTAGTCTTTTCTCAGATGGTCCAAGGCCTGGCCGCAAGTGCCAACCTACACCTAAATTCTCCAACAGTGCCTTGAACTTTGATCATAGAATCATAGTATCGCTTTGGTTGGAAAAGACCTTTAAGATCATCAAGTCCAACCTTTAACCTAACCCTGCCATCCCACCACTAAACCATGTCCCTGAACACCTCATCTACCCATCTTTTAAATACCTCCAGGGATGGGGACTCGACCACCTCCCTGGGCAGCCCATTCCAGAGCCTGACAACCCTTTTGG
>NW_009259578.1:527617-551975 GCF_000687185.1 Egretta garzetta
CCAGTTTTGTGGCTCTCCTCTGGACATGTTCCAGCAATGCAACATCTTTCTTGTACTGAGGGGCCCAAAACTGAACACAGTATTTGAGGTTTGGCCTCACCAGCACCGAGTACAGGGACACAATCACTTCCCTACTCCTGCTGGCCACACTATTTCTGATACAAGCCAGGATGCTTTTGGCCTTCTTGGCTATCTGGGCACACTGCTGTCTTATATTCAGCTGGCTGTTAACCAGTACTCCCCAGTCTTTTTCCACCAGGCAGCTTTCCAGCCACTCTTCGCCAAGCCTGTAGCGCTGCATGGGGTTGTTGTGACCAAAGTGCAGGACCTGGCACTTGGTCTTGTTGAACCTCATACAGTTAGCCACAGCCTGTCCAGGTCCCTCTGCAGATCCCCCCTCCCCTAGAGCAGATCAACACTACCACCCAATTTGGTGTCATCTGCAAATTTACTGAGGGGACACTCAATCCCCTCATCCAGGTCATTGATAAAGATATTGATCCTTCTGACCTCTCGGTGGGAAAGGAATAAGCCCTACCTTTTCCCCTGAGGTCGAGGGCATCAGATGGATTAAGTCCAGCTATGCAAGAAAATGCCTATTTCCAGAGTGCACTACCGGGAAATTGGCATCGTTGGAATTACAACTTGGCAGCAGCACCCTGCTGGATGCCGTGCTCCCACCACCACAAAGGAGCAAAGGAAGGATGAACAGCAGCAGCAGCACGTGAATGACTGAGAAGCCGCATCAAAACTATTCGGCGGAAATCCAGGTACACCAAACATTGTCACAATGCCACTTTCTTTTTCCATTTGGAGAGCAAAGAAGATAGGAAGAAGTAAGAACCATGGTGTAGCTTTTTCAGTCTGTCCAGAGGTCGCACTGCCACTACATTTGCTTTTCCTAACTTTTAGTCAAGGTATTGCGTCATGTCCGAGTCCTGCATGAGAGATCCTCTTTACTTGGAATGAAAATCTGAATAAACAAATTCTTATGGTATGGCACTGGTGATTTTTTATTGACTCTTTCCTAGGGAGGAAAGTAATTTTTAATGCTTCTCCAAGATATTTATATAGCTTTCCACTTACCTTCCTCTTGTACCTTAACTCTTGTGTCAGCGTGCTTACATCTAGGCACACTTAAGGTTACTCCCATGGCTGTACAGTGTCTTATCTAAGCAGTCTACTTTTTAGTAGATACACTCCTTACAACTGGTCTATTTTCCTAAGGCTTTACTCACTCCTTACTCCTAAATGATATTTTCAGTAGCAGTTCAGACACTTGTTCTCATTGATTGGGTAACAACAGATTCGTGGTTCTTTCTGTGACTCCCTCAGTTCCAAAACACATGTGGGAATTAAGATCCCAGTGTGGATGGGGAAGAGGGGGGCTGGAGACAAAGGGTGTTCCTCCAAAAGAGTTTAATGGCCCCAAAGAGGGCACAAGGAGAAACAGCTTCTCCTCCAGCTCACAGGTTGAAATACTACTGCCCAAGTGGTGTGAACACTGAGCTTGAAATTCTCATTTAGTTCCCTACATGAAGTCTCCTTATCCTTGACTCAAGAAGAGCAAGATGAATTTCACTGATGGAGAATTTCAGGACAGTGCTTGATGCATACTGGTTTTATAATTAAAAATATACAACTGAAGAAAAGATGGTCATAAAATGTTGCCTAGGGCAATATCTAATACATGATGTTGTTTTAGTTTCCTCCTTACATTATATTTTTATCATCAACCCAGGGAATTCATTAAATCTGTAAAGCTGTTGGAAGTTATCTGACAGCGGATTGTATTGCTAGAGAGAACTATCGATCCAGGCTACTCGATCCCATTACAACACACTTCCATAAAGCTTGCGAGAGGCAGCAATCTGTTGCTTCTGCACTGACTACAGCAGTTATTTCTCATGGATGGAATAATGAAATGTTTTCTGATGTATAATCATGACAGATTTTATCTGGAATGAGTAAAACAAGTAAAAGTCAGTCATAAAATATAGCATGGCTGGAATCAAAGGAAGCAAACTCCTCTGCTCTTCCATCAGACTGACAAATAACGCACACATTGTTGCAGCTCCTTGTATATGACATTAAATCTCAATCAGTTGCTTTCCTACTGTGAGATTAAAATGGAATTATTTATCCGGAATATCAAAAAGGGCACTGCATCATGAACTCTAAACTTCTTGTTCTGATGCAGTATCTTTCCCAATAAAGACTAAACAATGTCAAATGGACTCCCTCATCACTGAAGATGCAATATATATGAAACCCTCACCAGGGCAGGGAACCATCACTTGAATCTTAAAAACAATTATTAAACAGGGCTTATGTCATACATAATTCTTATAACTGGAATTCACTAGCCTGAAATTCACAAGGAGGAACTCAACTTGAGCAAATTTGTAACACGAAGGACTCAGAGGAACTCTTTCAGCAGGTTTTACATAATGAAATACCAAATTATATGTACCAATTTATGTTACTATATTGACAGCTGGCAGAACTATATCCCACCAAAGCAGTGCCATACTTTCATATGATAATTTCAGTACTCACAATTTAATCAAATTTGAATATTTAGGGCTGAGATTTTTGAAGACTAGTACATGCACAAAGTTTTTTTTTTTTCTCCTGGAAAGTCAGTGTTAAGAGGGAAAAAAAAAATCTCTACTCTCCCTACTATCCAGTTAATGTGTAGGAATTTAAAATTCAGTTTATGGAAAAGCCTGAACATGATCATGCTTTGGAGCAACAAAACACAGCTTAGCTGCTACCCTAGTGTTAGGAGCACATGGATGTTGAGGTGATATCCAAATTGGGCCACGTTATCCCACTTCTGTAAAACAATTCATACATGCCGATACCTGCAGGATTGACCACTTTGGGGACAGAAGGGCAGTGGCAGAAAAAAGAAAGTCAAGGAAATACTGGGAGCACGCCTCCACCCAGAATTTAAAATTCAGGGACCTCTCAGTGATGCTCTGCTGGCAGGACAGAGACCTGGGTATGTGAGAACCTCACAGTCCTTCAGCCTGGCTGCTGGCTACTCACTAGCAAAGAGTTACCTGCTGCCTTGTGAACTGAAAAGGTCTGTTCCCTGCTGTGGATGGAAAGGAGTCTTCTGCACATGATTTGTGTGAGACAGTTTGCATCAAGTGCGGTATTCTGGCACCTTGTCCCACCTTCCTCCCTGCCCCCTACCCAGCACATTTCTTAATATTTAAATTAAAAATACTACGGTGGCACAGTACAAACGGTGAATGAAGAATTCTGTATGCAACAGCTCATCCACCTCTTAACACAGATTTGGTCCTTGTGCATTATCTCACTATAATTACAAAATAAGCTGGTGTCAGGGTGAATACACATAATCATAGAATCATAAAATCATAGAATCATAGGTTGGAAGGGACCTCAACAATCATCTAGTCCAACCTTTAATAGGCACCTGTCAGTCTAACATCTGGATTATAAGTCATACACATGAAGGAACTAAATTAAAACAGCATGAAAGAGTCTTACCTCTGGCATTTCTTGACTTCTACATGCTTAAATTGACACTGTAACTCTCTTCTGAAAGCCTTTTTTTTTTCTGCGTGCATGCATGTCTACCTCTTATACTATTACAAAGTACATTACACTTTCATTGCACCCTATCAACGTCTATTCAGTATTGGAGTACTGCTTAGAAAGAAGCATAACAAAATGTAATTTAATTTGGAAAAGGATGCCCTATAGGTGCATTGTATGAAAGGAATCAAAATGCAGCAGAAGATGCCCCACATGAGCTTGTGGCATCAACAAGCAAGAAGGAACAGAAATTATGCATCTGGGCTAAGGCTCGAGCTCCAGTCGCATCCATTTCTCATGGTTAGAAAGTGTAAACCCTTTCCTCTGTTTTTTGCTGGGGGGAGCCCAGGCTACAGACCTTCCAAGCAGAGCTGCCTCCACCCAGCTACTTCATTTTATGGAAAGCTAGTGAGGGGTCTGGAGCACAAGTCTTACGAGGAGCGGCTGAGGGACCTGGGGGTTGTTCAGTCTGGAGAAGAGGAGGCTGAGGGGAGACCTGATCGCCCTCTACAGCTGCCTGACAGGAGGTTATAGCGAGGTGGGTGTTGGTCTCTTCTCCCAAGTAACAAGCGATAGGACAAGAGGAAATGGCCTCAAGTTGTGCCAGGGGAGGTTTAGGCTGGACATTAGGAAAAATTTTTTCACCAAAAGGGTTGTTAACCACTGGAATGGGCTGCACAGGGAAGTGGTTGAGTCCCCATCCCTGGAGGTATTTAAAAGGTGGGCAGATGAGGTGTTCAGGGACATGGTTTAGTGGTGGGATGGCAGTGTTAGCTTAACAGTTGGACTTGATGATCTTAAAGGTCTTTTCCAACCTAAACAATTCTGTGATTCTATAAAAATCTGAGGCCTTTCCACCCCTATCAAATTTTTCCAGCAGATGCACTGAGGAAAAAAACAAGCAGACAAACATGGTACAATCACATAACCTGGAAATGACTGATAAAGCGCTGTTGAGAGCTGAACAGGACAGAACCAGCAATCAATAACCCAAATAATACAATTTGACAAGCAAAAGACAAGCAAATTTGACATGAAAGACAGTTGGCTGCAGAGAGTTCACACATCTGTTGTACAGCATGGTCAGTTCCATAATTAGAGAAGTGTTGAAACCTCCCTTATAAAGCTGTCCTTAGATGCTACT
Organism: Egretta garzetta; assembly: GCF_000687185.1. Taxonomy (NCBI): domain Eukaryota; kingdom Metazoa; phylum Chordata; class Aves; order Pelecaniformes; family Ardeidae; genus Egretta; species Egretta garzetta. The sequence continues at coordinate 532,335 of NW_009259578.1, forward strand.
AAATCATTTCCCATATGACTTCTTGATAGTCCTGCAGAAGGTGGTTTCAGAGTTTAGATCACTGTATCAAAGCTGTATTTCTGAAAACCTGACCTCAAACTCAGTGGCTGCTCCCTACTGGGCTTAAGAATTAGCTGAAGATGAAGCACAAATAATTCTAGCAGGTCTCCTGCCAGCAACAAAGCAAAAGGACGTAACACAGTAGCTCTTTTCTTGCCATTAAAAGTGCCCATTCCTTCCATAATTTTTACTTCTTTGCAATGTAGTTTCTTTGTTTATTAGAGACCATATAAAGGATAGGAAAATAAAGAGGAACTCTCCCCTTCTCCAGCAATTAATGATAAGGTGTTCCTTTTCTCTCAAAAATGGCAAATAAGTTGGACTGCGTGAAGATGTGACACAATGCAGCGAATATATCAGATGCAACCCTGGGATGGAGAAATGGAGCAACAACTAGGAGAAAGATAACTTTACCTCTAAATACTGCATTGATGGTAGCAATACCAGAACATCCCATAGCATTCTGGCATTTTACTTTTACAAGAATAAAATAAAACTGGAGAACCTACATAACGTTTAACGAAGAACTGGGAAAAGGTGTTACAGCGAGGGACTCAAGAGGTTAAAACTGTTTGGCTTTTCAAAATAAGACCAAGAAAAGATTTGATTACAGCAAAGCTGTACCTTTTCAGGGAGAAAATGCCAATATTAAAGGCCTATTTAATCTAATGGGGAATGGCATAACAAGAACCAATGACTAGAAGCTGAAGCTAAATAAATTCAAATGAGAATTAATGCCTCTACTTCTAGCAGAGGGGGTGATTAACCTTTGAAACAGACTACCAAAGGAAGCGCTAGATGCTCCATTTACTGAAATTTCAGATGAAGACTGTGTGACTTTCTGGAAAATATCCTTTAGTCAAACAGGTCAGTGGGCTCCGCGTGCAAAGTTTTTCTGTGGCTTCCTTAAGAGTGGAATCTACTTCACTTCTTGAATGACAACACTACAGCCTTACACACTAACACCTTCACTTTTAACAACCACAGCTGCCTTCAAGGTAAGAAAAGCTTCAGTGCATTTTATGAAGAGGTTAAAGACCTCAAGACTAAATCACTCCCTTTCTCTCTCCACATTAAAAGCAGGGCAGGGTCTATCTCCCATTTAGCATTTCCAGTTGGAGCATGCATTACTGAACCCTCAAGTTCTTGGTGGATCCCATTCTGCTCTTCACTTCTGCTTCTGCCCAACCTCATTCAGCCACGCACCTTGCTAAAGGATAATTAAGCTCTCATTGCAATAGATGCAAAGCTACTTCAGTGGTGTCAGTCATGCAAACTCCTATTCGTGCCTCTAAAGGTGCACTCTCCTCCACATGGAAGGGGATGCAGGCAGTTTGGGAATAACGACAGTGCTCACAGGAGCGATGGCAAGTATCGCACTGGTGCATCACCTTGCTCCTCCAACCTGCCACAAGACCAAGAAGGACAGAGCGCCAGTTAAGTCATACGTTTTTAAATGTGTTTCATTTAATAAAGTACAGAGGATTTCACTCTTGAATTACCACTGTATCATATGGCATGAAATTGTAAGAAATTTATGCGCATTTCTTAACAGCATGATTAACTTATTTTCTCTATTAGAAAAAGGTGGCATCTTAATTTAGGTGCAAATTATATTATGCTGCCACCGTGACATCACTGAGAATAAAGTCGCTACATTTTGCCAGGTAATGCATATGCAAACCAGGGACCAAAAAATGATGGCCACCACACTCAAGTCACAGCCACCTTTCCATCTGACCCATCCCGATCCTTTTGCTTCTGTCTTCTCATGCTTGGAAGAACTTTCCCCACTTTTTTCTTCTGCTCTTTTCCACCCCAAAGCCATCCTGTCCTCACCTACAGAGGTTTGCTCCATGAAAAGCTTATGTGAGGGAAAGAAAACTCTTCGATGACACAGTGCTGTCTACCCTTGCTATCTGGTGGTTACTTGGGTGACTTTTACAGTAAATAGGTACAGGACTGGCAATAGCGATTTCACCACCAGCCACATCTCTCTCTCCTAGAAGACACTCCACAAGGCTCACAAAGTTGTGGTGAGCCAGCCCAAGTGTATTTTTTCCAAAGATGTCTATTCACTGCTTGACTTCCTACTGCTGGCTATGTTGCATTTAAAAAGTCCACCCCACTCACAAGCTACTTCTGACTGCAATGATATTCCCCATATTTAAAAGGGGGGGAACTGTCATTCCACGAACCATATAAAATATTTTTGTATTCCTCAATGAAAAATGTCAAGCTGACAGTTCTCTATCATTCCTGGAAAATATGTTTAAGTTTCTCTTTGTTTTATGCCCATTTTAGCACAGTATGATTCCCTCTACTTTGGCTCAGGCTTTTCAAGCTAACTGTGGCTCGCTATTTTGCCAGGGTTAAAAAAACACTTACCTGATCTGTCACAGGCAGTCTTAAAGATTGATCAGCTAAGTTTGTGCTAGTAGTACCTCCTCCCCAAATATTTAAATAGCAAGTATTTAATATGCTATAATGAAAAACTGCCTGATCCTGACAGCTCCAAAGTTTGCAATGCAAAGAGTGCAACTGATGGAAAGAAAATTCTAATAATTAGGTGAAAAATGTTCGGCAGTTCCAGCATCAAATGACTGCATTAGAGTTTATACATGACCCTCATAACCCAGAAATAGAAATGTAAACTCTAACTTCCCTTGTGATGCAGGCAACTCATTGTCTCTCCAAAAAGCAAATCACAATGGATCTCCTACCAGGTTTGACTAAGTTTCCAAGCGTTGCATTTAGAAAATCTTTACGTATTCTTTGAGATATTTTTGACCACTGTGATATTTCCTGCATGTATAAAAGGGGATATTGCTGGGAGGAAAACCAAAATGGAATATTTAAGTGTATTCATTTACAAAGTCTCCTTCAGCTTGGCTGAAAAATGAAAATGCTGCTTGCCTTGTTGTCAAAACTAATTTATTTCAAACTCCTTGAGTATAACCAAAGTCATTGTCAAGTACACCTCTCTTAAACCACCAGAAACTCTCACCGGCAAGCAAGGGACAGTTCACCACACCAGTTCCTTTCTCAGCCACACACCTAACTTGAAGCATGCCCAGAAGTACATTTCTCTGTGGTCTCACCACCCTCTTCAAAGACATGGTTTGAATAGGAGGTTCATTTTTATGGATTCTATGTGACACGCTTTTACTCATTAAGCATTTTTCCTATGCATACTATCAGAAAATGCATGAAAGATATAAAAATATGCATTCTGTCTGCTTGAGTATAATACAGAACAGAAGTCAGCTTCTCAGATTTATAATCTCGCCATCACTGAAATAAAGGAACCTGAAGACAGAATACACACAAAAAAATCATAGTTTTCTTTAAAGCAAAAAACACCTCCTCACCTTCAAAATGCATCCTTTAGGATGCTCCTCTCCTTTTTAAGTACAAAAGCACCAGGAACAAAACCCATCATGATTTAGAGGAACCACTGATAAATAAATTATAATTCAGCACTACAATTGTTAGGATGCCTGGTTCTTTTATTAAAATCAGCCTCCGAGCACCAAAATGAGGAATCACAGGAAATTAGACCTCTGTTTCTGCTGCACTGCAACAGCTCTGAAAATGCTGATTTAGAGCACTGACGTTGCTGATTCCACCAACGGGTGCCTACCTACAGGCTTTGCTGTTGGTCTGAAATAGCGCTGAACTTTAGCCAGTGCAGGGGTTTGATTATGGAGGTAATCTCCTCTCGCCCTATTCATTAGGCTGATAAAACAGCAGCCAGCACTTCACATTAAGCGGAACTTCTGCTTTAATTATGGGGTTTTTACTAAAGCTTGTCTTTCGGTGACATTTCAGGAAATGTGGAGCCTGCATGAGTAATGTAAAAACAACTCATTGATTCTGTATCGCTGTGTCTGCATTACTACTTGCACTAGATTGTGGCTCCTGGTATTTAAAGTGTGGAGAGGTAATATAGTGTTATCCACTTGCTACCGAAGTAAATATTCTGTACGAAGAAAGGCCTTTTCCTGGACAGTAATGCAAGCATAGAATTAAGTTCTTTCCTTGTATCAGATAAAAGTTTATACTAAATATATGAAAGTTTGATTTGGAGAATATTTAGAAAAATGGTTATCTATAGATGGTGACAGATTACTCAAGTTTAAAAACTGAGTCAGGTGTTGAATTTAATCAATACGTGATTACGATGGCAAAGTCAGATTCATGAACATTATTAAGAGTAAACCTGCTAGGAATGAAAAACAATTCCTGACCAGGAACAAGTGGCACCTCACAAGAATGCTGATCTTCTCAGCTTTATCGGTGATCAGAAAGAAATACACTTAGTAGCACAGCATTGCATCCTCTCATGGGCCACTGCATTCCTAAAAGCCTTAATGAAGGTCACAGGCGTTACGAAGACTTCCAAAATTACATGATTTCTGTTTTCTTCTCAGGCATCAGCCATTTTCAGGAATCGGTTTTAGTCTCCCTCATCGGGCCCTCAAGGTGTCATCTTTGCCTGTTTAGGACACCTGCAGATGCAGCCACCAATGGCCAAACAAGCCGCTAGAAGCCGGCACTTCAGGGTCACAAGTCATCTGACCCTGTCAGATGCCTGAAGACATACTGTTAGGATGCAGCGAATCATGCCCCAAAAGTGTGTATTTTTCTCCATAGACTGTAAGAAGAGCCTAGACAAGTAACTCTGATGCAGACATCTACCATTACTCTGATGAATCCCACCTTTAGTATCACCACAGAGTCTCAAGCCCAGCAACTGGGACGCACACTTCTCATACAAAGAGGATCAATATTTTCAAGCGTAAGTGCAGAACTTCTTTCCCAATCTCACTATTTCCCATGTAACACAGGTAATAAGTGACCTGCCACAGCAAAATACGCTTCGCAGCCAGGAGGAACCTCCACGTAACAGGTATACCATCTTTCTCCGCTGGTTGAGGGGGTGTAAATGCCTTACAGCAAAACAGGAACCCAAGATCCTCTTCACCCCTTGGGCTGCACAGTATGATCTACTTACTGCCTTACAGGCACTACCACTTATCCAACCTAGGAAAGTTCTGCTTGCACTATTGTAATTCTAAACTTGTTGATGGATTTAATTCAGCCACCATTCCCCAGTCCAAGAGGGATCAGGATCACCTCACGCAATACTTCTGATAGGAAAAAACAATCTGTTCCAGAAAATTACTGATCTAAACATGCTTTCCATAAATTAACGCTTTGGTTTTCAAAGGTGACATGTCAGCCATAACTTAAATACAGATACTGAATGCCCTGGCATCGATAGCAACACTCAGCACCAGGTCTGATTCAGTCCTCCCTTTCATAAGCGTAACCCAGGTCTGCCCAGCTGCCACCATGAGTAAAGCTGCAATTGCCTGAGAAGCCTTACACAGAATGGCTTGTTTGCAGAGAAGGACTATAAAATGGACATTTAAAAAAAAAAAAAAAAGAAAACAAAAATGCATATTGCATATTTTTGCAAAGCTTTATGCAAAAAAATAATTAAAAGGTGAAAGGCAATATATAGACTTAAGAGCAGCACTTATCTTCCTGCCCCCCTCTCCCTCCCCAGCTTGCCCCATGCTTCAGTGGGCTCAGTGGCGGCTGCTGCATCACCAGCAGGCAGCATGCTGGATCATCACTTGAATGGGAGCCAGCCAGCCATGGCAAGGATAGACTCATGGGCACTAAAAAGAAAAAAGTCAATTTTGAGGTAATTACGTGTTGAATGCCCTTCTTAACCTGCAGCTGTTGGGGGCATTCAGCACATACGGTTAAGGTTGATGAAATTTTTAAAGTCACTGAAATTTATAAGGTTACCTTGGCAGGTCACCCAGCCTCATTTTTTTTTCTTGCTAGTGTACAGGAACAGCTGAGAGCGAGACTACACTGTTTACTGACTGTAAAAGGGGAATGCTGCATCAAGAACTGCTCAAGGACCAAAACTGAACCAAAAATCCGCAGTGCTCCAGGGAAAATGATTGAGGGGGAAGGAGAAGAAAGGCAGGAACAATTATCCATCGCCTCCTTTCAAGCGCAGTGGTGCTCTGTCGATGGCTCTATCCATCCATTTCCCCCAGCCTCAGAAGAGGGGGAAGCATTTGTAAAGATGCTGCTCCCCTGTCCGGCTGCTGCATGTCTTTTGATGTGGGTAGCTCCTGCACTTGCGTAGGGGAGCTCCTCATGGCCCTCACATTATTTTTCAGCTCAGTGAGGAATTTTGACAATATTTGTTTGGATGGAAAAATCTTTAAGCTAGACCATTTTTCTTTCTTTTTTCAAAGAAACACACGGATGGGAAGGGATTGGGTCAGAGAGTCTTGTCCCCTTGCCGTTCCCCTTAGACTTCTGTCACACATCTCGACGCTGGGTGCGTGGCTTCAACCACAGCTGAAGTGAGTAGACTTAGAAAGTTGTTATTACCTGAAAGAGACCGAAATCAGGTGGGGCTCCTATTCGTAGTCAGCTCTCTGTGCCGTTACCCACCGTCATAAGCTGAACCTTTGGCTTTAAGGGAAGCAGAGCACTGAAGAGCTGTCAAGACCCAGTAAGCCTTTGTGGCCTTGACGGTGCCAGAATTCCCTTCCCTTACTTACCAATCCCTCTTCTGCTCTCCTCTGGCTACCGGGGGGCCTCAATCACACGCTGCAATTAAAGTAGCCATGACCCTGCTCTAAAAAGTTCACTCGCAAAAGACAAAATATGTTCTGCAAACATTCTTGCTTTTCATTTTCTGAGTCGGTCTTTCAAACTGTGCCTGTCGCGTGCCTACGAACAAGTGTTACAAACAGATCCATACAACGTAGTATGAGGCAATAAGATGTTAGCTGAATGGTGGTTAAAGCACAGAGCAAGAAGTCATCTGACTTGGAGGATCTAAAATGATCTTCACCAACAAAAGGACGTGGCTCCTCTGCATTCATCACTCTGTAGGAAGGCTCCCGTGTTCAGCCCCATACAACACAGGCTCAGTGTTATTACAGAGTATTTCCATGCAAGTCACTGTAGAATTGTGTTGGCATTTTCGGAGAGCTAATAATGATAAATGTGTTGCAAGCTTCTTTACAGCTCTTTAATGAGTAAAAATGTAGAGCTGGGTGATTCATAGATGACGCAAGCTTCCGATGTTCAAAGTTTGTGTTACAAGAAATCATAATAGTAGGACAACCTTACTGAGTCCTTGCCACTTACATTCCTTCATGACCTGATACAACAAGATGTAAATAGACCTGCTCTTTGGAAATCTTATCCTTACTGTGTTGAAATTAGTTGCAAATCCTTGATTAAGTACAGTCATGAAATATAGTGGTGTGAACTGTGACTAACAGCAGTCTGCACTTAAAATATGTGGTTAGAGTACATAAAATCTTCACCAGAAGCCAGGATTACTGAAGGAGTTCAAGGCGAAAAGAGGCTATGTGTATGCACGGCACTAATGTTGAGGAGTACTTATAGGAGACTCAAACGCATTCATCTTTATATGCAGCTATATACCATTGAATAGTTTCACAGCACTGCAGACACTCAAACAGCCACATACTGGCCAGGTGACTGGTACAATTAGGGGAGTAAAGTGCAATTAGTGTGCATTCCGTCATCTCAACAATCTGTGTATTTTGACATAACATAGAACTTGAAAGAATTACGTGAAGCTTTAAACATGGCAAGTGAAAAATTACCTATGTAATTGTCCCTTTTGGAAAGCCAGACTACTTTGTGGTGCTGCTCAATCTTGCAATAGAGGAAGAACAAAAGCCAGCCATAATGGGCAAAGGCAGTCAAGCATCTCAGCCATCTGAAAGAAGGTAAAAAGATCTTCAGCTGTAGGAACAGAGATGGAGTTACGAATTCTGCAGGTGGAAAACTTTAACGTGTGATAAGTGTAGGCCATCTGCATGGGATAACAAGATGAGCAACCAAGTATTAACCAGAAACTGAATGGGAATCACCTTATCTTAATACTTTCTATGTAAACATTATTAGAAGCCCCTCATCCCATACCCTGACTGTCAAGAAATCAGGCTAATGGAAGTAATTTTGAAAAGGAAGCCAGACTCCAGATGTGTAAACTCACTGATGGAGGTGAACTGTTCTGGTTATTCTGCTGTCGATAGCTTTACTCTGTGCTCTTAAGAAAGAAGGGAACAGCAAGCCACTACTGAGACAAAACGTCACAGAGCGGTTTCAAGAGACTTCCCCAGGTAAAGTCCATTTAAAGCACTTTCTTCCTCAGTGCTCCAATACTTTACATTACTACCGAAGAGCAATGGTGGTGTTCACCAGCCATGTGCCTTAGCACCACGTCCTGGTACACTCTGTGTGGCATAAATCAGACTGCACAATACAAATAGTCTGGCTGGGGCTACTGGAAATAATCCAAGAGTACAGTACTACCTACCGATGTGTTGTTATCACTGCATACGACTAAGAGTACCTCACGATTCAAACAACTATATTATATGGACTGTTCGGTGGATAAGGAACTGGCTGGATGGAGTACCTCACGATTCAAACAACTATATTAATTCAGGCAAATAAAGAAGGATTTCCTGATGCAAATGTTACAAATAATTATGAGGGACCTGCTCCAGCCTCTAAAGCCAGTACAGGTCTCCTGACTGGCAGAGCTGGTAGACAGGCTTGTTGCTCTAACCCCTCTGAATGGATTTGGGATTTACATTGCCATGACTTGAGGACCCAAAAGATGAAGAGAGGATAAACCTTTGCTATTCTGCAACCTCCAGGCCTGTACTTTCTTCTTTTGTGTAATGCCTTACAGTATTTCTGACTTTGGAGGTAGAAGGGAGAAAGGAGTTGAAGAGCCCTGTATGCTCTCCTGACTGACTGGGGCAATGACATGTCCATACAGGGAAAAAGTTAACTGAAGTAGGTTAGTGATGGGTAGTCTTTCCCTGGAAAAGAAACTGTCTTAGAATAGAATAGAATAGAACAGAACAGAACAGAGTATTTCAATTGGAAGGGACATACATTGATCACCTAGTCCAACTGCCTCACCACTTCAGGGCTGACCAGAAGTTAAAGCCTGTTGTTAAGGGCATTGTCCAAATTTAAGGGCATTGTCCAAACGCCTCTTAAACACTGACAGGCTTGGGGCACCGACCACCTCTCTAGGAAGCCTGTTCCAGCACCTGACCACCCTCTTGGCAATTAAATACTTCCTAACATCCAGTCTAAACTTCCCCTGGTGCAACTATGAGCCATTCCCATGCGTCACAGAATCATAGAATGTTTTGGGTTGGAAGGGACCTTCAGAGGTCATCTAGTCCAACCCCCCTGCAATGGGCAGGGACACCGTTAACTAGATCAGGTTGCTCAGAGCTCCATCCAATACTGGACACCAGGGAGAGGAGCTCAGCACCTCCCTCTCCACTTCTCCTCCTCAGGAAGCTGCAGAGAGCAATGAGGTCGCCCCTCAGCTGCCTTTTCTCCAAACTCAGCAAGCCCAAAGTCCTCAGCCACTCCTCACAGGAGGTGCCTTCCAGCCCTGCCACCAGCTTTGTTGCCCTCCTCTGGACGCATGCAAGGACCTTCACATCCTTCTTAAATGGTGGGGCCCAGAACTGCACACAGTACTCCAGGCGAGGCTGCACCAACACTGAATACAGTGGGATAATCAGTGCTTTTGACCAGCTGGTGATGCTGTGTTTGGTGCACCCCGGGATGGGGTTTGCTCTCCTGGCTGCCAGGGCACACCACTGACTCCTGCTGAGCCTGCTGCCGACCAACACTCCCAGATCCCTTTCTGCAGGGCTGCTCTCCAGTCCATACTTGTGCCTGGCCTAGTACTCCGTCCTAGGTGCAGAATCTGGCATTTTGACCTGCTAAATTTCATCCCATTAATCTATCTGCTCCAATCTATCTAGATCACTCTGCAAGGCCTCCTGTCCATCAAGAGAGTCAACAGCACCTCCCAGTTTGGTATCATCAGCAAACTTGCTAATGGTGTGTTCAACTCCTGCATCCAGATCATTGATAAACACATTGAACAAGACTGGCCCTACGACTGAGCCCTAAGGAACACGGCTGGTGACTTGTCACCAGCCAGATGTAGCCCCATCCACTACCACCCTTTGAGCCCTGCCCTTCAGCCAGTTTTTCACCCAGCACACTGTGAACCCTCTCATCGCACAGTTGGACAACTTGTCCAAAAGGATGCTGTAAGGGACAGTATCTTGTGAAGTGAGAGATTAGAGAATTTTTTGCAAGTCAGTCTTGAAACTGGAGGGAGCTGGGTGTCCACCAGAGAAAAAATCTCTGCTGAAAAAGGAGGAAGACTGCAGAATCAGCAAGTGAGGCAGCAGGGTTGGAAGAAGTCAGACAAAGATTTTGTCTGAGAGGGATCAGTCCAGGAAGATCAGAGACAAAAATGATAGAAACTGAAAAGTGAGAGTTTCAACCAGACGGACTTCAGTCTAGAAAGAAATGAAGCGAGTAAGCTTCGTGGTTCAAACCTGTATGACTTCTGTAGTGTCATCACGCAGTGTCAAGCTATTGTGCCCACGTGGCCTAAATGCCGTGTCCAACATCCAGCATCTTCCTTACCCACAGAAAAGTCAGACTGCAGTGAGTACCGATTTCTGCAAAGGAAACAGTTAACACTACAGTAAACCTAGTTTTAGTTAAAGTTCTCCTGCTGTCTATAGGAGCTAATTGCAATCACACACTTCTTCCTTTCCCAAAGCACTAGCAATAGGTAATGGAAACATTTGTCATAATTATCCTTTCTGAAGAAGCGCAAATCAAATAAAATCACCACAACACTAGCTGTCTTGAAAAGGTATCAAGATGATCTATTTATAAATGTTGATATATAGCTGGGGACTAAGATGAAGCATTGCCTGCGCCCACAATACAGTCCTATTCACTAATCACACTGGGACACCATCAGCACCTTCTCCTTTGAAGAACTGGACAGAAGGAAACCAGAGAAAAAGGGAGGCAGAAACCCCCCCCCCCCCCAGTGATTGTATGAAGGGGCACTGTATTTGTGGCCCGTAGGAGGCACTTCAGAAGGCCCATATGTTGTTACTCTTCCTTTAACCATCCTTCTCTTCCTTTAACCATCCTTTAAGTGTCTGAACTTCACCGCTGGTGCGGGAAGCGTGTGACAGGTACGCAGTATTTCCAAAACCGATACAAATGAATGACGTTCTATTCAAACAGTTTAGACAATGGTGATAAAAATGAAAACACGTGCTAGAAAAGAAAGGGGGATGTGTGTGTCAAAAACCTACCTGTAGCTTGAACAACTTAGGAATAATTTAAAGGGTGCTATTAGAGCAGCAGAATTCAAACTAATGTCAGGCAAGTTTGAGGCTAACATGCTCATAATTCCTTTGATCACAATCTTTTACAGTATTTAGCATGTGATGGAGAGCTTTCACTTATTTACGGTAAGGAAAGTAGGGTACGAATTATTAATAGCTCATCTCATTCACCAAATGTTAAAAAGTGGCAGGAGGTAGGGAACAGCAAGTAGTGCAATGGCTGTTTAGAAAGGTATTCTCCTCAGAAAGATTTAAAGGAAGCTCACATGCAGCCCAACCTGCTCAAAGTCTTTTAAAAGGTAATACAGGTTAGTGGTACCACTTCAGGGCAATCTCCTAGAAATCCTCCAGTGATGTGGAAAGAACAAAGCCAGCATCCCAGCCAGCACTTTGCCCTCTCTGTGGTTGTCAGTAGCATCCCAGGTTTCCAACCCAGCAAATATAAGTTCTCAAATTTGACTCCCATGGTAAAACAACAGGAGGAATGATCTGCTTTTGCTGGACCAGGGTAGGAGTCTTCAAACAAGCTGAAAATGAGCACAGACGCGAGGATGGCAGAAAGAAGAAATGAATTGGGAAAAAAACAAACCAAACCAAAACAAACACACCCCCTTGCCCCAACAAACCAAACAAAAAACCTCAAAAAAACCAAAAAACCAAAGCAAGGCAAAAGTTGTTGCCTCTGTAACATCCACATCCAAACCGTTCCCTGGGAAGCCTAAACCAGGAGTGGAAAAACCACACATATTTCCTCTGTGGTTGCCCAGAGTCTGGGTCTCAAATTCCATGACTGTTAGCCTCAAGACTCACGCCAACACCATCCATCCATCCATCCATCCATCCATCTGAGGGGCTGATTAGAAAACCTGTTAGGTTAGGAATTGGATGCGACTGCCGATGGAGATACCTCGGGCTGCACCCTCCCATACTTAGGCTATTCCTGACAGATGTTTGTCCAACCTATTCCTCAAGAGCTCTACAAGCTCCGTCTATTTCTTCATTATCCCTACTGTTGTAAAGTTTGCCTAATATAACCTGCAGCTGGCACAAAATACCAATTCCTTCCCCCGAAAAGAGAGTAAGCTTATTGAAAACCTCCACAGGTGCACTTAGATATCTGTGTTTACTTGTATTTTTAGAAGCATGCCTACTGCTAAGCGTGTATAAACTAAAACGAGCAATAAGTTAACCATGACTTACATTTTAAGACTCTCTAAATAACAGCTCGGACTGCCAAAGAACCTCAAGTTGCACTTTAACTAACTATACAGAAAAATCACTTCATCCACGAGCCATAAGCAGACACCACTGGGATAAAACGCACCATCTGCTTAACAGAACTCCATGACACTACGCAATCGTTTATGATAAAACGGAGATGCCAGGAGGAAAGCAAACTGAGTTTAAAAAATTCTGTATCTATTACTCAACAGTTCTCCTCCCTGTGTGTAACTCTAGTAACACCTGCTTCCCTCAATGTCTAACATCTCCTTTTTCCTCCTTTTAGGTCTGCCTAGCCAGGAGAGTTATGGCAGTAAAAGCTCAAGCTCTGCTTAGCACATCATCAATGGAATTGTTAATTAAATTGCAAGGTCAGATTGCACTCTCACTCTTCCAATATAACAAAGTACGTAACCTTTGGAACCTGACAAAACTGAGCTGAAAGCAATGGAAACATAACATACTTCACTTCTCTTTCTTTTTTTTTTTTTTTTTTAACTTCCCTTTTTTAGTGGAAGAAGCTGATCTTATGAAATCCACTCGAGTTTTAGCATCAGTTGCAAAAGAATTTGGGGTGTGGGTCATGAAGGCTGCAATTTTCAGCAGAACTCGGCACAGGCATGCAGACTAACATGGAATTTGTATCAGGGGCCTCAGTTAACAGTTCAGAAAGTTAAACTGAGACAGCTTTTGTTTGACCACACATAAAGTTGTAGTAATAAAATTAGGGCAAAATATACATCTTGTATGGGTGTCATTCTACCTACATCTAGCAATTTCTCTAAGAAGGATGAAAACCAAGCTGTGTAAGACACTTTCATAGAAATTAGTAGTCAAACTGAAAAGACATACTGGTTCACACATACCCATAACTGAAACAGCTATATTGGTACCAAAATCTGTCCTTAGATTACAATGTGTAAGAAGATGCTTCTTCAGTTCTCCACACCACTGACACTTCATAGTTCTCGCAATTCAGCACAGCTCTAGCAAGAAAGATTGAGAAAAAGCCACGCATTGGTTCCACACCACAGTGGTTAAGACCACACTTAGAAAATCAAGTCCTTTCTCCATCTAATTCAGAGTAAGGACATAACCTAAGCGTTCTCCATCCTGTTCCACATTGCTATCATTCTAGGTTAGATCATAGAATCATAGAATCATGGAATGGTTTGGGTTGGAAGGGACCTCTAGAGGTCATCTAGCCCCCTGCAGTGAGCAGGGACACTGCTAACTAGATCAGGTTGCTTAGAGCCCCGTCCAACCTGACTTTGAATGTTTCCAGGGATGGGGCCTCCACTACCTCTCTGGGCAACCCGTTCCAGTGTTCCACCACCCTCACGGTAAAGAATTTCTTCCTTATATCCAGTCTAAAACTACCCTGTTTGAGTTTAAAACCATTACCCCTTGTCCTGTCACAACCGGCCCTGCTAAAAAGATTCTCCCCATCTTTGCTATAGGCCCCCTTCAGGTACTGAAAGGCTGCAATAAGGTCTCCCCACAGCCTTCTCTTCTCACCAGGTCTTTCCTGCTGGAGCTGACCTATTTGATAAGACTGACAGAGAGCTTTTAGATGCAGAAAGGAGACTGACCTTTAGGCACATGGATTATCACCTGGAGCTTGCAAGGGTCAAACAGCTACACCGAAGAATTTAGTATGCAGTGAAAGAGTTCCAGCATGGAAGAGGCACCCTGAGGCAGCCGGGAGGCTGGGGGCTTGGACAGACTCCTGCCACGTGGAAGAACAGAGGTAGGAAGACCAAACTAATGAATTCACACACTTACCCAGTGAGGACATTAGGTACCATGGCTTGCCTCTCCTGTTTTGATCTAAACTGTGTGTTTTACTAAGGTCTTACTGGAACTGGTATTTTCACTTGAAAATACTAATTTTTTATGAGTGAACATTTTCTGATAAATCACTACCCAGCATATTCTCAGTCTTGTTTTAGATGGATACATGTCACATTCTGAACAGCCATTACGCTTCCCGAACACCCTCAGATATTTTCCCATCTAAATGCTAACTAGAGGTGATACTGCCTACTTAGAAAAGTCAAATGAAGTCACAGCCCACATTACTATAACAGCAATAAAAGAGTAAGAAAATGAGGAGCTGTGCTATTAAACATGATGAAAATAATAAATGTTGTAGAGCTTGCAAATGGGCTGGGAAATATTTTGAAGTGCAAGCATTTTTCTTCCCCGTCTAGAACAGAGCTTGGTAATGAGGAGCACAGTGCCAGTAAGAGGCACGTTGCAGCGAGACACGCTGGAACTGGTGGACCTTTCCTGCCTGCTTCCTGAAGATTAGGCAAAGAGTGTCATGCACTCTGCAGTGTACTCAGCCTGAAAAAAAGTCTACCTGCTAAAGGACGTGGCAGATTTCAAGGAGACACTGGCACTTTACAAAGAAGATACTGGGATTTTGCTATACTGATCACTTTTATAAGAGCAACCGAAAGTGGGTCTCAAGGTCTTTTATAGCCAGGTAATAAAAATAGAAAACTTTGTGAGAAAATCTTCCATGGTAGCTGCAAAATGTATCTGAAGCCAAGAGGAAGAAACCCAAAACTTTTAAAAATAGAATGAAGAAGTTACCTTTTTCTTCTCAGGGAGTCATATCTCTTTCTATAAAAAAAAAAAGAAGAAAGAAACCCACTCAATTTTAATACTGTCCTTGCTTAGGTACATCCTTACGGTGTAGATTTACCCTCCCATGACAGACTGCTTGCTGGTACCCGGTGCCAGGTTGATCAAGTATCATTTACATCCCGGCCTTGCTGCGAGTTACGCTGAGCTAATCCACTTAGGGCACAGCTTCCCATCTGCTGGCCTCAATCTGCCCCTTCATCTCTTCCTCAAAGGAGGAGACGAAACCTCGTTACGCTTCCTCAGGCTAATCCCACATTAATCACGGGAGCTCTGATAGGCTGGGTGTTATTTCCCTCCTTAAACCTTAAAAATGCGCAATGATACAGATGAGAAATAATGAGTCCCTGAAGGTGAGCAGATATAACTTGTCTCTGATAACACACTCTCAGACTTTCACAGCGGGGACCCCACCTTGAGCAGAGGGAAGTATCTCCTGCCAAGGCGGTTTGATCCCTGGCTGGAGGAAAAGAATATGCCAGCTGCAAAATAAAGGTCAGTCCATATGCCACATTTTTATCCATTTACCTACCATGGAAAAAATAAAAACATGTAGCCGCAACAGCACAAGTTTCTATGCGTACAAGCCCCGATGCTGATACAGTCAATGAAGGAGCAGAGGAGCTGGCACTTGCACTGACAACAACCATCAGCCGCTCTCTCCGTTTTCCAGTTGCTCTCAACTAATTCACTCAGAAACCATAATCACCCATCTCGTTGTGGCAGACTTTAAATTAGCTTAAATGGAGGCTAACCTCCCCCTCTACTCTGCCCTAGTGAGACCCCACCTGGAGTACTGTGTCCACTTCTGGGCTCCCTGGTTCAAGAAAGATGAGGAACTCCTAGAATGAGTCCAGAGGAGAGCAACAAGGATGATAAAGGGACTGGAGCATCTCCCCTATGAGGAAAGGCTGAGGGAGTTGGGCTTGTTCAGCCTGAAGAAGAGAAGACTGAGAGGGGACCTCATCAACACATACAAATATCTTAAGGGTGGATGTCATGAGTATGGAGCCAGACTCTTCTCAGTGGTGCCCAGTGACAGGACAAGGGGCAATGAGTGCAAACTGAAGCATAAGAGGTTTCAGTTGAATCTGAGAAAGAACTTCTTTACTTTGAGGGTGACCGAGCCCTGGAACAGGCTGCCCAGCGAGGTTGTGGAGTCTCCTTCTCTGGAGATATTCATAGCCCACCTGGATGATGTCCTGTGCAACCTGCTCTAGGTGAGCCTGCTTTAGCAGGAGGGTTGGACTGGATGATCTCTGGAGGTCCCTTCCAACCCTTGCCATTCTGTGATTCTGTGTGATTCTGTTTACAGAGTTTATCACAGCCACTCAAAACGTTTTGGTTTAGACAAGCGATGCTGTCATCTACAGCCGGGATAAAGCTGACTGATGTGAGCCACTGAGTTTTCTTCAGAAGCAAGTTGGAGGCTGTGGAATAAACTCCAGAAAGACCCAGGAACAAATACACCCTCCGCTGCAGGAGCGAAGCACGCAGCACTGACACTGCCCTCAGCAGCAGGCGCGCCGAACCACAGCATACTGAATTATATTAAAGAAAACCAAGCTACAGCAGTTTTTAATTTTTCCACCAAGAAAAGGAACATGGAAAGAAAGATACAGGCAGCCTAGCATACTTTGGGAAGTACTAGGGGGCTGTAAGGCAGGTGCCGTACCTTTGTAACACACCAACACCTTTGTAACGCTGGAACTTCAGCAGAGGAAAAGCCAGTTCAGTTTGTACAGCATTTTATTTTTAATTCGCTATCATGCAATGGCTAGTTTATTCCAGAGTTGTGTTTTTATGATTATAGCTTCAAATCCGGCTTCTCAGTCTTCACTCTCTTTTAACACACAGGCACTCCCTGTTTTCCTGTTATCTACATCAGTTTCCAAGAAAATTACGTTACTGTTCATATGCTTTGGCATTTCTTGCAAACATGACTGGTTTCTTTGTTTCTTCTTCCACGGATTTGGTGAACCATGGCTTTACAATCCCTCTCCTCGTAGCCATTCACAGTAATTGAGTCCATCTTTACTCCCCACTCCTCTTAACACCATTCTCACATCCTGGATCACGTCCTCTTTTCAGTTCTCACAACTCCGGCTTCATGTTGCAAACCCGAATATTTGGCGCAAAGCCAAAAGACTTTCTTTTGTTGTTTAAGACCGATGGAGGAAGCCTTTTTTTGGCTTTCTGCAGGGGTAGGGCTGCATGGATAGATGATGTGAAGCAGTGTGTTTCAAGACTACAGAGCTTTGCATGTGTCACTCTGAAATTTAACAGCCATCTTGCCTCGTGGCATCCTTGGACCCCTTCACCTCAACCCCTTTACTCATTTTAACTGAAAGAAGCTTCACTTCCTATTAGCTTTGATCCACTTCATAACAAATCAGAATTAATGTAGGCTAAGGAAGCCAGAAAAAATCAGAAATGAATTTCCAGCATCCCGACATACAGCCTCTAGGGAAATTATTGGGCTTGGTCTCCAAGGCTGCTACAAGCTGCTAAGGCTTCAGCAGACAAAACATTGTGGCCATAACTAAAAGGAAACAACTGAAAAACCACAAATACCCTGCTATGATTTAGGTTTAAACAAGAACATAGACATTAGGAAAGGATTTGATTTGTGGTAAACATGAAAAGAATGAAGAATAAGTGTGTGTGCCGCTATTTCACAACCCACTGTGCAAACATTGCTGTGGGCTGTGGGGTTTATTGCTCATTAGTAAATAATCAAGTTAAAAATAAGATGGTTGGGAAACGGCTGATTGATGAGGAATAAAATAACATGACATAAACATCTGTCTCCCGGCCTAATATGTGTTAGTAGAGGAAGACACTGCTAAGGCACTGGAATGCTCAATGCACTGATGTGATAGCGATTACATTGGGAAGAGTGGAAAGCAGAGGCAGCTGCCATTCTTTTTCCCACAAGGGGAACGTTACAGAAATGCGGGTTCTGATGGTTTATTTCCAAGGCGTCTTTAATCCCCAAAGACTTCCACATGGTGCAAACTTTCTTTCCATCTAAAGCCCTCTTCCCAAGCTTCATGGCTCTTGAGCTCTGGCTTGAATCCTTCCTTTACTGGAGAACCCTTTCCCAGCCACAATGGCAACAGCTGACCATGCCCTCTCACCACAGGCATATGCCCAAATCTGCTTTGTCAAACACAAAGACAGACCTGGGCAACAAGGAGCTTGCAAAGCTTAAGCATTTAAGAAACATACCCCGCATGGGTACCCCTACTCCATTAAGGAACTTCTCTGGCAGAGGAGGAGCAACACACAGGCTCTGCCACCTCAGCGTCTCCTTCAGTGGTTTCCTCTGCCAGGCTTCAGACCTCCAGAATTAAAATCACTACAAATTTTACTACTGAAGTCACCAATTCGCTCAATTTCTGTTCTCTGTCTACCGAACTCAATTTCTATTCCTCGAAGAGGACAGAAGTACCGTTCCTCCCAGACGCCACCTGCACCCTGCTCTTTGGGTCTATCTGCACACAGAGAAGAAAGGCTGCATGTGCAATGGCCATCTCTTTGTATTATTAAAACCATAACAATTACGCACAAATACAAAATAGCCTCACCCTTTTCCCCAATTAAAGACCAAAGTACCGAGCCAGTATCTAGCACTGCCAAACAGCCTGTCGTCAGAGCTCCAAGTGCTTTGGGTTTTCCAAAGTTCAAGAAATAAATATGAATAAAGCTACGAAGCTCAATAAATACATCCTGTAACAGATGCAAATAATTTTCAAGATTTTAGCATTTACCTCAGATTATAATATACTTATTCAGACCTTTAATAGGCTGATTTCAGCCAGAGTTATGAGTAAGAAGATACCAATTTCATATTTAAAGGATCTACCTGCTTTCCCAGGCCACACCACTAAATAAAACCCTTTATTTATGCAAGAGTTAAAGAAAAAATGTTAGTTATTACCAAAAATATTAAAACTCATCTCAAAAAGAACAACCTTGATTTTGATTTTATTTTTTTTAGTTAAAGAACAGAAGCAATATTTTCAGGATTTAGTCAGAGTATAATGGCGTAGCACACAAAACTCCATCTGAAAAATAAATGCACACACACTGAAAACTCTTTTAAAAGAATATAAATGAAGATTGCTAAGAGATAATAAGTGAAAGCAGTATGAAACAAAGATGAATAAAGAAGAGTCCAGAATGGTAATGATGTCTGGGATTTATGTAACATCCTCATTTACAACTTAAAAACAATAAATAATATACAAATTTCTAATTTGACATATTAAATTGGGAGTAGGAAGCAGCTACATCAGGGGCCGTGAAAAGAATGGGCAGAAAACAGAACCTAGGCAGAATACAAGAGACAAACATCTAAGAGAAATATGCAGGACTGTATAGCAAAAGCGACAGAGACCGCAAAAGCAGGAAT
>NW_009259578.1:552086-559624 GCF_000687185.1 Egretta garzetta
AGAACAGCAAATTAAGATTAATTTGCCATGCAACATGGCTGTAGTGAAGGCACAGCAAGCTCGCCGATTTGCACAGACAGAGCAAACACCATGAAGTCTGCGGCCAAACCTGCATCTGATCAGACCACTACGGACGGCAGCCACCTCACCCACTGTTCAGTTTGCCTTCTATAAGCACCACCACAAGAACATGTTTCAGAGTCCCACCACGCACATAGACCAGCAGGTCTCACACAGTAGCTAGACTAGTACATCTTTTGCTATGGTCACAGCCAGCATCGGCACCTCCTGTTTCCAAGCTATGCAAGAGCTCTCTGGCGGGTCAGACAAATGCCCACCCAGATGCTCACTCGCTCCCCCTCCTCAGAAGGACAGGGAGACAAAATAGGATAAGAAAGCTCATGGGTCGAGATAAAGATGGGAAGATCACTTAGCAATTACCATCCTGGGCAGACTCAACTTGGGGAAAACCGATTTAATTTATTGACAATCAAAATAGACTTGGGTAGTAAGAAACAAGACAAAACATTAGAACAAGGCATTTCTTCCCCCCTTTCCCATGTTCAAGCTCACTCTAGACTCCTCTGCCTCCTTACAGGGACACTGTGGGTGTGGGTCTGGTCAGCACGTACCAGTTTCTCTCTGCCGCTCCTTCCCTCTCACATTTCCTCTGCTCCAGCGTTGGCTGCAAGGGATATCTGATCTGGCACCACGGAGCACCTCCTCTTCCTTCTCTAACGTTGGTGTCCCCTCTGCTCTTTCTCACTTTTCTCCCCTTTCTTCTCTTCCTGCCCGGGCAGCTTGGCTGTGGTGTGTCTGGCAGTGGGTCCATGGGAGCCAGCTGGAACCCTCACACAGGACCAGGTGTGGGGAGAGCCTGGCCCCAGCACTCTGTGTGTTGGAAGTTGGGGTAGTGTCTGGGAATGAAAAGGTCTGACTGTGAAGACCCTCTGGGACAAGGAGCGTTGCATGCCCAGAGTGAGATGGGGAAGGAGAGGCCTCTGAACAGAGTATGTCAGTCCAAAGCCCAGGAATAGGACAGATGGGTGGCTTCTCCTGAAAGCCACCTGAAAGAGGGGGAGGGGGATGGGAAAGAAGGTCATATCTCACTTGTGGAGGATTAGAAAGTTTCTTCAAGGGCCTCTTTTCATTCTTCAGGGCATTATTAGCCAGTCTGCCCTCTGCCTCCTTCCCACCTGCCGCATTTTCCCCTCCCAAACTGCAGCTGCTATTCTCACAGCCCTGTGAAGGTCCCCTTTCCTCCCATCATCTCCTGTCAGCTCCTTGCAGAGCCACAGATAACTAAAACATAACGTCCTCCTGAACCTCCCCTTGCTCTCCCCTGAGCTGAATCCACCAGGACTGGTGTAAAACATCAAGTAGCCTCTGTGGGAAGTGGCTGTACCTCAAGATGCAAGGCGGGGAGTGGTGGCACAAGGGTGCTGGAGATCGTGTTGGTGTAACACACCAAATCCAGTGTACAGAGGGTTGGGAAAGACGTACTCAGAGCAGCCGTTCTGGTCAGGAGCGACTGTGAATCCAGGCCATCAGGGGGTGAGATGATGAAGCAAGCAGCAGATAGGGGGGATGATAATGTTCCCCATCCTTCACTAGGGCTGGGGAGAAAACATAAGTAGATGCTTGGGGCATCTGCACTTCTTAGTCTTCATGTTACAATAATTACGTGTGGTGAGGCATTGACATTTAATTGTATTCCCTTGGTCCCATTGATACAGTGGTATTCACAGCCTTCACCAACTGGGAACCAGACAGTGCCATACAACATGCCCTGCACATGTACAGGAGGTGCAAAGGTCCATGCTGACTGCTGCTGTCAGGGAAGACTGGTCTTTGCTATTCCAGTTGGGATTAATCTTCTACTTTACCCAGAAGTTGCACAGCTCCAGAAAACACCTATGAATTCAAAGAGATAAGGTAACACAGGCATCAAGTCATGCCTTGAACACCTCCATCACTTCTTTTCCGCCAAGCTGGGCAGCCATTGACTTGAAAGAGTTGGGAAGTTAGCAGACTCCATAAGATATCCACCCCAATGCACTGGTAGCAACTCCCAAAAGGTCATACAAGGGATGCAAGCACACAGCACTAACTCTGCTGAAGAGACCTTGAAAAGGGGCCTCCTCATCTCTATGTTTTTCCATGCACCTCAAGTCACCTCATGTCCCAACATAGGATGATATAGCCCCAACAGTTCCAGCTCACAGCCAGGCCCAGAGCCTTGGCTGGCTGTGGAAAATACAGCCACGTTGGCAAGGACCGGCAGAAAAGCCATCTTGACTGGCTTCAAGACCAGGTTGGATGGGGCTCTGAGCAACCTGATCTAGTTAGCGGTGTCCCTGCTCACTGCAGGCGGGTTGGACTAGATGACCCCTAAAGGTCTCTTCCAACCCAAAACATTCAATGATTCTATGACTGTCATCTTCTCCAGAGGAAAAGCAGCATGGCTGAGACAGTATCAATTTGTTCAGAGGGTTCCTCCCAGCACACCTGCTGCAGGCACAAGATTTGGTTTGCCACTACAGTGTCCTGCAGTGCATGTTATCAGAACTGGAAGCGATGA
Source organism: Egretta garzetta (assembly GCF_000687185.1). Classification (NCBI taxonomy): domain Eukaryota; kingdom Metazoa; phylum Chordata; class Aves; order Pelecaniformes; family Ardeidae; genus Egretta; species Egretta garzetta. The sequence continues at coordinate 554,668 of NW_009259578.1, forward strand.
GTTTGGTCAAGCAAGTACCATGATATGACTGAGAAACAACATGAGCAGTAATTAAGGTTTTAGGTTCACGGCCGTATGTGAGCAATGGTGGTGTGAGCATTGGCACAAGCCTTGCATCATGTTCATGTCATCTGCATTAGGCAGACAAAAGGGCAATGTGGTCCTTCCCAGAGGGCCTTAAAGGGCTCCTCCGTAGGACAGTCTCTCCTCAGAAGGCTTCATACTACATTTGTAGCAGAGATGTCCAGCCAAGCAGACCAAGCTATATCTAATCTAAAGTAACCCTCCCCAAAGATATATAATGAAGACAGGATGAGCAATATGTAATGTAATCACAGCTGATGAAAACACCATCAATTACATAATTTAAATTACTTAGGAATATTTGCTGGGAAGTAATGTTGCATAAAGAGGAGAATTGAAGAGATGACCTGAAAAGTTTCTTTTTCAGTTTTCACCAGTCAATAGGCAAAACACTTCACAAGCCGACTGGGACCTCTGCTGCAGCCAAGAACATCTGGAGGAAAAACATCTATCACTTACAACTACACTGTAGAAATTAAACTGAAAGATCCTGATAATTACAAATGCTAAAACTCTCAGGCAGCTAAAATATACAGTGTATTCAAGTAAGAAAGATGCTAACTATACCTTCTCTGTACAAGCTGCTGACTCAAGATGGAATCTATTCAACAGTACCTTGGGAAGCTGAACCTCTTGTCACTTCAGAGAAAAACACAAAAGGTCTTCAAGAGCCACAGAAAGGAAATTCCTCCTGCTCCTACTGGAAGTATGGAATTTCTTCCCTCAGCTTTCCTGCTGGTAGGTTTCTGCACCTTTTAACCATTCTTATACATTTCAAGAAGCTTCGTTTATGCTTGCCAAAAGTGTAGTATTTTGTGGAGCCAAAAGACTTAAAAGCTTCTTGGCCCCACTAGATAGGGTCTTGCATCCTGATATTTTAATGACTCTTTCCTTTCCTGATACACTATTTCCAGATTTTATGTTGCTCCTATTTTTTGTTGATGTTCTTCTACTTTTGGGTGTAGTGTGAATTATGTAGTGGTTTTTTCCTATTCCACATTTTACCATACAGACAAAAGAACTACGTTTGCGCCTATTTTGAGATTATCTTCTCAAGGTCAGTTTCCCAACTTCTCCTCTTGTCAATCAGCCTGGAATGCACTTATGTGCAATGCCTAACTTTAAGCATGATAATCATCCCACTGTATGGTAATTTCCATAATGAACTCAGAGTAAAAACTCTCTCGCCAGCTGCCTCAAAATTAAGAGACATGGAATGTCTCAAATCAACTGCCCAAGTACATAAATTCATTACCACTCCCTTTAGAAGTTTGTATTTACTAAAGCAAAACTCCTGCAGTCTTAGGAACCCTACTGTCAGCATCCTTTCCTTCAGAGATTGCCATTTCCCTCTAGTGAATAAACTCAAACCACAAGAAATGGAGCAGAGTTCCGCTATTAGTGGTGGTTGTGCATATGCTTTGTATTAATAGAATCAGTTGCCCCGAGGAATTAGCCATCTATATTCATGAACTAAATGAAATAGTATTCACTGAGCAGCTGATGACAGCACAGCTGCAGAACCGGTCAGTTCTTGTATTTAAGAAGAAAACTTTGCTTCCTGTTGCAGATGAAGGATATTCTCTATGGGTTCAATAGTGTTCCACCCAGACCCTTTTCTCCTTTCACCAGTGCTTCAGTCTCCTTCTCAAAGTAACCGACATTTTAACTCGTCTCACTAGATTGAAGTACATTTCATGGTGGCACAAGAGAGTCCAAACAGAATTTATTTAGGAAACACGCATTAGTCACTAGTAAGGCAAAATGCAAATAGCAGGTAGCTTCTGAAGATATATTAGATGCCTTTCCTATCTTAAATGCTATCTTCAGGCCAGCCTACTCTATGATGATTATATTATCAACAAGGGCTTCAGCAGTTGTCCTCCTCTCAGCTACACAGTTCAAGGTCCCTTTACAGATCCATTTGAATACAGCGAGGTATTCAACGCACAAAGAAGGAGCAAAATAACAATGAATGTGTACAAAACTGATCTGAGATAATAAAGGAAGGAAGCAGCATTGTATGGTCAAGAGCTAAGTTAAGTACAGTCTTTCATTAATTCTCTTTCTAAGGCCTTTACTTCCATATTTATCTTTGCACTGCATCTTTTTCCCCTTTTCAATGACTACTGTGACACATGTGAAACAGCTTCTACTGGGAAAGCGGCTCAGAAGTTACCTTCCCTTTATTCTGCATGTTGACTTCAGGAGAAAACCTCGCAACAGATTGGAGAGACCAAACAAAGGCAGAATAAGAATAGATCTTTCACTTCCAGCATGCAGAGGTACAGTTGTTGGATGTCACGGTCAGGTATGCCGCCTTGATAAAGGCACTTCACCTGAGTGTATTCATGAAGTGGTTCGCTGTGCCAGTGGGCTCAAGAGATTTCCTTGGTCTGGATAAGCCTCAAGATTCAGTCTTATCATGGCTCCTCTCTGGTGCATCTGATGGGAGCAGGCTCATGATCACTTTGCAAAAAATGAACCCCTACCTTATCCAATCTGTATCTTCAGGACTTGCTCTGCCCTCCTTTGCCCTCTACCCAACAATTCTGATAAGCGCACTTTTCTTCTTGACCGTGGACATCTTTGCCTCTTTTTTCATTGACAGTATAACACCCACAGTGCCCTACAAAGTTCATTACATGCACAGACCCGGCGCAGGATGCTGAAACATGCGTCACTCTCACGCTTCCCTGCCTGCTTCAGAGCATTTTACTGACAGATCTTGAATGTTTCCAGGGATGGGGGGGGCGGGGGTTGGGGGGGGGGATGTCTCCAAGTAATGGTGAAGGTTCCTCCCATCTTCTGGCTAGGACAGCACTCTCTGGCCTTGGCTTGACCCTTGGTTAAACAGGATTCCTCCTCACCCCTTCTCCCCAGCCCTGTCCAGGGAAAACACACTTCTGTTTTATCCTCTCTTTCCCCAAATGTTCTGAGCATTCTCTTCAAGTCTCGAGAGCTCATATTCGCAGACACCGGTTCTCTTGTTCTGCAGCTAGGTACTTACACGGTTCCCAAACCCCTTCTTTGCATATCCTTCTAACATGCCTGCTGCTTAGTCACCGTTAACTTCATTAAGCTTAACATCTCGCCAGTAGTCCTCATCTGCTGGTACATGTGGAAGAACTGGTACGCAATTTACATAAACGAAGGCACTCTGTGAAAAAGCAATTTCCAGAATTGGAGACTTTTGCACAGCCAGTATCTCAATGGTCATGGCTGTAAATGCACAGAGGGTGCAAGATGATACAAAATAATACCTGTGGCATTAATTCAAGAAATACTGAAACCTTCTCTGTCCCCTCAGCCCACGGAGACACTTTGCTCTACTTCCACATCATGCTTTTTTCTACTTCTCCAGAAAGAACATACACTTTTTTTTTTAATCTTACAGGGTCTCAGCCCGGCACCGTACACATACTAATAAAGAAATTAAGTATTTGCTGAGTAGTTTCACATAAGTTTAGAAAACAAGAAAATGAAGTGGTTAGACTTACCCCAAGAAAATTACTATTAGGATCTTTTCAACCTTGGCTCTAAAGTTTTAAATAAAAGAGTCTGCCACAAAGTCCCCTGGCAATGACTGTGTCTGCCAGGTAGGTAGGGAATACACCTTTTTGCTCCGGATCCAACTAACTTCACTCTCATTTACAGTTTCTCATTTGACATTTAGATAACTTCATAACATTATTCATTATTAAGGCTGGATTCAAATCAGTAACCTTAGGATGGGAAGTTACATGTCCCATTTGGTACTCGGTTCTCCAGATAAGCACTTCTGCGTCAAAATCATGCATCGGTTTTGAACATGGAAGTCACAGCTGATGGCGGGGAGAAACAGTGTTCATCAGAGTGTTGCTGATGCACTCCCGAGCCCGACTAATTACACACAATCAACTGATTCTCTAACATCAAGATACCAAATGTTGCCTTAAATCACTCCTGCCTGATGGGAAACTTTCTGTTGCCTGAAGAGGTGAAAACAGTTGAGTTAATAATGAAAATCAGATCCAACATTTTAAGAGCAATCTCTTGAAGGCAGCTACATAGAAATGAAGACCTTTAACACTGTTCCCCCCCCTTGTCACAACTGTTCCCCCCCCTTGTCACACTGAAAATAACCTCAGCTTGCATGCTTTCTTTCTTACAAAACTGAATAAATACAAGACATTAAAAACTAAACACAAAATATTTCAATGTGAGCAGTAAACATATTGTTAAAACTCTTATCTGACTAAATTTGTATGGTGAGAAACTGGCAATACATTGCCTGGAAAACAGCAATTTTCCAGCCTCTTTATCCAAGGAACAGGATTCCACATGAAATCCCACGTGCTACGGACAGAATCACCCTTTTGCGGATAATTTGCTAGGACCATAGTAAATCAACCATTACCTTCACTCTGGATCCAACTAATTTCACTTCTATCTAGAATTCCCCATTTGGTATTTGAATTAGCTAACATATTGCTGGTCAAGACACCTTGAAACTCCAGCCGTAACTAACACAGAGGAATCTGGTAGTGGGAGACTGTTTCTGTGTTTGTAAATCCCCATAGATAGGGAATTGCTACAGAAATAGCAAGGTGACAAGGCTAAGGGATACAACAGCTGATAAAATAGGCTAAGATGAACTACTGATACTGAGCTTCCTAAAGCAGACTGTACCATCAACTCAGCTTCATTTCCTAGGCTAAAAGTAAAAATTCTGCCCCTCTACTCTGCTCTGGTGAGACCTCACCTGGAGTACTGCGTCCAGCTCTGGAGCCCTCAGCACAAGAAGGACATGGAACTGTTGGAGCGGGTCCAGAGGAGGGCTACAAAAATGATCCGAGGGCTGGAGCACCTCTCCTATGAGGACAGGCTGAGA
>NW_009259578.1:559863-564428 GCF_000687185.1 Egretta garzetta
CATTCAAGGCCAGGTTGGATGGGGCTCCGAGCAACCTGATCTAGTTAGCGGTGTCCCTGCTAACTGCAGGGGGGTTGGACTAGATGACCTCTAGGGGTCCCTTCCAACCCAAAAAATTCTATGATTCTATGATTATTTAGGTGTTACAAATCTGCATTAACCAGCAACTTGACTTATATCTGTCAATAGGGTCTCCAAACATTTAATGCTGAAAAACATGGAAAGGAGAAACGTACACAGAGTGAGGCGTGCCAGGGTCTGACTGCCCTCCCTCCAGGTGCACAGCCACCTGGGCCCTGACACCCAAACTGCATCAGTGCCCTCCCCTGCTCTGCCGCCCAGATTCTTGGTTGTGCTCCCTAACACCAGTCTCATAAAAGGATTTAGGCATGCACAGCAGGACTTCTGAGTAGATCAGAGCTACCAGTGCCCAGGTCAGGTCCTCAAAACACCCATGTCTTCATGTTTATGCCCTTAACACAAACACCCTGTTTGATACTTGGCATCGTACCCCTGAATTTTGCCTGGGTGAGTACCCTGACCACTGTTTTTCAGAGTTACGACTGTTCGCTCATTTGTGCTTAACCTTTAAAACAGTGTTATTTTGAAACACTTCATTTCATAACCAAAGAAAGGAAGGGGGACAAAGAGCCTCTAAACCCAAACACGCCAATTCCCCTTCAGCTTGGACATCCTTAGACTAAAACCAAGATTGCACCATTTTATCTGTTTCCAAAGAACAGCACCTGTGTAAGACTCCCGGAGAGGATCCTCGAGGATCTTTCGATGGCTCAAAGCTGTCAGTTGAGCCTGGAAAGGGTCAGAATTCAAGATACAGCCTGAACCGCAGCACTTAGCATTTCTTAATTTAGGGCATTGCTGTGCACCATGGATCTGTTGTGTGTGCAGCAGATCTGCGAGCAAGATTTCTCCGTCATGCTGTAAACAGAAGTCAGGCACCAAGATGACAGGTATGGATGCTATTCCGGGGACCTGGAAATGCTGAGTACCACCAAGAACAGGTGCTGTACAGATACAATGCAAATGCACATGGCGTCATCCATGCATGTGCAGGATTTGTATAGGGTTTTTTTCCCTGACCCTCCTGAAAACCATAAAATACAGAGCCGACTGCCATTGCTACAAGAAGCAGAGACACCCCCCTTGGAAAACAGGCATCTGTTGACAGGCTTTCATCTCAGGTGAAGTCAGGACTAAGCGCACCTAAGCCAACCCTGGAAGATAACACTTTTTATAGTAGCTTTGCATCACTGTAACTAGAAATGGAACTGCAGCTTTGTATTTTAAAGGCCAAATCCTTCTATTTCTTTGTTCTCTTTTCTTCTTTTTGCCTTTCCTTCCCTTTTCTCCAAATTAACATTGGAAACACTTCAGAATACTAATTGGGTTTCACTTCATTCAGACAGGAAATAATGACCTCAAGCTAATAAGACAAGTTAATAGTCCCCTGCAGGTAAATTAACACAAGACCAAATGCTTGAAGACCTTGAGGATCACAACTGTTAAACTTAAGCATGCATTCAAAGCAACTCTGAGCATCTAACAAAGCAGGTCACACATCATAAATCAGAACTATTGAAAAAAAAAACCAAAAACCCTCTTCAAAAAACCAAGGGAACTGCAGAACACATGAAGTTAACTTACTTACTTTCAACACCTACTATAACACAGCCAACCGAAAGAAGATTTTGAGTAAATTTAAAAAAAAAACAACCTGAATGCTCAGTGCGCATGGAAAGGAGTGCTCAGTGAAAACACCAACTCATTCCAAAATCAAGCTAATATGTTTTACTAAGCAAACTATCAGAGCATTTTCTTCTTGTAATCACTTTATGGGCTTCAAAACACAAATTTGATTATATTATATCCATGAAGACAAAATGCTTACAGAAATCATAATGCTGTTTAAAGTCACAAAACAAATATTGCACAGCCCATAAACTGAAAAGTGCTATAAAAGTGCCCAAAGCATAACAGTCACTCCACAAATCATCTTGATGTCAGGATGGACAAAAATGTACGACCTAAAAAAACTCATAGAAAAATATCCTCTCTCTTTAAAATACAGTTGTTGGCAAATAAATGTGTACTTTTGACAAACTACTCAAGTTTAAAGCCCTCTATTAAAATAACACAAATGTGTTTTAAAAGTTAACATATGTTGCTGAATCATGTACAAATTAATAAATCATACAACACTGATTTAAAACCCAGAATATTATGAGAAATCCAAAATGTGGGGTTTCAATATATTTTCATAGATATCAGTGTATCTTATAATGCCTTGAGCTGCTAAATTAACTTAGCATTTAGAATGGAGAAAAGCTGTTATTTAAAATTTTCTAGTTTTTATTTGGAGCTTTTTCCTTAATTACTTTTGGTTTCAGCACAACTAGCAGGTGTCAAGAGCGTATTTTCTTTGATTGCACAAGTTCATCAAAAGTTAAGACACCAACTCTGAATTGAAAAAGCTGAAAACTTGTTCTTCTGTCCCGACACATGAATACAAATTACACGGTAAGAAGGAAGACCGAGTAAATGCAAAAATCGAAGGACATGCGTGGGTATTCGTGGGTGCGCAACGGTACAGGTAGGCAGCTGATAGACCTTCCAGCCGCATCTCAACAGGCTCTGAGCTGTAAAGCCATTACTGTCCTTGGTTTGTTTGGTGCTTCACGTCAGGGCATGCCTGAGAGAAGTGAGAAACACGCAGGACGTGAAGGCTCTCACAGGCTTTAGCTCGAAGAGGCTGACCTCTGCCTGCCAGCCAGTTTTATTAGCTCTCCTGATAACTATAACAACAACACGGCTACCAAAGATGTAAGATTTACAGAACATCATCTCCTTTGAAGGGCTGCAAGCATAGCCCTGAAACTTTACCTGCTGGGACACGCTGTTGAAACCTCTACGTTGATAGCTGCTTAGATAGCCAGAAAACTCAGTCCAACAGTGACTAGAAACAGCGCTGAAACTGAGTGAATCTGTTGCTGTGAAGTGAAAAACAGACATTGACAGAGCTACAGTAATAAAGATAAAATAAATGCAATCACTAAAAATCTGATTTAAAATTCTAGCTGTTGTTTTTTTTTTAAGCACCCATTTCCATCCACACAGAAAGGGCACAAATCATGAATGAAATAATAAGCAAATATAAAATATATCAAACAACATTTTCTGCATAATAAAAATTAAACAGAATAATTTGATTGGAGCTTGCTAACGATTAAACTGTCTGAATTAATGTTCTGCAGAAACAGTATTCTGGGTTTGCAAAGACAGGACTCAAAATTGAGTGTGAAAGATTGTTTCAATTAGAAAAAACTAGATATGAGTGGTTACAGTTTTTCCTGTTCTTTGGTCTTTCTTCTGGAAACAAATACAAAAGAAGATTAAAACAAGCCACTTAAAACATACTTGCTTATTTTATCACTACCGGCATTACATAAAGCTATCATTAAAAACTTTAAACCTTTTCTATTTAAGCCAGCTCACCCTTCTAATTTCTGTGCTACTTCCTGCACAGCTCAGTTCTGGTTTGCAATGATTTCGGTTTTGATCCTTTCTGAACATTATGAAAAGCACCTTCTGAAGAAGTTCCTATACCGTTTTGTCTGTATTGGTTCCATGCATTGTATCAGTACTTTCCCAAACAATGCTGATATTATCTGAACAAAGCTTTGCTATCGAACAGCTGCATCACCCAGGTGGGCCCCTAGGAACCTGAAATCACAGAATCACAAGGGTTGGAAGGGACCTCGGGAGATCATCTAGTCCAACCCCCCTGCTAAAGCAGGTTCTCCTAGAGCATGCTACACAGGACTTTGTCCAGGCAGGCTTTGAATATCTCCAGAGAAGGAGACTCCACAACCTCCCTGGGCAGCCTGTTCCAGGGCTCAGTCACCCTCAAAGTAAAGAAGTTCTTCCTCAGATTCAACTGAAACCTCTTATGCTTCAGTTTGTACCCATTGACCCTTGTCCTGTCACTGGGCACCACTGAGAAGAGTCTGGCTCCGTCCTCATGACGTCCACCCTTGAGATATTTGTGTGTGCTGATGAGGTCCCCTCTCAGTCTTCTCTTCTTCAGGCTGAACAAGCCCAACTCCCTCAGCCTTTCCTCATAGGGGAGATGCTCCAGTCCCTTTGGTTTCCAGAGGCTTCATGCAAGTACCCACGGGTCACAGTTACAGTGACTGGCCCAAAGCAAAGAGAAAAAGGCGCTCCAGAAAAGAGCTGATACTTATCCCAACATTTTGCTGCTAGAGCCCCAATCAAACACAAAGAGCACTCCAAATGCATCCCACACCATTAGAGCAGCACTGGTACTAGTCCATGCATCATTCCAACTCTAAGTAGTTCAGTTGTCTTCTCCTCCATTGTTTCAGACTCATTGTCAATAAAAGTGGTTGCTCAAAGTCCTGCGCAGCATCCTGCTGATCTGGTGCTTTGGAACTCAAGAAGAGGTCAGAGCTTTTGCCAGAAGTATTGTGGTCAGCACCAGCAGGGGTGAAAGTCTACCCTGGCCAGGGAACAATTAAGTAGTTGGA
>NW_009259578.1:564470-581921 GCF_000687185.1 Egretta garzetta
AACCAAATAGATATATTGATTACCTTTCAATGGTTTAATAGCGTTATCTTACTACTTGGAGCAGATCTAACCTCACAAAGGAAGCCAGCATCATCCATAAATTTCAAGAAACCTAAATCCTTGTGTTCCCAGACTTTGTGGAATCACCCTGAATGCTATTGAATTCCACCTTGCTCCCTAAAAATGAATGCCAAAAAGATCTGTGTAATATTTACAGTATGTTATACTGCCACGTACAGCACACTTTGTAGGAGCACCTTCATACATAAATAAAGCATGCTAAGAAAACCTCAGTTTCATTATTCTAACTTGTGTGCAATTCCAAACAAGCCATAATTTTTCATCCCTGAGGTATGACAGCCGGAGTTGTTCTGCTTTACTAATTTACGCCAAAGAGCTACAGGTGCTGCAGCTCCTTGTTTAGGGAGAGAGAAGAGAAAAGGGTACGGCATTTCCATACGAAGTTCTGAGGAATTATGCATGACTCAACCCAAATTTAATACAGGTTCATATTGTCCTTGTTCAGATGGACATGTGTAATAGCCAAATTTAATAATATCAGAGATCTGCCTGCAGAATTTCAATACTCAATGGGCTCAGTCAACTTGAAAAAATCATAAAGCTGTGTGACAATATTGGACATGGTTACAACTAAAATGTTACATGACAATGACTGAAATGAGGTAGTGAAAAAGACAGTTAATTTTACTGTTTCTTTATGTAGTTTGTCAGTTCATCATCTTTTGTTATAAATATTCACAGGAGAGCAGAAAAAACTAAAAATGGTAAAAGGTTTTCTGTTTGCTAAAAAAAAAAAAATCTAATTTTTATTCTTACTGTGAGGTCTCACCCTCTTCCTACTCTTTAAAAAATGGGTAGCTTTGGCTACCCATTTTTTGAATTATTTTGTATTTTTTAAGCCTTCTCCTTACTTTCCTCCATTCTTCTTCAGCTTGAGAAGAACTCAGCATGGAAATTACCAGTTCCTGTTCTCCTTCAGTTCCTTCTTTAACAGCAAGTCTTCTGTTGTGATGCACATGCATTACTAAATATGACTGCTTTGACGTTTAATTTACAAAAACTGATTTCTGTTTTTAGTGTCTATGCCTCTCTCTACATTCTGTCCTTTTACTCATCTGTTGCCTAGTCAAAACTGTCTGAACTTGAGTCAGCTTGTACATTTACAGCGCACGCCTGACTGAGGCCTTAAACTTTAAGTGAGATTCAAAGACACTATCCCTTACAGAACTGAATAAAAATACTCTTAATGGGTGTTGTTTTGGTTAAAAATTTATCCTACTGCCACACTGCCTACCTGTGCTTTTTTTCTGTGGGTCTGCAAACACATTTACCCAAGTAGCAGTGAAGGCCCCAACTACAAGTGGTCAGGAGATTTTTGAGAAAGTTAGTGGTTGTCGGCAACATTTTGGGTTATAAGCCTCACTGGAGCAAGGACTGCAAATGGAAACTGGGTGGCACTGGGAGGTACCTGGGAATGGAAGGCACATGACATTTCCAGATCCCTGATGCATCGTTCTGGACCACCACTCAACCACTTCCCTGCCTCTCTGCTGTCTACCTCCAGCCTGAAAGGACACAGCCTACAGAAGGCAAATATTCTTCACCTAGCTTGTTTTCAAGTTGGCCAACTGAAGACCAAGTAGTCAGCGCTCCTTAATTTTTTTATACATACAGTTGGTATATGAGAGTTTGCTTTTTGTCTCTTGCTAGCATGAAGCTGTCACTCCTAGTGACCATCAGCACTTGCCTGAAGACCCAAACTTTCTGCATGTAATGGAAATGCAGTTAATTCATATTTTTACATCAGTTTTTACATCCACTGCCTCCCAGCTTTAGAAAAGCAAATATCAATATTCTTTTAGGAAACAGAAGGGCTGAATCCAACTCACAATAACTACGTGCCTAACTTACTCATGTGGACTAGAGCAGGGGAGCAAGAAGCATCCTGTCTGCCCACTACAACTACTTAAATTTCTTTTTCTGGGGCAAGTACGTTCTGCTGAAAGTCCACGTACTTGGAGCATCTTCTTGCCTCCACTGACTCACAAGGAACTTGTGCACTTCTAGAGGGAGCCCAAGCCTGCTCAACTTGTGCATCTCTGTCCTTCAGTGAGAGAACAGGGTATCAAATGGAAACGTGAGGCACCTTCGGTCACACAGATCCAAGACTGGATTTAGCTTTTATCAGTAATGGTGTAATTTACATCCATATTCTGGGATCCATGAGCTGGGAAGATCAGTTCAGCATCCTTCTCACCCATTAAACCAGCGTTCTTAACTGTGTTCTTCCTGGGCCCAGCTTCCACAGCACAGGTGAAAGTTCTTGCTGAGGACAGCTCAAGACCTAATAGGACAATTCCCTTACCAGGAGGTTAAGTCATTCTTCTCGAGGTTGATCAGCAACCATAACCTGTCTGGCAACTCTAACCATGAACAATAATGTAAAAGTACCTACCATCAAAATCCATTTCAGGCCCACCTATATCTTGTTTTCTGGGCACTTCTTCAAGATTTATACACCACTTTCCTAAATTCATCTGATAACACCAACAGGGCCTAAACCTTCCCAGGCCTTCTCTATAAACATATAGAGACCTTAGAGAATTGGTAATGAGGCAGCCCTGGAAAGTCATCAGACTGGGTGTCTGTCTGGACTTCAACTCTAGGTATTGAAGCCTTAACACAGCAGGGTTTAGGAGTCTGCTGTCATACTCATTCATGGTCATCTACAGATCACAGGAGCTGCATCACAAACAGCTCATGATCCAGGCCTCAGCTGAATTTCCATAAAAGCAGAAATGATCTGAAATCTTTGGTTTCAAACTGCTTATGTAGGCCTGAACTACCTATATATAAAAAGTGTAGTGAATAAAATCAGTAACTCAAAAGGTCACCTAGTCATGACTATGCACACATGCTTTCCTGACAGATATTCTTAAAAACCTTCAGCATTGTCTATGGAAATTGTGGCATCACCTACTACATTCCAGTGTTTCATTACCCTCACTATTAAAAGATATTCCTAATATCTGACCCGATTCTTTTTTTTTTGGGTAATGAAGTCTGTAGTTTTGCTACCCTGTCCCTTCCTCTATGCAGCATTTATGTATAAAGACTACGTTTTTCTACAAAAAATTCCTTAATTTATCAAACATTTCTTCTTAAGTTTCCCAAGTATCACTGACGCCAAAATTATAAATCTCTGCTTCATAAAGTGTAATAGCTGCTTCCTTAACTCAGACAGAGTAATTACAGTCATTTGAACAAGACTGAATTACACCCAGCCAACTAAGCACACCAGCATGACCCAAAAAGTTCCCAATTGCAATTAGCTGTTATTTTCTGTACCTGAAAGTACTGTGACCATACTGACATATTTGAAGGTTGCTGTTCAGTTCCCCAGACCAGTAACCACATTACAGAAAGTACCATAGAATATGGTAGCCTCTTGGAAGAGGCTAAAGGACTGAAGGTGGTTGGAGTTCTCACCCAAAGGACACTTTGTCCAAAGAAAAGCTGGAGGTCGGGAATGACAACCTGCCATCTTCCCTAAGCCTAAATTAATATTAAATAATTGTGCAAAAGGTGATACTTCCAGGAGAGAACCAATCTCTACTGTTCCTTGGGGGACAGAAGCATGCAAGATGCAAAAATCCGTTTTCTTCCTATTAGCATGAATCCTTAACTAATCAGGGCTTCTGATCATTGCACTGTTTTATTTATTTTAAATTAATAAAACAAACCTTATGTAAAGGAAGCATAGCTCTGTATCTTCCACCTTGAGTCTGTCTGCCTTAAATTGAAAACAAAGACCAAAACAAAACAAAACATGCAGCACAGCAGGACTGCCTATAAATTTAATCAACTCTGACCCTTTGCTCACCCACTTTCCAACAGCTAGGGAAAAAGGAATTGAGCTGTAAAATTTCTGCTGGGCAGGAACTTGGCATCTGCTATCAAGTCAGAGTCCAGAGCAAATTAGCATCACAAATTTCAAATAGATTGACTTAACTCACATAATGCAAAAACACAGCTTTGATTTAAATCATAAAGGACTAAATCCTGGCAGGGAGTCACACCCATGCATGGGCAGGAGGGATTCGGGCAAAGAGAGAACAGGGGGCAGAAATGTCCCAGAAGATTTTGCCCTGGCAGGGGTATGGACTGTTTGACACCTGTTTTCCAATGCTAGTGGTAGATGTAAATACCAATGAATCCATTCCTGTGTCTCTCTCATTAAATATTACTTAATCAAAAGCCTTTGAGTACTGCATTCTTTGATCCCATCCTTTTTGTTTAGGAAGTGTCTCAGACTTCACACTTTTTGACTGTTCTCTAGAAATGTTTTCATTTTTAATTAGGACGCATCAGCGAATGGCAATCCTGTTCTCTCAAGCAACTCCCAGCTTTAGATGGCATGACTGAAGCTAAACGGGTTGCCCAGAGAGGCCCCATCCCTGGGCACATTCAAGGCCAGGTTGGATGGGGATCTGAGCAACCTGATCCAGTTGAAGATGTCCCTGCTCACTGCAGGGGGTTTGGGCTAGATGACCTCTAAAGTTCCCTTCCAACCCAAAGCATTCTATGATTCTGTGATTCTAATCAGGGTGAACATCCTACTTTCCAGTAAAAAGTATGAGCAATGCAAATAATAAGAAGCAGAACTGCAGAAGGAATGCCTCGTAGTCCAGAGAACCCCAAGGATGATCATACTCTTGGAAGAGTGGGATTGGAAAGGGATTGGAAAATTCCTTATCTTTGGTAGATCAATCTCGTCATAAATAAGCAGCAATATGGGGAGAAATACTGAGATACCTCATTAAAAATTTATCTGAAACAACAGACAATTTTACTTTTGCTTAAAAAGAAAATATCTGCAGGTTAATAAAGTGTGTTTCATAACATTGTAAGATGGAAGCATTCACAGATTTCACAGTAATAAGGGGAAGGTGAAATACCTTCTCATCAGTATTCTTCAGTGCTTTGTTATCCGAAATGCTCTTTTCAAAACACTTCTATCAGTCATCACAAATTATACTCTTTAGGGAAGAACAGAATTAATGTGGCATTTGCCTTACCTCTCTCCAAACTAATTCATGTTAGCACAGTTCTGATGTCTTCTGTGTAAACTTGTACACCTACTGTTGGCTTGGTGTCAGAAGAAAACACTACTAGCTTCTACATAGTGAAAAATATTTTGGTTTCCGTACTTTCAAGAAGCATTCAGAAGCACCTCATCAAACCTGCAGAATGATTGGGTTTTCCAGAAAGGTATGGGTTCCTACATGAAGCAAGACAGATCTAAAAGACTGCTCAGCCCTCAACCGCCCGGAAAAGGATCCACTACTGGATGAAGTGCTTGGTCTACGGTTTTACTCACAATATTAGATATTATTTTGGTAGAAGAGTTCGTAGAATAGTGTCTTCACCTATTTTCAGCATCATCACCTTCCCAAGATATACGTAAAACTGAAATGATTTTGGCAGAATATGTAGAAAATCACCTATTTTCAGCATCATCACTTTCCCAAGAATATACGTAAAACTGAAATGATTTTGGCAGAATAATTTGTGGTTGAGATTTCCAGGCACCTCGTTTCCCCGGTACAGCACCGTATGAGGACACAATGACGCACGAGGGCAGTTTGAAGACAGCCACATTACCTACAATATCTTTCCACTGCCCATCTTATCCTGGGGAAGAGCTCACTGTCTTTTGGGAGAATGGGTTGTAAGATGGGTCAAGGATGAAGGTAAGACTTGGGAGAAGGCAATTTCATTCAGGGGAAAGATGTAATGTTTTACTTATAATTGGATAGCCACTCCATACACATTTGTAACCCCCAAATTGTTCTTTCCCTTCAAACACGTTTTAGGTGCAGCGATTTCAAAGATATTTCACTATGCGGTGCGTATTTTGCAAAGCAAACACCGACACATAATTATTTCCCATAATTATTTAAAATAGTTCTCAAACAATTTCTTTTCTAAATTACATTGCTGGGCAACTGGAACCATTACAAATGATCATATTGTTTAATTAGCCAGTTTCTCCTAATTTCTCCTACAATTCAGATTTTTAATTAACATTACATTGCTCTTAAACTGAGTGTAATTACTAACAGCTCACATGAAATCCAAACTAAAATTGAATCTTTTAATAAACTGCTATTATGGAAACTGTAAGGAAATACAATGTTTAATAATTAAGCATTTATTTGGCTAAAATCGTTACCTATTCCAAATTAAGAACTAGTTCAACAGTCCAAAAGCACAACCCTTCTATGCACAAAAAGCAAACATGAAAGTGAAGTAAAAAGCCCAAGCATACAGCAGTCTCTGGTTCAGAAAATAAAGTAACTGTATAGAAAAAAGGGGATGTTGCATCCTATGTTAAAAAAAACCCCACAAACCACAGAAAAAGTGCATGTTCTGACTTTCAGCTTCTGAAAGAGGTGGAAGGCAGAGTTTTGACTTAGAATCATAGAATCATAGAATGTTTTGGGTTGAGAGGGACCCCTAGAGGCCATCTAGACCAGCCCCCTGCAGGAGCAGGGACACCGCTAACTAGATCAGGTTGCTCAGAGCCCCGTCCAACCTGGCCTTGAATGTTTCCAGGAATGGGGCCTCCACCACCTCTCTGGGCAACCCGTTCCAGGGTTTCACCACCCTCATTGTAAAGAATTTCTTCCTTATATCCAGTCTAAACCTACCCTCCTTTAGTGTAAAACCATTACCCCTTGTCCTGTCACAGCTGGCCCTACTAAAAAGATTTTCCCCATCTTTCCTATAGGCCCCCTTTAAGTACTGAAAGGCCGCAATCAGGTCTCCCCGCAGCCTTCTCTTCTCCAGGCTGAACAAGCCCAACTCTCTCAGCCTCTCCTCATAGGAGAGGTGCTCCAGCCCTCGGATCATTTTTGTAGCCCTCCTCTGGACCCACTCCAACACTTCCATGTCCTTCTTGTGCTGAGGGCTTGAAGATCAAGGCCATGAAGAACATGGCTGAGGTCATGGTGGGGAGCTACCATTTCAGGAGAAGGCAAGGGATTGATTTCTACAATCAGTGGGAATGCTTAGGGGACACTCCAAGCTTTGGGAAGGTACAGGAGGAGACTGTTCCTATAGATGAAGCAAGGTACTAGTGAAGCAAATATTTTTAGATTTTATAGATATTAATGGGAAATAACTGGGAAAACTAAGTAGTAGTAAGCTCAGTGAAGCTGAGAATAAAGCAAAAGAACCTGTTATTTTAAGGAAAGGAATCAGTGAGAACAGAAGAGAAGGGCAACTGTCTTGAAAAGTGGAATTCAACCTACCCAGGGAATAGGTTGAAAGGGTCTCCTGGGAGAGAAGCATAAAGGATGGAAGTGTTCTGGAGAGCTGAAAAAGTCTTATTAAATCCAACAGCAATGAACTATGCTATTGCAGAGGAAGGGTACAGAGAACAGTGATAAAACAATACGACTGCATTTAGAGCTCTTCAGTGACCTCAGAACAACAAAAAAAAAAAACCCTATACAGAAAGCTTAAATAAGGACACCTATTTAAGGACAAGAACAGAGGAACAGCACCTGCATGTGGGAGCAATACTAAAAAGGCTAGGACACAGGACAAGTTATAGTTTTTATTGGACATAAGAGGCAACAAAAAAGGTTAATAGTTAGAAGAAATAGAGAGGGAAACAGGGAAATAAGAGTTTATTTCTGTAATGGGAAAAGAGAGCATATAACGGGTGATGCAGGGAAGGATCGTGAAGGAACCAGCTAGGAATTACTGAGTAAGTCAGAGATATTTGGGTCAGGATAGCCCCCAAACTGCCCCTTACACTCTTGTAGGAAGTAGCTGAAGACATCTCCGAGCCTTATCCACATCAAAATATTGTCAACAATGTCAATTTGTATAAAGGCAAAAGAATTGGACTGAAATTCCTTCTCTAACTAGTTCAGAGGAGGAATTTCTGCCAAAGTTTTCCTTCTTAGTAACCCTCCTGGAGTAGAATGTTACCTGAGAGCCTAAAATAGTGTCCTTAATATTTTGTTGGAACTGCTCCCTTTTGCATAAAACGCTTTGCCAGCAAATGAAAAAGACAGCAAGAAGAAAAATACTCTCTAATTTAGGTAATTCGATTGCAGGCATCGAAGTCCTAGTCCTTGTCCCAGTGACTGTTCTCTTATCCAAAGTGAAAGCACGTCAGTGGGAGAGGCGGGGGCTGGTGCTTAGGTGTATTTCAGATTTGGAAAGTTTGGGGTTGTGCCCCTGAGGTTGAGAGAGGAACTGAACAAAGTTCTCCCGCATCGAGGGTGAATGCCCTAATCGCCAAATTAGTTACAGGATTAACAAAGAGAAACCTTCCAATTAAGCCTTGGATTTTTTCCAGCCACAATTATTTGATGCATTCAAATGCTTTTGAGACTTTAAATCACACTGTTCAGCAAATTTGCTGTTTCTCAGTAAATATAAACACTCTCATACAGCCCTAATGATTACTGCCTGAAGGTGAACAGAAAAGGAAAGAAAAGTTATAATTAGTTGAGCCAGGATACAACTTTCAGATAAAGTGTTCAGCTGGCAGTTATGGCCTTCATCCCTGCCATCCCCCTTCACTCCAGCTTCTTCTGCCGGACCCTTCCAGCTGGGAAAGCGCTGTGCTTCCCACGTGTCATGGCAGAGCTGGAGAGCAGCAGCAGCTA
This sequence comes from Egretta garzetta, assembly GCF_000687185.1. Taxonomy (NCBI): domain Eukaryota; kingdom Metazoa; phylum Chordata; class Aves; order Pelecaniformes; family Ardeidae; genus Egretta; species Egretta garzetta. The sequence goes on from NW_009259578.1 coordinate 573,182, forward strand.
CTTCATTGTGATTCCATTTACAACACGTAAATATGGAGAATTAGAGCATATTTTTCCTAAGACATGCTTTTAAGCTCCATATGTTGCTACCACTATTCTCACTCAGAGTTCTCACTCAGAATTCTCACTCGCTTGTCCCCGTTCTCATCTTCACATTTGCAAAAATAACAGAGTTATTATTCAGCCTTCCTTATATAAGGCATATGTGGAGCACAACTGGCAACAAAGGGTGAGAAAAGTGTATTAGCTGCTTCTTGAAAATATTTCTTCTTCGTTCATCCATTATCTCCTTTTTACCAGGCTCACGTCTGAGTCAGCGATTTTGCCCAGGCTGTTGCTCCAGGAGCAATGGAACATCCAGGTGACAACAGTACCATCCACATCACCTTCATACTCAGTGCTCACTGAGATGGAAGGAACGAAGCCAGGTTTAACCCTGGGAAAAGGTCTGGGGAAAGCAGTGTGGCTGCTCATCAGATTTGGGCTTTATCATCACCCCTCCTGAATGCAAACCATCAACATATTGCAGAGGATTGAAGCCAACCGTTAAAGAACTGCCAGTTTGTCTGTCCTTTTTCTGTGGCTAGAAAATATGTTATCAAAGCCATTTCCATGTACTTTCTTTAAGAAGACTGGGAATTGATAGATTTTGATGGATTTAGCTTTTCTCCACCTTTTTTCGTTGCTTTACATGAGGAAACCATTGTTATCAAGCTACCATTTTAAACTGTTAAATGAATTACATTGTGCCAGGAATTTTGTATTTTCTCTTTCTATTTAAAGCTAATAATCTTAAATGTTTCTGCTCTGTGCCAGCTATGTTTTGCTTTCTGTTTGATTGAAAGAAAACTTGCAAAAGAAGAGTCTGAATGGTCATATTTTTATTAACCCACAGGCTGTGAAATCACTGCAGCTTCCCTTTTGGCTTTATACATTATTTGAAAGGGGGTTGTGGTTTTTGTTGCTCATGCAAAACTGTAGTTTTTAGAAATTTCAGTGGTATCATTTTCCCATCACTCCGATTACATGATGATTTTTTGTTGCTCATGCGATATTCCTTGACTGTAGTTTTTAGAAATTTCAATAGTATCATTTTCCCATCACTCCGATTACATGATGAAAATTTGTTTCACAACTACTGTGAAAACCTTTATAGCTGTACTTCATTTTCCAAGGAGGTTTACAGCCATCCTCTATTAGAGTAATGGAAAAGAAACTCGCCCCCGTAACTATGAGGTTATGCGATTGTTCCATGCACAGAACACTGAAACTACCAAATCTCTTCTTTTCCACTGTAGGAGACATTATGACAAATCCATGTTTGTGCTAAGAGAAGTAAGGCTCTAAAGTTTTAAATTTTTGCATGTCATCTTAGATACATGTGCAACAGAGCTTCTCTAAAGAGCAGCCCCAATATCCTTCAGGCCCTGAGTGGTCTTTTCTCAACAGGAAAATGTTGGCTTAACAAAGTGCAAGCTATGCTATTTGCTTTCAGTTCAAGCATTACGGGATGCACCATTCTAAAAAGCTGCCTTTTACACTCAGCAAAGCCACACCATGAGTCTTCCCAACGTGGAAGCGTTGGCTTTAGTAACACAGGGACTAGCAATATATATGAAACCATAGAACCCTCGTCCTATATGACAAGGAATAAAGTAAAACCTGAGGGGCATGAGTGACAACTCACTAAATAGCCCGAACCCTGGCCGAAACGCATGCGCTACGGTGTGTGCCTTGTGCCTCAATGTCACACAGCTTGTGCTAGAGAAAGGAATTCGAACAGGAAGAGTGAACATCTGCTCCTGCCTTGAAAAAATGATTAATATTCACATAGAAATAGATGTATTTAAAGAATTCCTTATGGAATTTTAATATAGTTTAATTGTATTTGCTCAGGATAAGCAGCAGCACATTACAGGCACCTTGTGATTAATATCACCTGCAGAAAATGAAAAATTTGCAGCCAGCTGTAATAGCAGTTAATACAACAGAGACAACAATTTGTTTTAATGAAAGTTACTCTCAGCTCCAGCTAGTTCGAGAAGCCACAAAACCTCTCAGGATCCATACTGCCGAACTGGCACCTTCCTTCCTTCTAGGTGCCTAGAAAAACACTTCTCAAAGCAACGAGAGAGAGGTGGGTGTCCCTGAGGGCTTCCAGAAGGAAAACCTCTCTGCCCAGCTTTAAGCCTTTTTGTTACCAGACTTGTTTACCTAACATATTTAAAAAGATTCAGCTCTAATCCCAGTAGTTAATGCTGTATTATTAAATACTTCACTTTTGTTATAAAATAAGGACTTGTCAATCTTCCTTGCTTTCACTCTGGATGTAATTTCCCTACCAGGCCCCTGTCACTAAAAATTAAAGGCTCGATTTCAGAAGCCGGGTGGATAGCTTCTCCACAAGAGAAGACTAACTACCAATAATAGAAGACAAATATATAGAAAAGTTGTAAGGAAAGCTAAGGAGAACTTGATATGCTGGGAAAATTGTAAATTTGGTTATGTATGACTTTTCTCTCGTTTTACACATCTATCTGCAGAATACCTCAATCAGGGAACACTTAGTAAAGCTGAGAGAAACAGAACAAGTAAGCTTTCCTGACTGGCTTCAGTTATTGTAACCAAAAATAAACCAAGCTACAGAAAAATGTATTTTTCATTTCATCTTGACATGAAAAGAAAATGAGGTTCATCTGTGTTGTTCCTAAAGTTCTTCTAAACCAAAAAGCTGCATAAGAGTTATTTTTAGTTATATAAATCTTGGAAACTTGTTGCAATCCAAAGACTGTGATCACTAATGACTATAAAGCAGAAACCACAGTAAAAATTTAGGAATGAGACGGCTTGCCTACCTGAAGCATTAATGAGCTGCCCCATGCTCTTCCTAATGACTTCAACCTCCACCTGCCTGACCTGTTTAGTTCCTCGTTCCCATCACCATGAGATCTTCATTCGACCTGCAGCTGGGGTTTATCCTCTCCGTTCACAAAAGCCCGTTCATCTTCACCACATACAGTGCTTCTTTCTCACTCTCCCCGTTCCAGGCACCACCAGCGCTCCTCCTCACCCTTCCCTACTTACTCCCTGGCATCCAACCTGTTGTGATTTCCAGTGCGTTAGGCCTGATGACTTCCCAGCAGAATTCAAGCCTTCTTCATGCTTCTCCATTGATAAAGCTGCTGAAACTGTTCATCTTCCAAATCATCTCTCTCTTATTCCCTTTATGTAGCCAATGCTGCCAGTTCCCGTGCCTGGATCGTTCCAGTGTTTGCTTCCCCTGCGCCTACTTTTACTCTACAAGGACACACTTCAAAGTGTCCCTAGTGACATTCACCATCACCGATTCATCCACTCTTCCTTTAGCTCCTACTCAAACAATACCTTCATTTTAACTTCAAGAAATCCCACACTGACAGTCCCAGAGAGTTTTTCCATGTCCAGGATTTGGTCCTCAAAATCCCAAAGCATTTCCTGCCTCTACTTCTCTCTCCACACAGAATCGTGCTGATTTCTTCAAAAAACTACTAAATGAAAAATTATTTGGGCCTTTCTTTTCCTTTCAATCCTACTTTCCGTGGAGAGAAATGGGTCAACCTGGCTCTGCCATGATCCCCATCTCTCTCCGATCAAACCTGTGCTTCCCACTTGTCTCATCAGCTGGGACTCATCTCACCTCACTGTAGACACATCTGCACTGTAGATGTCAACAGTGCAGCCAGTTCAACTCAGTTGGTCATTTTTTGCCTTTTCATCAACAGAGAAAGATGTCCTCTTAGGGCACAGTTCACCTCCCCCCCAAATCAGCTTTTAAAAGAGGACAGCTGAGTTGTGGCCCCAAAGTGTCTGATTCTCTGCATCATCTGTACCAGTAATCTCCACAATGGGCTCATTCAGATGTAGCTGTCTGAAGTTAAGCAACAAAACAACTCCCTGACTTGCATCCTGATCTACCCTACAGCTGCCAAAGCAGGTTCAACACGACAAAGCAAGCACATCGTGCCTCCTTTCTTGTTTCTTGTGATCACCACCACAATAGAAAGCTTGGACCTGCAACTTGTACATCAGACTTAAAAAAAAAAAAGTTAAGATCTGCTTATTCAGATTATTAAGCCCTGCACATGCTTTCAATTTAATGCAAAACTGCTCTTCAAATCTCCTCCCATCCTTCTCCATTGCCCCCACCGTCAAAAAGAGATGCAGATGGTACTCTGCTCTTGTGCAAAGGTCGTTGTTTACCGTATTACCATTTGGAGTACTGACTGACGTGCTGTATTGTAATAGTAACGGTAGCAATACTGTGTTGTTCTCTTCCTTGTTCTCCTGACATCGTTTCTTCTCTCATCTTAAATTTAGACCACAAAAAGGGGCACAGATAATATTTCTGTTCTGCATTTATCTAGCGCTTCTTGCAAGGGGGTATGGTATCATGACTATGCCTTTGAGGTATTATAAATATAAATAAGTAACAAACACACACGAACACAATTACATTTTGGTTTTGCTTACAGCTATGCAATTTTGCTTGGGCATTAAGCAAAAGAAAAATTAGACCTAGCATATGCAAATGCTTCTGTGAGACCCCTCCAAATTGTAATATTTCCTTATATTAGAAATGCCATATAACAAATAAGAGTAATAGAAAAACATTAGCAGATTTACAAAAGGATCTAACAGCACAGATATAATTGTATCTACTTTATTGCTAATTTCTAGGGCTCAGAGCACCTCCGTATGTTTACTTTCCTCTCTTTTCCTGACTCTGTTTTAGTTCTCCCCTTTTGCAGTAGCTCACACACTTGATGGACTTGACAGCACTTGAAAAATAAGGCAAGCCTACGTGCAAAGTGTTTTTCACAAATTCATCCAGCTCTAGGAAAAATATTACAAAAATGCCCTACTTATTTTGATATTCTGCAACGGTAAACCTTTCCAAGTTTTCAAAGGTAAGGTTTTAAGAGCAACTCGTTCCATTTGGAAGAGGTTACTTAGTTATTCCCATCCGCCAGTCAAAAATCAGAAACTACCTTCTTGGATGACAGGCAAAAGACTAAGCAAAGTCACCGCTGCAACCTGAAGTCTTTTAAGATCTCTTAAGCTATTTTACGGTTCTGTTTATAGTCAGTCTTACAGTAACGGGAATTTTTTCCCTCCTAGAATAAAATCAGTATCTTAATGTTGAAGAAGCATGAAGATACGAATGGAGCAGACAGCTTTTCACTACTTAGACCACACATTACCATATTTAATTATATAACGACGGGCTTATATATACATACACGCAAGCAGGGCCAGGGCTTGTTTTCAGAGCTTTAACTTGACGATTTTTTAATTTTCTTTAACTGTTTTTGATTGAAATTAGCATCTTAATGCTGCACAGCTTTGTCTTTTGATTACTGCATGTGATTAAGGCAACCAGTGGCAGTAATTTTTCACAGCACTATAAACCAACACAAAATAACACTTTCCAGTTCTTCATTTATTCATGTAACAAAATATAGCTGGAAGTTCACTTGGATTCCAGTAACGCAGCTCATATGCAGACGACAGCCAGCCACAGTCAAGGGAGTTAAGCTTTAACACATCCTGCCCACAACGCGAGAGAATCTTGGGTTGGTTATAGGACATACGGTTATTTATTTTAAGTTGTCCATCCTTTTCCTTTTGTGTAAGAATCTCTCAAAAGCTGGATGAAATGCATTTTCTGAACCACAGCAGTTGAGTAAAATTACCATCTAGTTACTTGTTCAACCTATTAACGAAGATCCATAGCCCAAGTCAGGCAGACTGGTACAAAAAGCTATCAGGGCAAACAAGAATCTCTCTGTTTTGCTGTTGATTATATGTATAAAGATTACTATTCCTACAGATACATCTTCTGAAGCCTGATAGGAAAATGAGTAATTATGATATAGAAACTCTATAGTAGTAAAAATAATTACCGTTATGCACACATTACAAATGCTACTGAATTACATCAACTTGCAAATAACAGGAGAGTACAAGTAGGAACTTTGCAGAATAATACACTTTTAAAAATTAGCTGTCAGGTGGGAACAAACTCTTTTTGGTATAAAGAAAAGCCAACAACCAACAGGACTTTTATACAGGTGCCCTGTGCAGGATTGAGCCACGCTTTTCAGAGACTAGTATTTCAGCTGAGAAAAAACAGACCTACTCCATTGTGATTACCGATCACCTAGCTTTACTTTGGGGCAGACTTCTTGTTTCCATGGCAAACAGGCACACGTGCTTGAGTAGCCACCACTCTTTGCTCAGTATTCACCTCCACTGTGCTCTGTGCACCAACAGGGAGCGAGAAACTCCCCATCTCAACCCCTTGGAAGCCAAATGCAATGTGCCTCTCAAGCACCTGAGCGGCTGGTGACACAGGAGCAGTCTATGTTGGGCCAAAATGAAATTAGAAGGTAAGGCTGCAAGCAAAAGATGCAGTATAGCATAATGTCAAAAAAACCCAGAGAAGACACTAAATCAAACCAAAGCAACAGTCAAGGACAGCTTCAACCATTCATAATGACCATTTCTTACTCCATCTTTTATTCCCTATTCAAGCCATTTCTTCCTTGATGCATAAAGAAATACCTGACCCTGAATATCTCTGCAAAGGTTCTTCCATCTCAACCTTCAACCTCCCTGAAGCTCACTGCTAGGGCATCTTCACTATGAATCGGCTCTTGCCCTGTGAGCTGAGGCTAAGCCGCTGACAGCCACTGGCGTAACTCTGCGCACTTCATCCTCTTGGCCAAACCTCTTGGATAGCCAATTGGGGAAAAAAAAAAATACCATAAGCATTCAGAAGTCAACATGATTTTTAAACATGTCTTTGTGATATTCTCTAATGTCACATTCAGCAAGGGGAGTTTTCAGTTTCCTGAGATGTATAATGTTTTCCTTGCATTTCCTCTCCCCAGCAGTTACTGCACTCCTTTTAATGACTTCTAACACGGAGAAAACTCAGGAAACATAGTGCAATTCATCCAACCTGCATTTCACAAACTTCAAAAGAAATAAAAATGTTGTTAAAGCTGCATAAATGACAACTTAATCCCACATCAGATAGAGGTAAACATAGAAAGAAGCCAAATTAAATGCCACCTCTTTTTCTGTTTTTCTCCTTGGACTGCCACACACCGAACATTTCATATGATCTATGAGGTTTCCAGGATAATAAAGCAGAAAGATACATTTGTATAATTCTTTTTGTATTTACAGCAAGACAAATTGCCTTGTTTTGAAACACCAGGGCTGATTGGAGTTGTAAAATAGGGTACAAAATTGTCATTGCAGCAGTCTGTGTTTGTGTATAGTCAAATATCACATTGACAGTACAACAGGAGTTGATTGCACTTTGAAAGAATTGTATCTACACGTTGTTATCCGAACTAAACCCCTCAAACCTTGCTTTACACTTCCAATCTTCTAATTTTACTTTGTTTCTAATGTGTACAGATTGATGCAAAATGCAAACGCAAATCTGGAAGAATACCAGAAAGTTATTTTTACCTATGTTGTGCTGGGTCTACTGAGATGTTTTGGTATTTACATAAAACATGTTTTCTGCTTGCAATTTTTCTTCTGTTTGCTCTGTGAAAAACTTAAGTTACAGCAGCCAATGTTTTCAATGGTGCTGCCTGTAATTATCCTTCTAGATTTAAGCTTACGGCCTCCCTAAAAGCAGATGTATTTTAAAAGTCATCGGGAACCATCCTATTTGCAATAAATTGATCATAACCTGAAAATCTCGCACCTCGTTGACCTAATAAAACCAGATGCTGACATGTGGCACAGTCGATACAGTCCATGTACACTCCACCTGAATCCTAGAAAGTGCCCAGCATCCACATGGAGAAATCTCTAATGTGTTTACAACTTTTCCCTGAGACCCTGGGGTCCAGGGCCCTGCATCGATGCTCAAGGCCAAGTAGCAGCGCCTTCTGCCATGTTGTCCCCTTGTAAGCAGGAGCCGGGGCTCAGGCTTTGAGTGGGACCAGTTCACAGAACAGCACAAGGACAGAGGTACGGGTCAGATCAAAGGGTCCACAGAGCTCCGTATCAGGAGGCCGCAAATAGAGAAGTTTAAGTGTAAGGATGGATACACTCCTACCATGCACCAACTTCTGATTCATGCACTTTCTAATGTAGAGGGAGCAACTTTCTACTTCAGTGGATTTTTCTTTCATCAATTTGTTCAATGCCTTTTTGAACCTCTGAAAACTTACAGCATTCATTGTCCCCTAAGATGAAAAAATTCTACAGCTCAAATAAACATTGCGGGCAGAAGCATTTGTCATCCAGAGTTCTGCTCATTTTTGTCATCTATCTCCAGACTCACGGCCATTGACAAGATTTTCTTGTCCTATCCAAAACAGACGCTAGCATATAAAGACTACTCGGTTCTAAAAATCTCCTCCTCCCTGAAGTGAGCCATGAAAGCTCTGACTCTGAACAGCAGCTTCTCATTCCTTCCTACAGCACCTCAATGTAAATCTAATAGGAATGACTAGGAAAACTTCCCAACCTGCTTGATGAAGGCACAGAATGCTCTTCAACATCTGTACTCTGTAAGGGGTTTGAGTACACAAGATTATACAAAAAGGAGGGAGAGAGACAGAGAGAAAGAGACCAATTCAAGTCACAGGAGCCAGCAGAGAAGACATACTTCACGTGAGGTCAAAAGCCTCAAGAGTTAATTGCTTGAAGTGGTTAGGAAAGCCGACAA
>NW_009259578.1:581956-609174 GCF_000687185.1 Egretta garzetta
TTGATTGGCTTTGTATAAAGTTCTTGCAATGGAAAAGATGAAAGCCAGGTAAGCTGTTGTGCGTGGCTATGAGTTTGGCATGCTTCAGGATGAAAACTGAGCTCAAGAGGGGTATGGTGTATCGATTGCAATAGAGCAATTAAGTAATGAGACAGAAAATCCTCACCTGCTTGTTAATCCAAAATCATCCATCAAAACACAGTCAAATCCAGGTCATTACAGGACTTTGCATTTCCTTAATTGAACTTCATGAGGTTCCTGTCAGCCCAATTCTCCAACCTGACAAGGTCCCAGTGGCAACCCAACGCTCCGGTGTATTCACCACTCCTCCCATTTCATATTGTCTGTAAACCTGCTAAGGGTGTACTCTGTCCCATCATCCAGGTCATTAATGGAGATGTCAAACAGTACTGGCCCCAGTATCGATCCCTGGGGCACACCACTGGCTACTGGCATTTAGCTGGACTTCGTGCCACTGACCACAACAACCCTTTGAGGTTAGCAGTTCAGCCAGTTTCCAGTACACCTCACCGCCCACTTATCTAATCCATTTAGTCCCCAGCAGACAATAATATAACCATTCTCTGCTGAACTGAATCAGACAGAAAATCCCAGAACCTTTTGGATTTGCAGCAGAGCAACACACATCACTAAGTCAGATACTTCAGTCCAGCTTCGTTCACCTTCAGTTGCAAGAGAACAGGGGGGCTTCCAGTGCCCTAGGGCATTGCCAGTGGTTGTGCTTCACTGAAGGTACAGGCTTTCACTGTAGATGACACCACATCACCGACACTACCCTTTCCTTAGTCATTCTCCCATAAGATTAAAGAAGACAGGGTCCTGAAGTGGGATGTATATGCCCCAATACACTACTGAGGCCTTTATCAGTAGCATAGAACAAGCTGATTCCCTTAAGGTATAGATTACCCTATGGCCAAGTGGGGTTTTCTGGGATGTACTAGTCACCATGTTGTCTGTCAGACGTCACATTCTTTGCAACTCCTCTAGGAGCAACAGAGCTTATGGCAGCTCCAGAAAGAGGGCCTTCTCTGTCCAGCTGCTTTGCAGGAAGCGTGCCCATGGTCATGGTTGCTCTCTGTCCCACCATACTCTCCATTCAAAACCCACGTGTTTTTTGTAGAGCCTGACTGGACCATTGGTTACTCCCACCTAAAACCTAAAAAATATTTCACAGGCCTAGTTTGAGTTTGACATCTGCCGCTTAGAGCTCTGTTGGATTTCTGGGATCCACGTGATGGGACAGGATCCACAAACTGGCACATCATGCTGCCACCCATCTCATGGTGGAAGGGCTACGGCACTAGCATTTTACAACTAGCCAGATAAATTCAGGGGCCATATGCAAGTGGGATCTAGAAAATTTTGATCTGTTTAGTGTGCCTATGCTTTAATTCTTTTCAGTATAAATGGGATTTCAGTTAAGAAAAAAATCAATAGCAGCTCTGCCTTTGAGCCTTGCTTCTGAGGGCTAAAGCGACCCTTTAGCCTGTTAATCCATAAATGGCCCATTCCCCATTCTTTCCTGTTTCTCATTTCATACCTTTGATCCTCTCAAAATCTATTTTCCCCAGGCACTTACATCTGTGATTAATTTGGATATTTCACACTTTGCTGTGTGTGGAAGTCAAGTTTACTTACAATCGTAAATGAACTAGGCTATAAATAAAGTCATCACCGCACAGTCTGATTCACAGAGCTCCTTTCCTTTTCAGGTTGGGTTTTTTTTTAATATATCCAAAGCATCTGTATTACAAGCTGTCGGTCCTAATTAAAAGAGGATCAGGAGGCATTGGGCTAATTTAACCTTGTGTAGTTATTTGTCATCAGACAAAATGAATATAAAAATGCAGCTATTCTATTAGGATACGATTTCAAAACTTTTGCACCCACAAATCTGGAGCAGCACACTTTCCAGCTACAGTCCCATTATTAATTTCTAAAAATGAAGGGATCGTTACATTTGTCCTTTAGTAAAGTCACATAAAATAATGCAAATTCTTAAACAAAATTATTATCTATTGCCTGGTTTCCAAATTAAATAATGACAACTGCTGAGATCAGCACAAACATCTCTCCCCTTCACTATTGCAATAGTAGAGAAATTACTGAAAAACTGCATGTTCACTTCTGTTTTGCCAAGGATCACTGCAAATTTCACAATATGTTTCAGAGAATCCCAGAGTACCAAAGCATCCCAAAATGTTTGCAGAGGATAAAGCACTCTGGCAATAGACTGCTGTCTGCTGATCCAGCGTAAAAGCAACACAGGTGAGAAGAGAACTCAGTAATTTGAGAAGATCTTGGCAAGAGATGAATTTCAGAAGCTCATTCACTTTTTTTCATCTATCAAGTGAGCTAATAAAAGATATCATCTCCCTCTGAAAATCAAAGCTCAAAAATGCATGGAAAAAATACTCAGATATGAAATGAAGGCCCACAGAAAAAATGTACTAGGAGGAACAAGCAAGGGGAAAAATTATGTTCTGCTTAAAAAAAAAGCTGTATCACATACAAAGTGCATTTTCTATATTTGATTAAGAAACAGGCAGGTTTGTGTAAACCAGAAACCTGAAATTAATCTTTACTTACTTGTCAGGTGGGGGCTTTTTTCTTTTTTTTTTTTTTTTTTTTTTTTGCCAACAGTGATAAAAGATGGCATATGTAGCAGTGGGGGAGAAGACGGGGGGAGGGTGCCAACACAGGTACCTCTTCACGGGCTCGGCTCCGGAGTCACTTCAGAGATTAGGGTGAGTTGGTGGCACGTCCTGAGTGTCCCTAGCAGAAATCAATGGCACGTCCTAAATTTGCTGCGTGGAGGTAATGTACGTGTACCTGCCTTCAGTACACCCTGGTGTATCTCCACAGTGAAGTTAAAGAGCTGAAGCTGTTTCTTGTGCGGGAAGGAGAATGCAAAGCATTCTGCTCATTGCAGAAATAACGTTGCATTTTTTCCAAGTATCAAATCTGGAAAAGACTGATTCAATGTCTACATTAAGCCTCCTGAGCCACTAATTCCAGCTTGTGGGTCAGTTAGGAAGCAGAACCTTTGCCTACAGATAAAAAAAGCAAAGCTATGCCCTCATTCAGGAAGGTAGATGGGAAACCCCAGGGAAAGGCAAGAAAATAGAACTTTTTTTACAAAATCAGGAAAAAATAAATAACAAAATTCAAAAGATCCTTTACATCACCTTTCTTCTGTAAAGAAAGATTCAGGAGAACTTCAGTAAACTAAATAAGAAATGTCCCCCATCCCCTCTGGAAACCCACTGCAGTTATAAGTTTAAAAGATTAAGAAAAGGAAAAGCTAGGTTAGTGTAGGCTTGGCTCTGTCCTGCCATACTGAACAGAAATTGCCAGAATTAATTATGACATATGCTAAGAGCACTCTAGGAAAAATTACTTGAAAATTAATTTTAATGTACATTTAGATACAAAATATTCATATTATAAAGACAAATCGAAATCCCAGGTTAATAATTTTCTTCTAATATAAAACCCAAATGCATGGTCCTTTATGTCCTGTTTAGCATTCAGCATTACTTTTTGGGTTGTTTGTGGGTTTGGGTTTTTTTTTGTTATTGTTTTTTTCCCCCTAAAACCAGTATTCTGTTCTAAAGCTTTTATGTAAAACTTTCATGGACATCTATATTTGTGCTGGAAATTAACCTAACATTCAGTGCTATTCCAGGGCCGAAGATGCTGGAAAGTAATTCAAATACTCTTGTGCCAACATATCAATGTTCAGTCACCGAACTGGAACTGCTTCCACTGCCAGTGGTAAAATATCTAAAACCATTTAGCTCGGTCTAGCACTATTAAAATCTGCATTAAAAACTACTTTTGATCTATTAGCAAACCATTAAGATGATTTATTCCAAAGTTTTTAATGATTATTTTTTAAAAGTCTTTTTCTGAAAAGTGCAATAGTTCATGGCACTGCCCATGGAATTAGTCCAACATCGGCGGCTGGTCATTGATCTGATTTAACATGAGCCAACAGCAGCAAAAGAGAACTGAATCTTAACATGTTTAGTTTTAATACACTGATATATTCAATCATATCCTATCTCCTCAAAAAAACCCCAAACCAATCTACTCACTGATAACCACTCTTTCATATCCTACTACTTTTTGGCGTTAGATACCACAGTTACAGAAAGAGGAGTTGGATCAGGTGTCATTTTTCTTTAGTCCCACTCAGAATTTTGTACTGGTATCTATTAAAAATACAACTATCTTCTATTTAGACAGGCTCTGGAAACAGAAGGTGAGCAGTTACACATAAACAGGCGTTCATGCTGCTTCAGCCAAGGCGAGCCGATAACATGGGAGAACTACGCTTTGGAGACCTTCTTCACCCAGCAAGGTTCTTCCAAGGCAGAAGGAGGTCTTATGACATTTTCAAGGACACAAGCACTTAAGGGGCAGTCACTGTCATGCTACTGTCACCAAGTAGACCGGGTTCTCTAACTGGTTGTAGCTCCTCAGCGTACAGATTCTACACATTCAACTAAAAACGTAGGTCTCAAAAGAAGAATGTAACTCTTGGACCTTTGTGCTAAGGTGCAGTAGTCACAAGTACGCAATCAGTAAGAAATAAAGACTATTTGGAAGGAAAGCAACTGGGTTTCTATGCTTTACAAAACAGACAATTCGTAATACAACTGCCTTTTCATTTACAATGTGCTATGTACATGAAGTCCTATAATAGAATGAAAATACCGGGAAGTCATAGAAGTAATCAATTAATATTTTTTCGATTACATAAGGAAATTAATATAATTATTTTTTATGTTGTTCCAAAAAGGCATTTATTTTCCTCATTAGCAGAGTAAATTAAGTTATATGTTTTCATAGCTGCAAAGGAGTTAATTTGTTTTCATAAGTTCATGCAGAATTTCAACATGATCAAATGTTGTTTGTTCAAAACTAATGATTTGGGAAACCTTGTTACATCTCTGTCACTAGCGCTGGTTCTTTCAACAAATCTGCTCTGAGTACACTGATGACAAATAAAATACTGTCCTGTTCTTTTAATCTCTGTAGCATAATTCCCAGAAATTTATATGCAAACACCTCAGTGTTTTGCACTGACGTGAGCTAAAGAGCACTTTTAAACAGTAACATTGAGATCAGTGTGCTGGTGCTTGGTACAACCTCCCACTTCCCTCCATGCCAGGGCTTTGAGAGCCCATCAGGTTCACCAGCACTCGTCATTTTTCTGTTTCTTAAAGCACAAATAGCTTTCTACACAGGAGACTGGCAACAAAGCAAAGCCAATACACAAGACCAACCAAGCAAGCAGTCCCATCGTGTACCAGCCTATCTATCTGTTGGGCTGGGAGAGAATTTGCACTCAAATTCTTTTTCTTCACTTTTAGGAGTGGGAAAGCAGGAGCCAGGTGCGAGGAAGCAAGCAAGAAAATTGCTGCACATCTATCTAAACTCACAGACCTTGTAGAAACATCAGAGGAAACTCTCCTATTTTTTGTCACAAAACTTACTGCATGGGAAAGTTTTCTTAAATACCAGTTTCTAAAGGCAAATAGAGAATCTCAGCCCTTGTTTCTACACAGACATATATATCCCAGATCTATATTTGCTTCTAGCTTTCATTAAGATCAAAGCTGTGTGAGTAAAGCAAAACAAGAAACATATATTATCAACCAGGCAGAGGTAATTTGTGCTCAAGGGTAAGCAACAGCCACACCATCCTGCAAAAACAAGCAGGTTTGCATCGACCACGCTTGGATTCTTGGGCAGGAAGGCAGATGCCTTGTGTGCTGCCATCACCCCTATAAATCAGACCCCTTACTGTCCCTATTTTTTTTTTTCCTCAGTTGCATTCTTTTTCTCAGACCCAGAACTGTTTAGGGTGGTCCTTCTTACTGTACACCAGGAAAAAGATGGCGTAGACCTGTTACACCCTAAGTTTTTGGAAGCCTCCCTTAACCCCCATGCTTTTCTTCACATGCAACGGACTTGTTTCTTGTGCCCTCTTTTTGCTCCTTTCCAGGCAAGCAGTGGGAGCATAGTGAACTGCAGGTTTTGCAAAGTGGTGAGCAGAAGCACAGTCTAATGAAGATGATGACAATAATAATAATAATTTCATTAAATATTCCATAATTATTAAATAATAATAAGTAGTAGTATTATCATAAATCACTGAGTAATATACTTAAGCTTGCAGTTGCCAGCCAAGAAGGCCACATAGGAAACCAACTCTTGCATTTTCCCAACAAACAGACTTACCCCACAGGTTAGTGCCTCCCTGTTAAGCCTATTTACGAAAAGTAAAAATTGAAACCCCAAAACCCCAACAAAGAAACCCAGAGGTAAAGCTTGAAAGTTCTCAAAAGTGAGGTAATTAGTCACGGACAAGCTGAAAAAACTCCTTGCTGGCAAACTTTTAATCAGCACACCTAGAAAACCCTCAAGCCTTTTCGGTTTGGAAATACTTGTATTAAGACTCCTTTTCTCATAGAGTAATACACGCTGTAGGTTAGCCATCTCGCAAAATGCATCTGTGTCACTCTTTTAGCTCACCGTTTCATTTTCAGGAGTGGAAGCGTGCGAACAGACCGAGGACACTCGGCCTACCCAGTATCCCGACATTTTGGCAAGAGCGGTCAGTCATGCTTCGCCTTGCTGCCTACCTGCTGAAAAGCCAGGCTGCCAAGATTATCAGCTTTTCAGCACCAAACCTGGTGTTTCTCATTTAAAAAATTTACCACTAACGTCCTCAGGTATCTGCCCCCCTTGTGCCCCTCTTGCTTTGACGGACGCTGGCGCGGCAGATGGTACAAATGGCGTGGCATATGCTCGTTGCCTCAGCGCGGAGAAGGAAAGCGACACCGTTGCTGAAACCCCGGGGCACGGCCCTCCGCGGCTGAGGCTCAGGGGCTGAGAAGAGCGATGTCTGAATGTTAAGTTGTGAGGGCTTTTATGTTCTTTGTGGTATCTTTTCACTCTCGTTTCTCAGAGCCTTTCCACCTCTCTTCTACTTACACGCTGAACCCACCGGGTGTTAGATGGTTTCACTGGACCGGAAGGCACCTTGTGAAGCACAGCGGTTATTTCCAGCATGTTATTCCAAATCCTTACAGGAATACGGGTAAACAGCTCTCTGATAATTTACAGACCAATTGCCTGCTTAAAGTAAGCGGCTTCTGAAAAACTCCTTGAACTAAATGAATCTATGGAAGTGTTGCGTTTAATGCATAGGTCCTCCTAAGTGACAACATAACCACTTACATATCTGATGGTAAGCTGCCCCTCCTCTGGGAGCAAAGGAGAGGGCAATACAGCATCAGTGTCTTTGGCTAGCTCTGCTTAATGAACTAAGTGGGAAATTCTCATCTCATCTTCAGTGTGGTCTCAAGAAGAATGAGTAGGTACCTTGAGATTAGCTAAAACCCAAACCAAACCAAACCAAAACAAAAAACCAAACTCACATTGGTTTGCTGGTCAAAATTGAAGAGAGAATTGGCCAGAAATCTCTTTTGTTGTAAAAATTGTTAATTCATTTGTTTGGTGGTTTTTTTTCTTGGAAAACCAGAGTCACTGAAACAGAATTGCCTCAAACAAACTTCAGAGCAGTGACAGGAAGGTAGAAACTCAGATGGTTCCCTGCCAACTCAGCCAATGAGGTGCTGAAAACCCCAGACTTCCCAGCACTGCAACTTTGTCATGGTATTCAAGGTCCTGGGGTCTTTCAGCTCCTTGCAAGAGAACGAGGATACAGGAGGACGGCTTTCCAGTGGGGATCCCAAAGCTCTGGAGCTGCAGCTGGTACCAGGACTTGCCAGGTGCTCAGGCACTAGAATTAGCTAGGACTCTGGTAAACTAGAAGTACAGAGATTGAGCTTCTAGTTCCCACTTTTCTTTTGATTTTTTTTTTTAACCGAATATTTTCATTCTTTTGAAAGCCTTCTTCCTAGAAGTCTTCTTCAAAGGAAGATTTTCACTTTTACACCCAGAAAAAGGAAAATGTAAATGACTGAATGAAATGCATCATCCTGCTACGAAAGCTGACTGCTAATAACAGAACTGTAAGCAAATGCATTAGATTATATTTTGGCTACATTTGTGTGCATTCTCCACAAACGACCTAAACCAGCTTTCTGTTTCTCACAGCCCAGTGTTCAGTGACCTGAGACCTTAAGATTTCCAAAACCATTCACAGAAAACAAACATAAGGGAAGAAATTTGGTCAGGCTTATGTTGCAGCTTCTGTCTTAACTTGCCACCTAACATTGCTATGGAACAGAATATCAAGAAAAATCTACAGAAGCAGTGGGGTTATTTGAAATGTGGAAGAGGCAGAAGACTACAGAAGTATCTATCTCCAGGACACAGATGTCCTCCTTCGTGAGCTTGTGTCTATGTTAACACCGTATTAACAAAATCTTTGCAGCTACATTGACCTGCAGAGTAAAATATTTTAGGGAATCAGACATCATTTTGTTCCTCCAAGCATTTACGTTAATTTTGCATTACGCATGCAACTCCACACTTTCCCATTTACTAAATACAGTGAACTCTAATTGAAGTCAATAATATACATTAATAGCCTCCAACTGTATGTTTACTAAGGTATTCTCGAGTATTCGATGCATAGCATGAACATTTCACAAGCCATTTCATCTTGACTTGAAGATGTGTGTGTTTTCCTGCTAGAGTAAAAGCAAGCCTACAATACCAATATCTAACATACAAATTGAGAGGACATTCTTTGTTTTCTAGATCTTGTCAGCACTCATATGCTGGAAGGCATTGTGGGACTAACTGGATCATATTCTTCTAAAATTTTACCACCAAATGGCAGAAAAGGTGATGTTACCTTTTTTCTTTTTTTTAATTTTTTTTTTTCTTTGACGGAAAGGTAACACTCCCCTGTTAAGCAACCTTTGCCAGAGACTAATTCACTGGAAAATTGCTTCTCTAGTGCTAGTTCTTTTTCCCTTTGAATCACATCTGACTGTCTCCAGTGGCAGATTAATACACAAACCTGACAGACATGGCCAAGAATTTACTTTACCTTTTCTGATTTCAAATTACATATATTAAGCATTGTTCTGTATTACTCCTTTCAATACTTTAAGTATAGTTCTCTAATACTATAACTATCCCAAATCATTACTAGGAATATAATTTTTGTCAATGTGTATTTTCTCCTAGCTTAGTTATGATTCTCTAAGGCTTTTACGTAGTCAGTCACTGAGGTAAGAAAGAGCTCCATATAAAAGAACACAAAAGCTGAGTGGGGGGAAAAAGTCCTTTCAATTACTCTAGGAAGAAATGGGCAATTTGTTTGGATGGACAGAGGTGGGTAGATATCAGGTACCAGAAAAGTCTTTCCCAAAACCCTAAATTAACAGCTTTCCTCAATATCTTTTCTACTCATCTGTGTATCGGCATGCCACAGAGCTTGCTATGAATGTGGCAATACAGTTTTGTGGGAGTCCCTGATTAAGTTACAGATGACACAACACCGAAGCCATCAGTGCTCCTGCTGGACGGCATCTCAAAACCAAATTGACATGGAAATCGATGACCTTTGCCTGATGAGATGCTAGGCATTTGCATCCCCCATCTGATTCGTGTGCATTTTTTGTGTCACATAAGTGACATGAGAGAAGAAACTTTGTTATGGTGGTAAAGTCTATTATTTTCTCAAACAAATTATAACACAAGTGACTACAAGACTGTGTGTAAAAAATGCACTTTGAACAAAACAACCAGCACATATTGCTTTGCCTCTTAAATAACAAGGAAGCCTCTAAATAAGAGCAGCTTAACAGAAGTCACTTAAATTCATTTCCGTGACAGCACTTGAATTATCATTGGAAAAAATTAAAAATAAAAAAAGCTCTTTTGGTGCAACTGATGTTGTGCTGTCTCTTTGAATGAAATTTTCATTTGCCAGTCATTATCATTTTGGTGGAAGACTAAATTATTTGCTGCTTGTCAGTGAGGGGCAGAGTGTAGACAAAATGTAAGAAGTTGACAAGTTAGATGATAGAAATGAATAAAATTTATGTTCTTATGAACCTAATGGCAAGTAATTATCTCTGAACCGGCAGTACAAATGTGCTTTTTCATCATGAATACCTGATGTGTATTAGAAATTTCCAGAAGACATATTATTTATACAGTAAAGCAACAGAGTGGAAAACTTGTTAAATATATGGCTTCTGCATCCAGCATTTAATAGAAAAGTTTAATTGAGTGGTGAATGTTTTAGAAAATTTTTATGCCATGTTAAAAGACAGATGCTAAAAAAACCCAACAAAAAATATCCCCCTAAGGCAACATCCTAACTTTTTTTTTTTTTTTTTTTTTCTTTTTAACATTTACCTGAATCCCTGATTTGGCTGCATCATATGTTCTGGTTACAGACTCCAGCATTAACAAAGCTGGTTATAAGAGGCTGCATGTACGTGTGTCTATGTAATGCGACAGACAGTATCACGAAATATAGCACCTCACAAAAATAGTATTATAGCTGTGAGTCGGCAGCCAAGAAGTTGCGGATATCAGAATTATGGCAGACTGTGCTACCTTTGTTCTTCTTTTTCATGTGCTTATGCACACATAGGTACTCGGCACAGAAGTCTTGATTCACACTTTTTTCCTAAGATAGGAGCTCTGCCTCATTTGGATGCACAGCTCTCTATTCAGCATTTTGTGTATGACCCTGTACCTCATTTAGTAAACAATATTCAGATCCTGCTAGAAAGACAGAATGTTTAATTTCCTCGTAGGCTTTACAACATTACTCATCCCTTAAGTACTTAAGTGCTTCACTAATAATTTATCCTCACAATATCCCTGAAAGATGAACAGCTGGTATTATCCAAACTTACAGATGAGATAACAAAGCGCAGAGAAATCAAGGTCAAATATACCTATTAAAGGTAGGTGCCTATTTTGAATACCTAGGTCACATCGTTGCAAAAGGCACAGCACAGCATGGCTACCGCTGCCAGTGTTCAAGCGCAGCTGGGAGCAGCCACCAGAGGAAAGCCCGGCGAGCTGGTTTCTTCTGTCTCTGAGCTGAACCACGGTCGGCCGCCCTCAGCGACAGCCCAAGCCCAGCTTCTCCAAGAGACTGGCACGGAGCAGCAGAGACAGCACAGCAGCTATGGGAGACCCATGTCCTTCTGGAGTAGGAGCCGGAGGCCAGGCGGGTGTACTACAGCGACTCGGTGACACTAGACCATAGAATCATAGAATCGTTTAGGTTGGAAAAGACCTTTAAGATCATCAAATCCAACCGTTAACCTAACCCTGCCATCCCACCACTAAATCATGTCCCTAAGCAGCTCGTCTACCTGGCTTTTAAATACCTCCAGGGATGGGGACTCCACCACTTCCCTGGGCCACCCGTTCCAATGCCTGACAACCCTTTCAGTGAAGAAATTTTTCCTAATGTCCAATCTAAACCTCCCCTGGTGCAACTTGAGGCCATTTCCCCTTGTCCTATCACCTGTTACCAGGGAGAAGAGGCTGACCCCCACCTGGCTACAGCCTCCTGAGGGCCGATAAGGTCTCCCCTCAGCCTCCCCTTCTCCAGACTAAACAACCCCAGTTCCCTCAGCCGCTCCCCATCAGACTTGTGCTCCAGACCCCTCACCAGCTTGGTTGCTCTCTTCTGGACATGTTCCAGCATGTGAGCAGTTTTATTGTGCCCATAGGTGGTCTGGTGTACAGTTGTCTTTACAGAAAAGGAAAAAAAAAAAAAAAAAATTGATTGGGAGAATATTTTTGCTATGAAGTTTTGCTTAGTTCTGTATAGAAGAAAATAAGTTTTCATACCGAGAAACGTCAGGAATTCTTAATATGCCCTGGGCATTAGTCTGCCGAGAAATTAAACAGATGTGTCTTGGAAGTTTTAAGAAGCAAATCAGGCCTACTCACTGTATTTGGGTTTGAAGTACCTTTGCAAGAAATAAGTATATTTAAGTTATGTAGGAGTACTACAAGCTCAACCTGTATAAAAATTATCTCAAAGACCATCTTATATACAAGTGGGCAGGCACTGCTAACTGATTTTTGGAGGTGATACATCCAAAAGTGGATAAGTAAGTACTTATCCGGTGGTGTTATTTTTGTATACTACTACTTCATCAAAATCCCTGAGCGCTGCCTTGCAGCAGAGCAACACGGAACAGGACAAACAGTCCTCCACAGAACTGACAATTCCAAGCGGATATAAAAAGCAGTGTTGGCCAGATTGCCTTGGGCTCTTCAGCTAACCAGAACCAAGTCCTTCCTCCCCAGGAGGAAGGAGGTAGGTGTGACTGAAGACACGAGTGCTCTCAAAGGGCAGCAACGACTCCTGCGAGCACCAGCCCTTCATTCCTCCCTTCCCCAGAAGTGCCCATGCTCTCCCATGAGCCATAAGGACACTGCTGCAGGAAGGAGTATCCAGGAGTTCTAAAGGAATAGGAATTGAAGAATTAAACAGCCAAAGTAAACACCTGACCAAGAGGCTAAACAGAACACGGCAGCAGGGTTCAAAGAAAATGAGAGCTCTTTTCTGGCCCACATCAGCTGTGAAGAGCAAAGGGAGGAACTGCCCCTTAGTACCACTACACTGCCTGGAAACAGAGGTTCCGGAGCGCTTCCGAGAAAACGAAGGAAAACGATTCTGTATTCAGTCAAAGAGTACTTTGGTACCACACAACTCGGGCATCAGAGGTGAATCTCACTATTCTTTGAGGATTTCCTACAAGGATGTATATAAAGGCTGGACAAAAAGACTTACTCTTTTTATCGACTGTACGGCAACCCTGGAGGTGATGCACACTGTTGATCCACAGTCCTAACTTGATTATTTGAAAGACTACAAGCCCAAACTGATTACTCTCTAGGTTCTTCCATCCTGGGGGCTAAGAAGAAGGTATAGCCCACTTGGATCTTCCCCCATTTTAATAAAGCCCCCCATCACGGTTACCATTAGTCTCATTAGACGCAACAGTGTCTGATTATTAAGCTGGCACCTTAGAGAGTACAAACAACAGAAAGAGCTTAGTTAAGTGAAAATAACTTGGCTGAAGTTAAAAATTTTCAGTCATCAAAGACAAAAATGAGTTTTGTTGTAGTATTTGTCTCTACTGCCTGTCCTACATTATAAAAATTTGCTGAATGCTGCTTGAGAATATCAAACCATGTTAGTACAGCAGTCCCAACAACTTCAGTATTGGAGGGAAAACGTCTGGCAAAGCAGAACCCCCTCACAGCTTGCTACCCAAGGTTAGTACCCCAGAATGAATTTTCCATTTTGGTGCATGAGAAGCACACTTTTTCCAGGAAGCTTGTTTGCACTGCATTATTTCATGATATACAGAAATGCATTTTATTGACCACAAAACTGCAATATTTACATCTTTAGGTCATCCAGGGCTGCATACTATTATCCATTACATCCATCAAAGACTAGCAGGTATCAAGAAACAGAATTTCTCTTATATTACTTGCGTGTGCCAGAGTGACAGTATCAGTGAAGAGCCACAGGACAATAGCATTAGTGCACATGCGCATCCTTCTGCTAATACAAAAATTAAATATAATGCATTTCCTAGCCAGAAATATCTCAGAAATCAGCCTGTACCTACCACACAACCTTGCCTGTACATTCTTTACTGGGCTTAGTGTAGGTGTTTTTTTTCCCACCAGCAGAAGGAGCTCTTTATTAAAGGAAAATTGTGCTCATTCTGTTTGTTGGAGGTTTACAGCTGCCTTGGCTCCTCTTGGCCAGACGGCAAGTGCCAATTTAAGATGTGTGGCTGATCTGGGGGAAAAAAGGAAAAAAAAAAAACCCAAACCAAAGCAAACCCAAGAAAAGAACCCACATAAGAACAGCAAAGGCAGTATCTTCACTACATTAGGTTCTGAAAAAAAATAGTAAAAATATAAAAGTTATAAAATATACATTTGTGGGCTTATCAGGAGGACTGCCACTACTTGAAGAATGTACAAATGCTGAACTACCTGAAGCCAGTTCCTGAGCTAACTACCTCAAGTCACAGCACCTGGGTTTTCCCCCATACACAGCAAAAAAAGCCAAAGAAAGTTCATTTTCTGAAGTTATACTTTGATTAAAATAATCAATTTAGGCATTCTAATAATAAAATTTTCTGTTACAAAGTAGAGATGTGGTGCCTGCTATTAAGTGTGGGAATATGGGGAAAAGGAATGCTTGAACTGGGCATGAAAAACATGAATCCTTGATCTTTGAGAAGTGAAAGGTTCCCTCAAGATTTCTATTACCATCTCTCAGCAGGCCAACACATGCGGTAGCAATTTCGTGCTCCCAAGCAAAAATTAACTAAAGGTTTAAGGTTGTTCTCTGTTGTCCTAGTAGGAGAGAGAAGATAAAGCACTAAACAGCAGCTATCTGCAGTTACCCAGTATTGTACCAACCTGAAGGATTCCTTTTTATTTCAAATCCATGCTGGGCAAATCGGGTTACTTCTTAAATCAGAAGACTCGGCCGCATTAGCTTTCTGCAGATACATCATTACAGCTGTCACTGCAATAGTTTTCTTCTATTTTCTGTAGGAACCACAGGCAACTGGACAATTTTAGAAAGTTCCTCTATTACATACAGATACCTGTTTCTCCTCCCTCTATTTGATTTGAAGGACAACAGATAAAATCTCTCAATTCAAGTGAGCGTGCGGTGCTTTCACTTTCTCCTTTATCTTCGAGTTTCTTTTTTTTTCCCCCTTACCCACAGATTTTTTTAAATGTGGAATACGGTCACGCCTGTTTCCCTTAAAATATTTCAAAACACACAGTTCTGTTGAGATTACAGTGTTTAAATCACACAAGCACGGTCCCAGCCTGAGTACCTCTGTATAAATTCACCAATTCTACTCCGTGTTTTGATCAGAATACTTTTCCTCCAACTACACCTGTACATTTAGTACCTACTTTTAAGTCACTCCGTGGAGATGGGCAGAGATGTGCCACAAGGCAATTTATCACAATCACCTCTAACATCTACATAAGGATGGACAAGAAATGCCCTCTGGGAAGGATTTCTCTCTTTCTCGCTCTCCCATATATCCACCTTTGGCAGGATCGGTCCCGTGCATCATCGTCACACCAGAGTGCATCCTACAGTCCCACCAGAATGCAGATAAGGAGGGCTTGTTCAAGAGCTTTTTTTGACTCATGCTCCCAGTGGCCAAGTCATTACTTGACACTCAGCGAGTACGCTGCCCTGTGCCCATCGATCTCATCTCAGTCACCTTCACCTACCAAACCCACCACCTGACCACAGCAGAAGCCACGCTGTCATTCTGCCTAATGACTTGCCATGCCGCTTCTCTCTGGAGCACCCCCCTGGCTGACCCTTACGCAGGTAAGGAAGTCCAATCAAAGCCTTTAAATAGCATCCCCAACCTCCTCCACATTCTTCAGGAAAACTTATCTTCTGTGGCCTTCTGCAAAACACTAACAAGGGCACTGGTAACTCATGATGACTGATACACGCAGTCCTTCCCCCATCACGCCCCTAAACAAGAAACTCCCTTGTCATCAGGCTTCCCAAAGCCACTAAGCAAATGCATTTGATCTACCTGTTGAATCCTTCTGTAACCCTAAACTTGAAGCTCTCTGGCTGTTTTAAACTTTATTAGTACATACAGCACAGGTGATGGCATAAGCCTCTATTCAATGGCTACTGTCATGCACGTTACTACAAATAGCTGTTGCAGACTACTGCTCCTGGGTTATAAAACAAATTTGCTTTCAAACAGAAGATTAGAGTATCTCTCAATCCTCCCTGTAAACTCAGAGGATTTGTCAGAGACTGAGACATTTTGTTAAAACGTTAGCAAACCATGCCTAGTGTAGCCACCTCCTTTGAGGATTTTCCCTCAACTTCAGTAATGCTTTTAAAAACTCCTTTCAGAGTTAAAATCATTTGGAGTGATCTTTCTTTTCACATGAAACAAAGAGCTAAGCACCGATTTAGCTCACTAAAGCTTAATCATTAAGTTAAGGTGACTAATTTAGCACTATAACTATCTCCAAAGTGTCTTTCAAATCTCATTTACCTAATTCTGAAGGGACCTCTCTTTCTCCATTGCCTAGAAGGAAAGTATAAGCAACTGCATCGCTAGTGCAGGTACTTCGGCAAAGTGTGTGGAAGTAAGCAAGCTGAATACAAGCCTCATGATTGTGGTGTGAAGCTTGGGAACCCAAAGTCTATGTGTTTGATAAATAAGAGACGATTAAAATATCAGTATTAACTATTTATTAAAATCCTTTCATTTTAAAGGTGGCAGAATAGTTTCAGATCCTACTCCACGATTACCCAACTACCACATTGTTCAGAAAAACAGTAAGGCACAATACTTTTGCAAAAAGTGTGATGGGATAATTTCAGTCTAAGGAGACATGCTGAACGCATGTTCCTTCTCCGTGTCAACGGAATTTAGCAAGTTAAGGCAGATGAAGAATGGAGGTTGTGTGAGCTTCTTGTTTCACGTGTGAAGCTGAGCTCATTAAGACGTGCCAGAAAAGCCCCAGTTTCGAAGCAGAATTCTAGCCTGGGCTTCTTATTTGTTTACATGGCATGAGATTGTGCGTGTTACCATCAATGGAGCCCTTTGGCCTATTCTTTTTTCTCTGTATTTTATTTTATCACACACATGGAGTAGCTGCTGACCTCATCGGAACTACGCTTTCCTCTCAGTTGACTTTGAAGAAAAACTGTATCAGCATCAATAGGCAAATTTACTAGTATTCACCTGAGCGTTACAAAAGGTAAAAGCTCATGTTTCCCTGCCCCGGCATTCACCAAAGCCAGAGACATGCACACACAAAAGAAAGAGCACATCCCAGTGACAGACATCCAGCAGTGGGAAACCTGCTACAGCATAGAATCATAGAATCATGGAATGTTTGGGGTTGGAAGGGACCCCTAGAGGTCATCTAGTCCAACCCCCCTGCAGTGAGCAGGGACACCGCTAACTAGATCAGGTTGCTCAGAGCCCCATCCAACCTGGCCTTGAATGCTTCCAGGGATGGGGCCTCCACCACCTCTCTGGGCAACCCCTTCCAGTGTTCCACCACCCTCATGGTAAAGAATTTCTTCCTTATATCTAGTCTAAACCTACCCTGGTTTAGTTTAAAACCATTACCCCTTGTCCTGTCACAGCTGGCCCTACTAAAAAGATTTTCCCCATCTTTCCTATAGGCCCCCTTCAGGTACTGAAAGGCTGCAATCAGGTCTCCCCGCAGCCTTCTCTTCTCCAGGCTGAACAAGCATCGGTTCAGTGCTCCTCAGTCATAGCACATGGCATTTACACCGTCTGCTTAGTCTGACCCCTGGAAATCTGTTCCTTTGCCGTAATCCCTATTTAGCATCCGCAGTCACTTCAAGAACCAAATTTTTTTGCTAGTTTGGTTATGCCCACCTTTTCTCTTCAAGTGGCAAATAACGAAATTGATAAAAGACTGTCAATATGGAAATACATGTTTGATTTCTGATGGGACTATTTAGAGTATATATATTGTTCAGAAAAAAACAGAATAAAAAGTAGAAAATAGAATAGAAAGAAGAAAGAATAGAAAGGCAAAAGTGCTGAGTCTGATGGTTTGACACCAGTGTTTCTATTTTTGGGATTCTGCTTATCTGATCGAGGATCCAGAGAAGCTCCTTTTTTCATCTTTTTTTGGGGCACTGTCAGTCGTGATAAAGGAATGAAGTGGGTTAAAAAAAGAAAAAAAGGTTACCCTGCACTGTTGAGCACACCATTGACTTAACTGGAGAAAAAGGAAAAACTGTCAACTAAAATTGGGTGTCCTGCTCAGAAGCAAAGCCTCTGATCCGTGCCACCCTGCAGAACCAGGGAATAGACCTGCAGAAATAACTCTGCAGAGCGCCACTCATTAAAAGGAACCATCTGAAACAGATGGAGAAAGAACAGGCAGAAAGAACAGGCAGAGCGGCTCAGGCAACAACAAAAGAGCCACTTCTGTGACTTGTGAAAGAAGACATTTCTTCTCCCCCCATCTCTCCAGAATTAATCATTTTATAGGAGAGGAGAAAAAAAAAAAAACAAAAAACAAAAAACAAACAACCAGATAAAGGAGAGAACAGAACAGTGAGCTAATGGATGAGAGGCAATCAAAAAGTCAAGACAGGCAAGATATAAACTAAAGAATTAAACTGAAGGACCATGCTGGATCAGGCATTCATGTGCCCGGGTGAGCTGGTTCAGGGTTTGAACCTGATGAAAAATTTTGGGGATTTTTGGAGGGGCTGCAGTGTCGAGCTGTGCTACTTTTGAGCCAGCTCAGGTCCCTAACCAAGACGGCTGTGTGGCCTCAATTGGTGCCAGCATAGCGCAGGGGGGTGAAAGAGCACAAACTGCTTTTTTTTATTGGTAGAGCTGGCTGAGACAGTACGCACTCTGTATGGAAAATGTTCTATTTCTGCAGCTGGCAATGGCAATTTCAGGCAAGAAACAGAGGATGTGGGAGCTAATGGCAGAATATTGGTCCTGCAGACTTTCCAGTTAAGCTGTTTCTTAGCATGGCAATTTTAACTTCAGCTATTTAACACTGTTGCTAACACCTCAAAAAAAATTACATGCTACAAAACCTGCAATTTTTTTTTTTCTGCCACACTTTCAAATCAATATGCATTAAGCGAGCGCTCTGTAACACTTCAGCGATGACCGCCCCGACAGCTCATCAGCTCACCTCCGTGTCCCTCCGCAGCGCACCTGCAGAAGTCACGCACGGCGACTTCATTCTGAGACCCTGCCACCACCACACTTGTATTCCTAAATAATAGCCCGTGTTCCTCATGCATTAACCACCCACTACTGTGTCCTTGTACTTCTTTTTGCTTCACAGTCCTGGAGGCTGGACACAGCTGGCCAGCTGTACCGATGCAGGGGACCCTGGAGCAGGGAAGAGGCTGTGGGATCGCTTGGCACTGCAAACCGGGCGCTGCCCAGCAGGCACCGTCCCGACAGGAGCCTTTCTAGGAAACATGAGCTCATGCTGCAGCCGTGCACCCACGGTTTTCTGCCATCTGGCTGTCACTGTATCTCAAGACATGGACTGACAGACAGGGACTTCATGCATTAGAGAACATCAATGTGGTATTTCTGAAAAATTCTCAGTTTTGCCACTTGGTCCTGTTCACCTCCTTGCCACTGTAATTTGCAACCCTAGTTTGTGACAAAGCACCAACTAGCAAACGTTGGGAAACACCATACTGTTACACACTACAAGGCCATGCCTAACCCCATCCAGCAGAGCACCCGACAGAAATGGCCAGAAAAGCAATCGGCTCAGCAATGAAAGCACAGCCAGAAGAGCACGGTGCTGCATCCCTGGTAGTTAACCTGAGATGGAGCCTGCTAAAGTCACTGCCAGTTTCCCTTGGTTTGGTTTTGTCCATCTGTGCATGCATTCTCTTAAACTAGCAGATCATTGATTTCATAATGACCGCCAGTATCAGGGTACACGGTCAGCTTTCGGGTAGAAAGGAAGTAAACCAGTAAAAACTATGGTAAAACTAGAACAGTGTTCCCTGAAGACAGCCTCAGCCAGCCATTTTGTGTGATTTATGTCACTCTCTTCTTGGTTTCACAGCCACAAGAAGCAAAAGGAAAGGATGGGTCTTTGTTCCAAATCCATGGACAGACCTAAAATGAAATGCCTAAAGTAAGACCGCAGCACCCAGCAGAGCTGACCACCAAAAGCGCGCATGGGGGATGACGTGCCCCGAGCTGTGTTACTGCCCGCTTCCAGCCACACCACTATCCTGACCCCGTTCTCAGCCCAGAGACCACAGGAGTCACAAATAGCTGCTATTGCACTTAAACCCCCTCAAGGGCCTAACCCAGCAAATTCGCCATCTTATTGGTTTGCCTTTTGATAGACAGCAAACCACTGGGACCACGGTCTTGGGATGAGGGGCGCTTGGGTCCCCTGCCTAATCCGCAGCTCCCAGCTCCCAGCACAGTGCCCAGGCAGGGCTATGAGCAACTGCACGGGGCTTCACCCTGCTCAGGAAGACGGGCCTCTGCACAGCTCCAAACCGTGCTTCACTGCACCGAAGACAGAAGAAACATGGGCAAACCTCATCTCAGATTCCACATGTGCACGTGTATTCCATATATTGCAATTTTTCTAGATATGTCAAAACCATATTGCTTGATCCTATCAGTTGGAGAAGCACATGATTGCAAAAGGGTTTGGTTTTAGTTCTACACTTGAGGTATCTTCATCTGCCTGTCACTGACTACTTCTGGATAGTGTTTCTGTAACACCATATAGTTGATGTGTAGGACCATGTGCTCACACGAGCCTCAAGAAGTACTGTTTTATTCACTGATTGAGGAAATTGTACCTGAAGTGTGTAAGGGCAAGGCCCTATCCATGTTCCAGATGCCAACATCTAAATTCTCTCCTTCAGGACAAGAAAGCAAATAATCCACCATCCCACGCTTCTCTTCAATATACAGGAAGCTGGTTGCCCACCTAACCCTAAGTACTGGACTAGATGATCCTTGAGGTCCCTTCCAACCTAGAATTCTATGATTCTGTGATTCTACTTGTGGAGTCCTTCATTTGCCCATCTGACCTCTAAGCAAGCTCCTATCCTCAGGGCATTCCTCACCCATCTCCCTCCCCGCTGGTGACACAACACGCTACACTTGCTGCTTTGCATGTTAGCAGCACCCTAAGACCCTGGGACACCTCCTGTATCATTCTTTGAACAGAGAAATAGATTATTGTCTCTTCTGGACTTAGTAATCAGCCCAGGTATGAGGTCGGACCCAAACCAGTAGTGGCAACAAGACCATCTAAATTTATGCCTGACACAGCATTAGTCGAACGAAGGGCATAATTCTGAGAGATGCTCACGATGATGTGGTGCGGTGCTGGTCAGCAGCTGGCCTGCAAATTGACCACAGGTCTGTAGATCAAATCAAACATTTTAATTATCTTGTATTTTGCATGAAATCATTATGTCTCCTATAATCACCACCTGTAAAATTACTGTAGGGATAGGGAACTTTATAACCGTCTCTGAAGCAGTCAGGCATTTTATTCTGCCTCCTCGGTATCATTCGTGTCTTACATTCCTATTAAGCAGCCAGGTCTGACACCTGTCTCTAACCCACTCCCACAGATAACCACATACGTCTGCATGTAAATGATCACCACTCCCTTCTCGTGAAGCCACACATCTTTGCGCTCCAGTGAGAATAACTGCTTATACTATTGCAAATAATAAAACGTGTCATTCAGTCCTTGTAATAAAAGCTTAAAATCCAACGTGAGGTGATAGAGGTTTAAGTCAACATGACCGAATTGGACTCAAAGGCAGCTGAACACTATTCATGAGATCAAAGATGAGTAAATCGGCTCGCCTGGTTCCTATACCCTACTGTCATCCTAGCATTCTGACTTCGACCAAGAAGAACCTATCACACACTACTCAAAGCCCCACAGCGATCGTTCCTCTTTGTCTACTCTCCCCTCTTAATTCTGGCATATAAGAATCATAGAATACCAGGTTGGAAGGGACCTCCAGGATCATCTGGTCCAACCTTTCTAGGCAAGAGCACAGTCTAGACAAGATGGCCCAGCACCCTGTCCAGCTGAGTCTTGAAAGTGTCCAGCGTGGCGGAGTCAACCACTCCGCTGGGGAGATTATTCCAGTGGTGAGTGGTTCTCACTGTGAAAAATTGTCCTCTCATGTCCCGTTGGAATCTTCTCAGGATTAACTTGTACCCATTACCTCTTATCCTTTCCATGTGACTCCCTGTGAAAACAGGAAAGTTACGCCAGCTTTGGTTGACAAGGGAACATGCAAAGCTGATGTGTAGAACAGGGTAAATAACCCATATTTAATACCTATCTGTATCTATACCTAAGCTTACTTCTTCAGTTGTCTTCACTAATGGGCGTACATAACCTCATGAAGCAGTACAATATTCCAGGAGACAATTACCAGTGTACTTTTATCCAACTGCAATGCATTTGTACTTCCATCTTTAAACACAGTGAAGGTTTCTAACATACATAAAGACAAGTATTCTGTCCTCCATCATAGATTTCCAGCCCTGAATAACTGAGCTCCAGAGGCATGTGTGAGATGCTAATATGAGCAAAGGAGAAACACAGAGGAAGCATAGCTAACATTTTAAATCGACCCGGTATTATTTAGTTAGAAAACAGTTTTTCTTTCTATTTCTTCACTCTCCCAGGATAGCATGATTTGTTTCTGGTTTTAAAAGTCTATTCACAGAATCATGATGCATGACCTTCCTTCTTTCCTTCCACTGGAATAATATGTTCTTAAACAGAGCCCATATCGTATTTTACTCTTCACAACTGCTGCTAAAAGTGTTCTTGGTCTTTTCCCAGGATCAAGCAAGCCTCCACTAGAGGGAATGCTTAAACACACAAAGAAACCAAATCTCCTACCCTCAAAGTGTTCCCAATTCTGGATGCAATGGTAGTGACATCCGGTTCGTGTAACTTTGTGACACCATTTCTTTAAAGCCTGAGCTACAGGAATCAAATCACACGGGTAAATTTACTGAAACAACAAAAGTAAAGGACATTCAGAAAGATAGGCAAATATCCCCTTACAGGGAGGAAGTGCTGTACCAAAGCATTTCAAGTCTTACACAGCTACTGTTTACACAGACCTTTTTGGGAATATACTCTCATAGCCTGTAATTTATCAGCCTTGCCCAACCTACCCAAAAGGTGATCTAAGGGCTCATATGCCATTTCCATGGGAGATGGGACATTAAAATAAAATATATTCCAGCTCTTTGATTCCCATTGATTTTGTGGGTAATACAATAACCAGAATGAGATAGCTGAAACCAATAAAAACTGATTTATAGCATTAAAGGCATTCTTTATAGCACTTATTTATGGTACATTACATCTGAAATCCAATTTCACAGGCTGCTGTTTGAAACTTTCTGTTCAATCATAAATACACTACATACAGCATAGCTCAGTGCCACAGAGTCAGATTATACAAATGTCTATGTTCCCAGAAGGAACTGCACTTCTGCTGCAATTGTGGTAAATGAGTTTGACAGTAATTTTTCCCAACCAACTTCCAACCAAAAAGTTCCAGTCAGCACTCAATAAATTTAGAATAGACGGTTACTCCTTTAATCATAATAAACATCTATTTATTCATATACTTCAGTTATTGAAAAGGCATTAACAGAAATCACAGAAAACAAACTTGGCATATGTTACATGATAAACTACTAAGTATATTTAAGCTTGCTAGCAGGGGTACTGTTTGAAAAGCACGCACGAGCAGGCACGTGCACCGCTCCCGTTTATGGGGGTGGGAGCATTACAATCCTGCTAGTTTAATTTTCAAAGGGAGAAAAGAAGGAGCCTCCTCAATGCATCTCAAAGCTGCTCACTTCAAAGGAACAGACCACGTTCAGGTCACTTAGTATAATCATTGTCAAGAAAAGGGCAAAAAATCGGATCTGACTTTTACAGAGGCACTGTCATCTGAATCTGGAGCAAGTTCTTATTTATTTGAAAAGGCTTTCCCCTGAAAGTAAAATCACTGCAAACTATGTTTGTCAGGTTTTATACAAATTTAAGTTGAAAGATGTTTTCTCCCTGTCTCTGATATGAAGGCAGACTTTGTCTTTGTATGATGTTTCCCTTCTCAGTTATGAGAGATTATTTTTAAAGATGCAACTACACTGACATGTTACAAAACAGCACCTGTAGTGTTACTACTTAAAGAAATAATGAAAAAAAATTCCTATTGTGGCATATCACGTTTTGCTCCTCTAGAGACACTACTCCACAGAGAAACAGAGCGAGACAAAATTAAATCTCCAAACATACAGGAATACTCTTGGTCTTTGGTTCCTCAGCTATAAAGCCATAGACTCCTGTGGGGAACAGAAAAGATATCAATATTGTAAAAGCAGACAGTGGCTGGAGACCTAGCGGGAATAATGAAAAATATCTCGACTTGGTATACGTTCGGGGGCAGGGAGGGGGGAACAGGAAAGGGGAACCTAAATCCCAGGTCGCGTATTGAGAACAGACCTGACCTGACATGTGTATTTTATACAAACTTCTGCAGGAAGCAGAAGGGAGGGAAGGACGCTTTCAGTGAGGAAACTCGAGGCTGCAAAGCATTAATAATTTAATATCCAGTCTTTCACCTCCAGAACACCAATTCAAATCCAATTCACGTCAGCGGTGACCCAAACTTATTAACTGGCCTGCATGCTGAAATGATATGATAAACTTAATTGGTTTCCAGTGTACATGAGAGAAAGCTGGCCACTACCTTTGACATTCATAGCAAACTATACAATGGGTTGAAGACTATAGATGAGAAACACTCCCCCAGAGTAGACTCCCCACTCCAGTGCACGTTGAGACAGTTCCCAGAAGAAATACTCCCTCGTACAGCAAACGAAAGGAACCTACCGAATGTTAAAGCAATATAAAAAAACCCCAAACTAATGAGAATTTGTTAGCTTGTGGCATGTATTTTTCCAAAATATAATTACTGTATAACATGGATATTGATTTTACTAATTTTTTGCCACGGAAAGGAAGGTTTGGCCACTAAAAGCAGGTATTGAGCAAGACCACACAGCTGGCTGACGTGGACATGATCAACCGTTTGACAGGTTTTGTTCCTCTAAATTATAATCTGGATCCTACAGCTGTAGCATAGTGAACCCTAGGATGAAGAGAGGCAGAATGGAAAAGAACAGCAGATCACATTATCCAGCTCCTGGTCACAGGCAGAGAGACACTTTTCCATTTTCCTTGACATCATTTAAAATGACTTGCACTTGAGAAAATACGTAACCGTGTACCACCTTACAAGTCTTCTGGACAATAAACACAGACTCAGGACCCTCGTGGAAAAAACATTTATATAACTTTCACTGAAATGAAAAGATACCATAGCACCTATTTTGAGTTTAATGAAATAAAAGTCACTAGGCTTGATCATAAACTGTCCGCATCCACATCAAGATCTCCCTTTAAGACAAGGCATATCCAAGTACATAAGCATACAGTATTTCCAAAAGAGATTTTAATGACATTTTCAGACCAAAGCCCCTTTCACAGTCTTCTTGCATAAAATGAGTAGTAGAGCTACAGAAACATTTTTCCATTTTCTAGCAATCCAGTGTTTTGCTTACACTGCAGTTGAATTTGTAGAAGAATTTATGAAAAATCTGCTCAGAATATTAAATGCAACATGCTAGCTCTTTGACGACCTTTCCCACTGAAAAAAGTCCCCAACCAATCCACAAAACAACCTGTTTGGAAACTAGAAATTCTGTAATCTCTCTCAAGGAGAGATTAATAGGGGCAGCAAAATTTGCAAATTAGAGGGAAAAAAAAATCAGTTAATCAGGATTTAAAAAGGCCTCAGGTCATTAGAAATACTTCACTCAGCTCAATGTAGAATATCAAACATATTATTGTATACAATGTATAACACTTAGAAAATTACTTGAATCACTCATACTTCTGAATTCTTCATTAAACCTCTCCAATGTGAAGAGTGAAATTTACAGTGGATAGTTCACTGACAATCTCCATGCAGAGGTTCAGCTAAGAAGATGGAATGAATTTGAAAATTAATTAAAATATTAAATCTTTACTCTATGTTATAATTACAAACACACATTCAATCGCTGTGTTCAGTTCCAGTAAAGTATACTCTTTGAAAAAGCATATACAAGTGCCAGAGGGATCAAAAATTAATGGTTAAAGACACGAGAACATCTCTTTAAGCAGATAAACTACTAAAATGATAAATTATGCTTGTATTTGCATTTTCTTCCTATAAGATAAGATCAAATTCAAAGGTAATACATTTTAGTCTGATTAAAGGAACTTTTTTTAAAAATTAAATATCATACATGCCCACAACGTAAACTGCAAGCTAGGCTGCTAAAAACCCCCAAATCCAATCCAACGATGTTATGGATTATGATAACCCAAAATTACCCTAATGTCTTTTGTGTTTTTTTTTCTTTTAAATGAAATACATAACTCCTCAGACCTGCAGAAAGTGACAAATACAATGCTGATGCAGGTGTAATGCTTCACATTGACACACAGCTTTTCTCTGAATACCTGAGTAGGAAATTAATAGCATAACAGACACCAAAGTAAACACCTCATGAAATCTGGATCAATCTGGCTAGCCAAAGAAAAGCAATAAGGAATCACAAAACAGATTCAGCTGCAGCAGGAACTAAAACTTGACTCCACTGCCTATGGGGAAGACCGATGGGTGGATGACATTACGCACTAAACCTCTTCAGCAAATACTTAGCCTACTGGCATCTGAGTAATTAAAAAAATTCAAGTGGTTTCCCTGTTTATTCATTGTATTTGCTGTTATCTTGTTTCAGAAAACTCAGTAAAAAAAGACAGAAAACCAACAGAAACAGAAACATATGTCCAGATAGGACCTCTTGGGTTCTCAAATTCAGTTCCCTTGAAAAAAAGCTACCTCTCCCGTGACCCCTCTCATGAATGGGTGAAGCCCCATTTCAAAAACAGCTAAGAGGGTGATTAGACATACAATAGCTATGCAACTTCAAAGACATGCCCTGTGCAAAGCCTGTATCTCTCACAACAGAAATCGGGTCCAAGGACGAAGGAAGTAGGCGTGTTGCATGATCTACACCAATGGGTGGCACATAAATCTCGGAGTACATGACTTAGAATCCCACCTGACCCCGTAGGTGTTTGAAGTCTCATCTACACTGCAAAAGGAGGGCCAGGGTCTGAATCTCAGCCCCACTAGCAGCTTTATTTTCTTTTGGGCTAGGCCCACCTAGGCCAGACTGGACTGAGCAACGTTATTTTTGCATGCTTTCGAAGCACTTCAAATGTCTGTGCTGCAATAAGCAAGAACAGGGCTTTATAGCAAGAAACTGAGTAGGTGCTTGCACGCCGTGGCTGGCAATGGGCAGGCATGTGGCCATACTTGAGAGTGCCAAGTCTGCTCAGATAGTGTCAGAGAACTGCACGGAAGAGAGCAAGATGAACCTTGTGCCTTTTTGTCCACAACATTGTCTGAGAGCAGTCCCTACAGTGAACTATCCCCAGGTGAGGTGAACCCATACCTGGTAAAACCATCTGCCTTTAGG
>NW_009259578.1:609184-657203 GCF_000687185.1 Egretta garzetta
GGAATGCCTTCCTCCTGAAAAGGTAACAGGTGACTGCTAAGACGACCTTGTCATCAAAACTAGATGCCTTAGGAATGGGACAAAAGGTGGAGAGATGGTCCAGGGCCAGCAGGAGAAGGGCATCAAAACCATTCAGAGGAAAACTTTTATTACACATATCAGCCCCGAGTTGCACGCTCTCAAAATCCTCTGGGGCTGCAAGGAGGAAAGGTGCACAGACTCTGAAATGGCCCTGCGGTGCTCTCCTGCTGTGAAATGGCTGGAGTCTAACGGGCCATTAGCTGGCCAAAAAAAAAAAAAAAAAAAAAAAAAAAAAAATTAATCTTTTTGTTATTTGTTTCTGACTTTCAGGGCAATTTAAAACATGCCATTTTCCCCAAGTTCCAAAAGACAACCGAAAGACCTCTGCCAGTGTTTTCCCATGGGTATGCGAAGAAAAGTCTGAAAATCACAGTACTAAAAGTACACAGCACTCAAAAGTCTGAATTCACAGTACTTCCACCTACCATAAAAAGATCTTTCTTGCATTAAAATAAAAGGATAAGGAAAGATGAGGTGGTGCACTAAAAAGCAAATTTTAAACCGTATCCCAAACGCTGCAGAGCAAACATTTTATGACGCATATTATGCATTTTCCTAATTTTTCCTTTTCATTAGAATCTCAGAAACAGGCATTTCATTACTGTGCAATCTACCGTAATTCAGGCACCGAAAAAAATGTCAGTCTCAGCAATCCAGAGCTAAGATTTAATAGGATAATGTTGAAGCACACAATGAAGAATTATAATTACTAAAGCAAATAGACTTTGTATTTCATTTTCATTTCTTTCCCATCTAAAGACTTTATTATGTTTTATTTACTAATTCATAAGATTTAAAAATTTGTAAAGCGCTTTCAATTATTGATATGACTTAAGCTTTCAAACATGCTGAACATATTCCTGGCCTCATAATCTAAAGCTGAGAGGTTCTTAATCTGTTCCTGTAGCTCCTGTCCAGCTGTGCACGTTCAGAGAAAAGAAGGGATACTCCCCAAACCAGCCACCACCACGCAGGATGAGACCTGTGGAAGTTTAACCTCGATTTTACAGTCTGATGCTACAAATCTCACCAACAGCTGGCAGGGGGAGCCATTCCCTCCACCCTGAGGATGGGATACAGCGCGTTTCCTTTCCTTGCTGGAGTACAAGTGACCAGAGAGGACACGCTACCATCAGAAATCTTATCTGTTTGGAGGGCTTCGCCCACTCTCTCTGTAAAGTGTTAAGAACTTCAAATGAGAGAATCTCTACTGGAGAGTGCTTTTGTCAGAGAATCTGACAGGTAAACAAAATAGGCTTGCTGTGATAGCTCTAAATCTTTCAGTGAGCGTGTGTCATACCATGAAAATTAGAAATTCTCCCCTTTAACTGACTTTTCCCTACTTTATAACCTAAGTGCTTCTAATGTTCTTATGACCATTGCCAAGAAAGTCCATGAACTCACTGCAACTGGGAAAGTTATGGCATGCCAGAGGTGCTTCATAATTATGCTAAGTTGATGAATAATTTTTATGACCCGGTAGATCAGCTAGAAGTATTTTTAAATGGCACTGTCTGCAGCAATTGTACCAGACAGCAACCAAGACACCTTGCTCGTTTCTGAAAGTTCATTACATCCCTTTCATCAGTTGTCTTCTCTACTGTAACCCAACATTATATATTTCTGAGAGTTTTTTGACTGAAAAAAATAAGTCATACCTCCACAGAAAAAATATTGCCTAATATGCACAGCCTTGCAAACATCTTTAAATTGGATCAGATTTTTTTTTTCATCTTTTTAAAGTTAATTTTTAATGGTTTTGTAGTGATTAAGCTCATAGGGGCCTGAGTGGGTTACAAAAAAAAAAAAAATACTACTTGTCTTCAAGTGGTGACCTACAGAAATAGCTCAGAGGGATGTAAACCTTGCAACTGAAGCCTGGGAAACAAATCGTAGTAATCTGCCAAAGCCTTCTACTGAACCGTGCAGCTCTATGAAGCTGTCCTGCAGTTATGAAAGTGAGATCACGTTCCCATTACCCCCGCACTACTCAGTACGATTTATTTGAGAGGTACTGCTTTAACTTTGACTGTAGGAGCAGCAAGGTACAAGCAGTCAGGTATAAACTCACGTTGACTATGCCTTTCTGACCTGACAGGGACGTACAGCAGCTTCTGCAATTTTCAAGGATGTTTGTACTAAAAAAATGTCATCATGTGTACGACCCCTTCGATGTTGTACTGCCAAGAAGCTTCATGGGTTCCCACTCCAAACCCTGCAGTTTCTTCACTGCAGAACTGAAGATGCAACCAGGAGACCTGCTTCTCCAGTGTGTGTAAGGCAATGGGCGATTCTCCCACAGCCAGAGACTATAAAATGTTCTTACTGAAGTCCTCAGAGTCAAGGAAGGACTCATCTTTGACTTTTTGCTCTTCCTAACACAGGCCCAGCAGAATAACCTGGGCAGGGATGATAAAAGGCTGACAAGGTGAATAGCAAGGCATGAGCATGATGAGTATCACTTGCTTAAACTGGACAAAACACGTTTTCAGGTAAGTCATTTTCCTAAACAAGTTGAGTGTTAAACCTGCCCATTACAAAAGGGAAATGCTCTCACACAGGGCAGCGAGTTTGGGAAGAAGCATTTTAGCCTTTGAATTTTTAAATATCCTTTCCTCCAAAACAAGGATAGGGAAACAGAAGGGCTTGAGGTCCTTCACAACTAACTAAACTCAGAAGGAAGTACCAAAGGATAAGGTCCCATCTCAGAAATACACGTGAAAGACGGTGAGATAGCTCAAATTCAGCACAGACACCAAACAGCCTGGCTCTAGGCAGGAGCACTGTGGAGCCTGCAATTTATGCTGCGAGGAGAGAGAACTGCAGAAAAAACCTCATGAAACCGAGTGATTAGTCAATAAAATGGCAAGCGAAATTCAGTGTAAACAAATGTAGGG
The DNA here is from genome assembly GCF_000687185.1 of Egretta garzetta. Taxonomy (NCBI): domain Eukaryota; kingdom Metazoa; phylum Chordata; class Aves; order Pelecaniformes; family Ardeidae; genus Egretta; species Egretta garzetta. The sequence goes on from NW_009259578.1 coordinate 612,163, forward strand.
CACACGGGGAAAACGGCAATCTGAACCATGCATTCAGCCTAGCAATGAGATCTTAATGGGCTGTTTCCGCTCAGGAATGAGACTGGGAGATAACAGGAATTTTTATGAAAACATAAGCTCCGGGCTGATCATCTGCGTATACTCCAGGGTCGGTGGGTCGTCCGAACCAGATGTCTTTCTCTTTTAAACATGTATTCAAATGTCTTTCTGCAACACGTTTCTGTTGCAAACATCAGATTCTGAGTCCTGGGCTGTAATTTGCTTTGTGCTTCTGCACTGCTACCATAATCACACTGGAACGGTTAAAATGCTCTATTAGGCCTATTTAGGTAAATCCTACTAGGCAGTTTATTATCTTGGAATAATATTATGGTAAACTGTTCTTCAGCCGTCTTCCCATCTTAAAAGTAACAGCGCAACACTCAGCATCACTTCTTCTTTTTAAAAAAAAACCTGCACCCTTACCCAGGACATACCCTTCATGGAAAGGGCTTTCCCCAGTACCTAGAAATCCTTAATCCTTAAAACAACACTGCCTGGAAACACCTGACAAAACAAGGTTACACTGCTTATTCTAATAGGCAGAGCAGTAACGCATATCTACAGAACTAAGAGACTCGAATACTTTCTGCTCTTGCAGCAGAGCACAAAATTGAGGTCCAGTCTCAGAGCACGCAGGCAACCACACCCAGGCTCCTTCTCTGTTGCCCCTGTTTGGTACAAAAGAGGCGAAATAGAAAGAAATTAAAAATGTTTTGCACAAGCTTCATGCTACTCAGCCGGTCAGCTCTGTTGGTCTCAGCAAAGTGAAGAGTCAGCGCAGTCTAGGAACTACTCAAAGTGTTCAAAGCCAGGTTGGACGGGGCCTTGAGCAACCTGACCTAGTGGAAGGTGTCCCTGGCCATGGCGGGGGCGGGGAGGGGGTTGGATGAGACAATCTTTGAAGGTCCAACCCAAATCGTTCCACAATTCCATGATTCTATTCAAATTAATACTTTGGCAGCAACAACACAGGAGGTCCACGTAAGCAACCAAGAGTAACCAGAACACAGCACACCTTCACCACTTGCTCTCTTGCTCGCAGCACAGAGCTCAGAGGAAAGGGGGGGGGTGGGGGGGTGAAAACGGTGAGGACGGTGATAGGACCCCACTATTTATTCCTCCTTTGTAAACCCAACAGCAACATAAGGACCATTGTTTTGAAGACAGGAGCAAGTACAGGAAAAACTGGAATCACAGCAAAGGTTAACAGGAAAGGTATAGTTCATGCCATTCGTCATACTGTATTTTGTTTTTCCTCTTCCCCAACAACTGTCCCCTCTCTGCACAGAAAGGAACCCTTTTTCATGGTAAGGTAGTTTTGTGGTATGAAAAATTTAATGAGCAGATGGAACAGCAATCCATTATCCATTAAAATACTGCAGTGGGTTAATCCAGCAAATAAAAATGGAGAATGAAGCAGATGGCCATTTATAGTTTTCTTCATTTCTTAAATATTCCTTCCCAGTGCACAGCTATTCTTGTATTTAACATGAAATGCACAGTTCTCACCATGTGCACATTATGCAACGATTCACATGACCTCATAAACATTACATCTTATAGAGCAATTATTTTTTATGCCTTTTTAAAGGAAAAGCTGTATCATTTCATGGCGAATTATTCCCAGATCTCAGATACCTTGAAATAATTTGAAGTAGCTGCCAACAGCAAATGATAAATCTACCAAATGCAAATATTTGCTCAAGATACTTTTTGGAGTATCTTCATTTTCTGGGTTCAAGAAATAATACAGGAAAAGCACTTCAGCATGGGATTTGGGTGTAATATTTCAAGTATTTACTCTTTTGTCAAACACACGTGCCAGGAAAATAGGTATCTGAGCTCCTCTCTCAGTGTGATAAGCTGGAACTACTTACTTCATTAAAGCAATTACAATTCAGACTGAAATGGTGACTCAGTATGGGTGACTGCCACTTTGGATTTCATAAAAACATATTCTCTGTCACCAAAAAAGTGAATATAAAAGAATCAGTGATTGTCTCTTAGTTGTATGTATACATGACAACCAAGTCCAAAGCTTGTCCATATTCCTTGCAAAAAGTTGACTGTGTAAATAGCTTAAAAATACATTTCCTTTATTCTGAGACACATGTAAAGTTAACAGTATCTAAAAATAATTTTTGTCATTAAGGTGCACTAAGACATTAACACACCGAGTGCAATTAATATACCACAAATTAAATCTGCTGTGTGCAAAAAGCCAGTATGAGTCTCTTACACACCAACTAATCTCAGTTATACTGACAGGTAAAGTAGCACTTACGTACATATTTTGCAATGGGCCACTGCCCGCTAGGTAAAAAAGTGTAATTGTCAAGTTTTATACTTTTGCTCCTTTTTTATTACTACTTTGGTATTCTACCACAGTGTAACCCACTGTGCAAGCAGGACAGCACCCAGGAGAGGACAGGAGTGCCTAGATGGAGCCTGAAGAACCTCCACAGAGAAGAGGCTGGGAGAGGCAAGCAGAAAGAAAAGACAGAGCAGGAGGGGTCAGAAGTGCTTTGGTAAAAGGAGGCAGGGATGGGCGCAACCAAAAGCACCTTAGTTCCAGAGCTGGAATGAACCCTGAGATTTCCACCACGGGAAGCCAGTTTGCCTGGAGCTACTGGAAAAGGGCAAGCCATTCAGTTGCTGACTCTGAGGTAGGTTTAATAGCAAACCTCTGCACGGTGGATGCCAAATATTTTGGTCCTTCTGATGATCTGTGCATGCACTGGCTTATTTGCTGCTTTCTTCACAATGGATCTTCCAAAACTACTGGAAACTGCAGGCACAAAATTTTGTTGAAACAACCTAGTGATGATTTTAACTCAAGCACTCCAGAGATATAACAGCAGAAATTGGTTTCCATCTGCACATTGAACTTACTCTGCCTCCCATACACACACACACTGTAATTGTCCGATCACGGTCGTTCATGGAGGTTGGATTCCACTGGTGGGATCTCTTTGCAGACTGATGCCCAACAATATCCTGAAACAACAGTCTGGCTGTGACAACTTGTGACGGGCACAGGAAGGGGTATTTAACTGTTTAGGCAGACACTATGTAGTGGTTGAAAACCATCAAGTTCAACTGAAAGCATCCTTAGGATAGGTAAAACCATCTGGCAGGCACAGCAACCGGACCATGTTGATACTTGCTCAAATACACCTCTTCTTATTTACTACACAGAGCAGTCTACAAGCAAATCTGATGCACAGGAAAGAAAGATGTTGCAGAAGCTTTGTAATGAAGGCATGTAATAACAGAAGTAATAATAGCAAGGAGTGAAAAGGAACCGTTGTGGGGTTTGGGAGTACAAAGAGATATTACACGGCTGATGCACCTATCACAACTACAGGTTTAAATTCTGATGGCACAAACCCATCTCAGGAAGCCCCCAGTTTAGGCTGATTCCTGGAAATACTCTCACGGTTGTGTCTGAAATATGTAGAAGCTCTGTCTTAGAGTTCTAGTACAATGTCTTAGCATTACATGATATTTTACAAAGCAAAGACTTTAAAAACCTAGGTCCTGCATGCCTGAATATGGGTCAACTCAAGCGTAATAATTTTCCGCGTAGGTCCTCAGCGGCTCGCTCTTTTAGCTAGACACCAGGCAAAACACAGTTTTCTGAGGCACCGACAAGAAACACGCATTTTTGAGGTAAACAGATCTTACTGTGATGAGGAGAAAAAAATGTGTTCTCACATAGCCAAGTTTAAAAAATATTAGTAAAGTAAGATATGGAGAATAGGCTGAACAACAATATTATAGCAAGTTATTACATTTAAGAGAATGCCATGCAATCTGCTGAAAGAGCAAGGAAGATTCTATATGAAAAAATACTATGAGATCATTTAATTGAAGACTATGTCACAGGCATAAAAATTAAGTTTGTATGCTGTTCTTGCAAGCTTATTGTGGTCTTTTAGCAATTTCTATCTCTGCAACAAATTTATATTAATATTTCATGCTATACTGAAATAAGATAGATGCATTTAAACTGGAAATAATTGGTCTTCTGCCGTATTTATTTATATTCAGCAGTTTATATTTGTTTTTCTCTTTCATATATTTCATTTGCATTTATTCTGGATAGTACAGAATATTTAAAACGGGTATTATGAAGTCAAAGATATTCTTACAGCATGAAAGAGATTTTGAGAGGAAAAATTTGTCGGTTTAAAATTGGAGCAAGCATAATTGAATAATGAGAAGAAATTTGAACCATCTAAAAGAATTATAATTAGAGCCCAAGTCAAAGATGACAAATTTCACCATTTAGAGCTATCATGATGAAAATGGTAAATATGAGTTGTCATGCTTTAATTAAAAAGGAGTGGAAACGGCATGAAAGCATTCATTGTTAAAATGTTCTTAGCACTGTAATTATTTTTATTGATTAAAGTAATTATTAATTCATGAACAGGCTCTAAAATGTTGATACTGTAATTCATGAAATGAAGAAAGGAATATGCCATCTCATTTATTCATGAAACTCTTGGATTTCCATAAATAGATCTTTATAAATGCACTGTAGCTAAAAAAAGCATACCCCAACCCGAGACAAACTTCTGAAAACACCCAAACTTACACAATGCAGTGCCTCACTCAGAAATTTGCCCTTCGCCGCTTGCCAAGAAGTTCCGCCCATCTTTAAGTTACACCATTGCCGAGCTGCTCACCGCATTTGAATAGCTTTTCAGCGGAATTGCTTTCAACGTATTAGCCGGGTGACAGGAATACTATTGATATATTACAAAACCAGGGCTCTCTTCCCCCAGGTCTGTCCTATTTTTCCTCTTAGAGATCTGTGCCTGGGTGGAAAAACAAAAATTGTGCCCGGATTTCTAAAGTATATCTGGGACATTTCAGACCTCCCATACATGCACAAGCCGGTCGGGATGAAGGGGGCCCTCTGAATAAACACTGCGTTGATAGGCACAAGCGCGGCAGCTCCCAGCTGTGTCAGCCTCGCCGTACGTAGAGTGTATATGCCCAACAAACGGCAGCTTTACTGGGCTCGCTGCATGTATGCTGTACAGTGGACTTCTGCCTGTGTACCCGCTCCAGTACATCCTGAATGGGCCGATGGAGCTCTTCGGGGGCTGTATCTGCACCACTGGAAAGTGAGTATCCTTTCTGCACAGGTGAAGTTTGTATTTCTTGGCTAGTGAGGACATGTAAGAGCTAAAACAGCCGAAGGCGACATGCCCAGAAACAGCCTTGAAATAATTGCCGGATCTCTGCCCATTTGATAGTGCACTTATCACATATATAGTATGTGTAAAAAAATCGATGCATTTCCACCTATGAAACAAGGCTGGATCAAGACCAGGTTGGACGGGGCTCTGAGCAACCTGATCTAGTTAGCGGTGTCCCTGCTCACTGCAGGGGGGTTGGACTAGGCGAGCTCTAGGGGTCCCTTCCAACCCAAAACATTCTATGATTCTACGAAACAAGAGGACAAGAGCAAGTTGGTTTAAACTAAATTCCTTTCAAGAGAAAAAAAAAGAAAACAAAACCAAAAAATCTGTGCCCTCTAGTGAGCATCACACTGGGGGGGGATGCTGAAAAAATATAGCCACGGTGACATTTAAGGTCATGAGTTTCCAAGCGGTGCCTGACAGGAGGAGAGTGGGTTAGCATAAAGTTCCATCAGCTGTGAGCCAGATGGATACCAATCCTGCGACAGGATGACTATATGACTGTATGCAGGATGTCAAAGAGATTTTAATTATGCAACAACTTAAATCTAAGTAAAAAAAAAAAAGGGGGGGGGGAGGCTCATTTTGGGGATGTCAAGAATACTTTGTGTGACAGATTGCTACATTCTTTTGTTCAGGAGGCTTGACAAGGGTCATAAGTGAGAAATAAAGGGAGCAAGGAAACTACTCATTTGTTTTTAATACTTACAATTTTTCTTGCAGATTAGCTTTCTATCATGCCACAGTCCTCGAGGGAAGAACCAGAGGGGTGTTTTGCATGGCATACCGTGCTCACATCACTTGTAATTATCTAACTGCTTCCGTAACACAAGCACCCCTAACACAAACTGGGAAAAGAGAGTGAAAGCTTGGTGATTTTTGAGTTTGTCACTGTATTTTAAGAATTTTAAGTTCTGCCAATGCACTTCTCTGACGTTAGACTATAACTCCAAGCCATGAAACACTATGAGTGTACAAGAAAGACAAGCACTGTTACCGGCTCGTGGGCACTCAATAACTTTGCAAACTAGAGATGGAAAATACCATATTAAATGGCAAGCAGGATGCATGATCACTTGAAGAAGATACCCTTATTGTACATATTCTGGATGCATTCGTGTACTATACCTACACCTCTGCCTTTCAGCATGTAGTGAGTCAGCCATTTAGTGTCAGGGTCCGTGCTGCACAACACAGTACGCAGTCTACAACTGTTAATGCTGATAAAATAAGGAGTGCGAAGATCACCCAGTGAATTACAAGGAACGGATGGTCTCTAATGGAATTTGTTTGCAAAGACTACACTTGGACTACTGCAAAGTCTGTTGGAGATTGCCAACAAGGCACCTGATGCCCAGCGCAACGCCATCATACAAATAAATGGAAGACACAGTGGAAAAAGCCATCCTGACATCCAACCTTTGTCACCTCCTAAGCCTAACAACCCTACAATCATACAACTTCAACCTTCTCCATAAGGTGGAGAGCGTTGCTTGCCTCCAAAAAAAGAGATGCAGAACAAGAACCAATCCCATGATCTTTAACATGCAAAACCAGCAACACCATGGGAACAATCTCTGTCATGTAAAACAGACACTACAAAATCCTGCAGAGCTCTGCTTCACTGGGGACCATTAATACTGTTGAGTATCATTTTGCCTAGCAAGCTCCATGGAATCCTTTCTGGTTTGGATCAAGAATCCTCCAGAAGGATGCATACCAGAGAGGCCTCTGGAGCTACAGCTCTGGGGAAGAAATTCCACACTGGAAGTTGCTTCATGACAAACTGGACAAATCAATTCATTTTCAAAATCTGCTTTAGCCCTCCTAAGTTTCCATAGACCTAAGAATGCAGAATAGAGACAGACATCTCTTCCCATCTGTTTTTACAGGAAATGAAGACATAGCCTTATCAAATGGAGACAATTAATCACTTAGGGAATCATTCTCGTTTCTGACAGTACAGGAAAAGAAAAAGGCATTAGCAAAGTTAGATCCTCTTTATCTTTTCTGCGCCATGAAAAAGCCCACCATAATCACGACTCACAGAGAAGCCTGTTCCTCCTGCAAAGGAAGATGGAAGATCTGTTCTGCTAGAACTGACGAAAGCAAGAAAAACTAGAAATAGTCAGTATTGGGGCTACAAACAGTTTTCAGAGGCGTTACTGCAAGGGAGAAGACTCTGCAGACAACAGAGAGACTGGCCAGAAAAATTTTACACCACACATGGTATGGCTCTAGCTGTCAGATGAGAAAATCTCACCCTTCGCTGCCTGGCCTGTATTACTAGTATCTATAATCACTTTGCTTTGCACTGAAATTTTTAACACTGTTTTTAACTACTGGTTCTGTAATGTCTGTAGCCATATTTATTTGTTGTGGACAAAATTTTATCTGGGTAATTCACCCAAACAGCCGTAAATTTTGAGGGAGGAAAAAGAAATCTTAAGATGAAATGTTTATGTACAGCTAACTTCTCTAGAAGTGCTGACAGCTATTTGAGTTTGCGTTTAGGATAAACACTTGATTGCCTACAGTTTCTGAAAAGAGAAGAAAAATACTAAGGAAGTGTAGTTTTCTATTTTGAATTGAATTGCCCCAGAAAGAGAAGACATTATTCTATTTGTTCTCTGTCCCACATGTCACTTCTGCAGACTTTTGGTTTAGCTGGAAATATAATCTCCTGTGATATTTACACTACAGATTTTAAAGACAGTTACCTGCCGGGCTTGGAATCTCTTCAGTGAGAACAGGAGGTAAATAAATTCAGAGAGTCTTTAAAAGTGCATTTACTAACTTTTCATTGTCATACCATAAAACATCAGCAAATAAAGTATCCTTCGAAGAAACTGCTAGGCCATTAGATTTAAAACATCCCAAACCATTTCCTCAATCATACGTTATAGACCAGTACTCCATCACTGGAGTCCAGTGATGTACACACTAAATAGAGATGGTTAATCATTTGCAGAAACATTCTCACTTCTGACAGTGCAGGAAAAGAAAGGGGCATCAGCAAAATTGGATTCTCCTATCTTTTGAAAAGCATCATTGGAAACGGATGTCATCCCATGAGCCCAAGAGTACCCTGGAGCTTAGCATGCCACTAACACGCACTTGAGTGGCTTCATAGCCTGCCAAGGAACACTCAAAGGCATCCTTGCACGGACTTGGTATAGACAGGAGACAGCTGAACACAGAAGTAGCTTGCTCCTGCTACTGTGGTTAGGAGTGGTGTGGACACAAGCACCAGGTCCCACCATAGCACCTCTTTAATTTTTGGTTTGGCATTGTGCTGTAAATGGTCTTAAGCAAGGAGGATTTTATGAATGTGAGCACTCTACTGCTCTTCTTCCAAAGCTCTGCCCAGCATTACTCAAGCTATCACGTGCCTGAGAGCTTACACTTGCATAGTCCCAACTCAGTGGGCTATTCATTGTATTTAAAATGTAAGTGAAAGGCACATATTTTGCAAACTCTATGTCTAGAAGTTTAATCAAATCTCACATAAAGAAGGTGCTACTAGGACTCCAAAGCCTTTGTGAGTTAGAAGCCTGACTTCTGCGTGAACCCTCTTATCAGAACAGAAATCATACTCAGTCTTTCAAGGACAGAAACATCAAGCAAATTGAGTGATCCTACAGAATTAAACACCACTAAGAAAAGCTGTTGAAATTGAAGTGACTAGATGCAAGTGTGAGTTAGCACCGAGTTAGTCTTTGTATCTTATTTTTATAAAATGTATAATACCCAAAACATTTCCTTCTAAACTGAAAAAGTAGATTCCCCTATCGATAGGGATGCTAACAAAACGAATTCCACTACAACAGAAGCAAATTTTAAATGCACCAAATTATAAATGCACCATCATTTCATTTGACATTGAAATATGATTAAGCTTCCTGATTGAAATTAAGCAAGAAAAAAGAATTGCAGTCTTGCACGTCTTCACTGATAAAAATAAGGAAACCTCATAGCATCTTCTCTTCCTCCCCTTACTTAATTACCAAGTTCTTGAGGTACAAGCTGTACAACAGACACAATGCAAAATAAAACTGCTCTACCACATATTATCAGAACAAGAACCCTCATCTCTTGCTAAAAGTATGAACTATTTTCTGCAGTTACTAATTAGGTCTCAAAAGCCCATTGTTAGGTAAGATACGGAAGAGTTCAGGAAACCAAAGGAAAGGAAGTCCAGAACAGCTTAGCACTAAAGCAGCAAATGAAAAAGGATCTCTCCTTAATTTCTTCTCCCAGTTTTACCGGCAAAGAAACCCATACCAATTATTTTATAGCATAATGACTGTCAAGTGGTGCATTAATTAGATTCCATTGCGTTATAGACATCAAAAAGAAATCTGCAAACAGTGTGGCAAAATGTATGCTTGCAAGCCTTGGCCGGCAATCACATGGCTGAAGGGAAATGCAAGGGCATTACTGCTCGCAATCTGCTGGTTTTTCAGTGAAGAGGTTCCAGGAACAATGAAAACAAGGTGAGAGAAAGTTTTAAAAATATCTTTGTTTTTAAAAATCTGTCTTTTTCAAAAGTTTGGTATCGATTTCTTTGAAGGCAAAACCCCAAACTAGCAAGGAGCAACACATACATTCTTGTTTCCTTACTTTCTGCTAACAAGAAGGTTGATGTAGTCATCTTTATGGCCATGATGTTGAGCGCTTATGAGTGTATTTTTAGAGAGAAGAACATTCCGACTATGCATTTAAATGTATTTTAAATGTATATGTTTCCTTTTTATAGAATCCTTTTGGTAGCTTCAAAGACTAAAATGGAAGAAAAACATGTAGACTCGCCATAATTTAAGCTTAACAGTTTAGTAGACCATGCATCTGTTGTGAAATCCTCTAGAGTTCAAACACAAATACAATCTCGATAAAAAGTCGCTGAAGAGAGTTGATCTCTAGGCCCAAAAGACCCTTGATTATCAACTTCTTCACAGGCTTACTAGCTAGCCTCCTATACTGTATTTAAGTAGCAGAGATGCAGTGAAAAGTAAATAAACCGTTCACTGTTTTGTGCTGAATATTGTTATTTTATATATAGCCTAATTTGCAGCCAAATTTCTATAGAACACAACTGCAGTTTTTGTATCACAATTTAAAAATCCAAGCAAAACAAAACCAAAGCAAGCAAAATCCCCGGCCTCCTAGAGACCTTGTTAAATTTGCAACTAAAACTACCTTTGAGGGAGAAAGGACAAAGTTCAGGCTGTCTCCCTTTGAACACATTTCAGTATGTGGCCACAGACACTGTTCTACAGAACCCTTGCATCGCTGGAGGTATTTACGCACGTGCTGTTGATGACTTCTGTTTACTATACTACCTGAGCAAACACCAAACACAGCTACTAATGACAGGTTGGGTTGTTTTGGTTTTTTGTTTTTTTTTTTCAAAATAAGGCCACAAAATATAAGGTGAAGTGCTTAGAAAAACAGATGTTCTCATTGATTGAGGCACAATCCCACTGCACACTCCCTGCTCCGCAGCCAGTGCCTGCCTTCAGCAAGGAGTATTGTATTCTCCTCCTAGACAGTGTTCCCTACCACAAGGAAATGCTGGAGTAGCAAAGATCCTTTCAAACCATGTTCTCTCCACTGCTCAAAAACAGGTGTCATAGAATCATAGAATGCTTTGGGTTGGAAGGGACCCCTAGAGGCCATCTAGTCCAACCCCCTGCAGGAGCAGGGACACTGCTAACTAGATCAGGTTGCTCAGAGCCCCATCCAACCTGGCCTTGAATGTTTCCAGGGATGGGGCCTCCACCACCTCTCTGGGCAACCCCTTCCAGTGTTTCACCACCCTCATTGTAATGAATTACTTCCTTATATCCAGTCTAAACCTACCCTGCTTCAGTTTAAAACCATTACCCCTTGTCCTGACACAGCTGGCCCTACTAGAAAGATTGTCCCCATCTTTCCTATGGGCCCCCTTTAGGTACTGAAAGGCCGCAATCAGGTCTCCCCGCAGCCTTCTCTTCTCCAGGCTGAACAAGCCCAACTCTCTCAGCCTGTCCTCACAGGAGAGGTGTCCTTCCTATATTGCTGCTACAAAATGGAGAGAAATTACATGTCTCAAAAAAAAAGTAGGGTGTGTATTACAAAAGGAAAAATAAGCAAGCACGTTCTGGATCCTGAAACTGCTGAAATCCGTAATCGCCCTCATTCACTTCCCAACATGCGCACTAAATGGAAAATGGGTCTCACTGGAAACATGTTCTTAAGGACCTCAATATACAGATGTGCAAAAGGAGGGAGCAGTAAAGCAAAGCAGAGAGTTCTGTTTTTACATTTACAGCTTTTTAAGTTTTTCATCACGATACTTACTGTATGCTTACTCATAATTTTCCCATGTCTTTCAAACAGAAAAATCAAGAAATTAAGAAAAAGAAATCCCACTGCATTCCACAATTTATCAGACAGTGGCAACACTTCCACTACAAATGCAGTCTGCCAGTGAAAGAAAATTCTGTATTTTGTATTCATTTTTCTATCTAGAGACACAACATGTGGAACAAAACAGGAAAATACTCCTCCAGCTTGCCATGCTAGAAACATTTGATTTAGAAGAACGGACAAAACTTTCTCCATGAACTGGCTTGTTCAAAATTATCTCATTTTGGAGAATTGCTTAAAAAATAAAAGAAAATTGGTGTGCAGGCCTAAGGGAATAACGTTTATTTCCATGTAGTTTTGAATGCAAATGTAACTTAATTGAAAGGCCTATGTTAAAAGCTGACCACGTGATTTCTGAACCATCCTGTTGTGTTTCTGAGCCCCCTTTCTGCTCACTCTCTAAGAAGCCCAACACAAGCAGATTGCCAGCTTCGGTAACTCACAAGCTAACAGTTAACTGGTATGAATCTTCCCCTCTCTCCAGCTTTGAAACAATCTCCTACAAAAATGGCAATGATTTTTTTAATTTTTATGAAAACCACATTTGCTGTTTATGAAGGATCTTTTTTGGAAGAAATTAAATTCACTAAACCAATGAAGAGTTCATGAAAAACAACAGAGCCCATGAAAAGTAAACCAAGAAATGCTTATTTTCCTATGCCAGTAAAAAAAGATTTTAGCGCTGTGGAAATATTCCAAATTCATACTTGGGCAGCTAATGGAGCTGGCAAATTGTTCCCAAAACACACTAAACTTGAGAAATTGTAGGTTAATGAAGACGGACCTTGAGACTGAAAGAATGCTTACTTAACCTCACCTGTACCTTGCACTAAGCCTTCGCTGAAGTCAAGGGGCTTTGCTCAGGATAGAGCTAGACACACAGCATCACTTAGGCGATTCTGTTGCCATCGCCTACCCTGCACTAGTTTGACATTTTTTGAAAACAATTATTATCCTATTTTAACCAGACATACCAAGTGGAGACTGAAGTCACTCATATGAAATTTCTTGAGCAAGTGTAGAGAATAAAGTTAGTAAAATCCTACAGTGAAATCCCATATTCATTGAAACCATTATTCTCAAGATTACAGTGGTTATGAAAACGGTGGATAACATATTCCATATACCCACAGTAACCTGAAAAAAGCAATTTAATTACTTCCATCCTCCATAATAAAGTTTTATCTTTACCTTTGCACTTAGTTGAGATATAGCCTTCATTTTCATTTCATGTATTACAATGGTCTGCAAAATTTGCTATTTTGGTGGACTTACTTCATCCAGAAGTCTCTTTTGACTTCATAAGAAGTATCAACTAAGAGCTCTTTCCATAAAGAGTTTTTTGATTGATGAACAGATGCTTAGCTCCTAATGATATTTCTGAGGTTAGTCTACTCTAAATGAAACATACTTAGATTAGCTAATTTTTAGTCTCTAAAGAACCATCTTAAATAAAGGTCACTGAACATCTCACTATGCAATTAATAAAGATTCAGCTAGTAATTCCTTGATCAAATATTAGTATTTTTGATTGGTCCCAGAAGAAATATCCCTTTTTATGTAAACCTGGCACAAGAATCAGAGCCACAGCTGCTGCCTGATATAATCAGTGTACAATATTCTAATCCCATGAACTCTGACTCAGCAAGCATCTGCTTTCCAAATAAACTTTATCAAACATCATTTTTTACAGAACTAATTTTGTCAGACAAGGTTTAAAAGGAGACAAATTTCAAAACCTCTCACAGAAACACTTTGAAGTCAACCACTACACCTCAACTCCTTTCCAGAAGACCTGCCCTAGGAATTCAAATGGTTATGATAGTGAGTTGGACTCTGTGATTAGTAAGAGTACTGCTTCTTTCCTGCCATTTTATGTAGGCTACAGTTAAGAGGAGCTGTTGGATCCAGAAGGTTTGATGTGCAAGTTTTAAGTCCTAATGTTTTAATATACCAATAGTCCCCTGGCTGACAGGAACTAAAGTAAATTTATAACACCTGCACTTAAGACTGTACATTGATTACCTGTCTGCTTCTACACACAGAAAGACATAAATAGTGGAGGACCAGGACCTGAGATGACAGCTACCATTCTCTCCTACTACCTTGCAATTAAAATCACAGTTTTGTGATTGCAAATTTCTCATGTGGTTTGCAATTTCCTATAGAGTTTGTACACTGAGACCCTTCCTACCACCAACAGAAAAAAAATTCAGTTTCATATTCTTTTAGAAATGAACAATGTTAATACCAAAACACATGGACCATCCCAAATGCCATTTTTTCTCATGTTTTTGCATTAACGGTTTCTAATGTGCAATCATTCAGGTTGCAAAAAAGCAGTAAGACTGTTCTTCACAGCTGAGGGCAAACCAGAAACAAGAACATGACAGCAGCAGCATCTTCTAAAAAGGAAAAGCACAAAACTGTAGAAATGGTGTCATGGAACTGCGTAACTCTGAGGTCCAACCAGCTTCCTACTCAAAGCAGGACTATTACCCATATTATATCATTAGGTCACCTGCAGCTTTATCTAGCCATGTCTTGAAAAACCTTCAAGAACGGAGACTCTGCCACCTCTTTGGGTCACCTGTTCCATTCACAACCCACCTCCTGAAGTTCTTTTTCTAATGTCCAACCTAAACCTCCTCATCCAAAGCTTGTGAGCATTGCCACTTGTTGTGATCTCCAGCACTATGAAGACGACCCTGTTGTATCTGTAAATACATTTCAAGGCTGTTATTAGAGTGCTCCTTGCCTTCTTTTCTGTCACAGTTTAAGCCCGGCTGGCAACTAAGCACCCAGCAGCTGTTCGTTCACTCCCCCCAAAATGGGATGGGGGAGAAAATCAGAAGGGTAAAAGTGAGAAAACTTGTGGGTTGAGATAAAGACAGTTTAATAGCAAAAGCCGCACGCAAAAGCAAAGCAAAGCAAACCAAGGAATTCATGCACTACTTCCCATGGGCAGGCAGGGTTCAGCCATCTCCATCAAGCGTAACGGTTACTTGGGAAGACAAGCACCATCACTCTGAATGTCCCCTCCTTCCTTCTTCTTCCCCCAGCTTTTATACTGAACATGACATCATATGGTATGGAATAGGCCCTTTGGCTACTTTGGGTCAGCTATCCTGGCTCTGCCCCCTCCCAGCTTCCCGTGCACCTGGCAGAGCTGAGAGCTGAGAAGTCCTTGGCCAGTCTTAGCCCTACTTAGCAACAACTAAAACATCAGTGTGCTATCAACATTCTTCTAGTACTCAGTCCAAAACACAGCACTATGCAAGCCATTAGGAAGAAAACTAACTCTGTCCCACCCGAAACCAGGACATTTTCACAACTAGGAAGGCCCGTTGCCCACAACATCCCTCGCACAGGATGCGGATTCTAGCCTCTGCTCATCGCAGCAGCTCGCCACGGCACCCTTTCAGTTTCTCAACACCCTTACTACACCAGGGAGCCAAACCAAAGTGTTCCAAGCGCAGCCTCACAGGGTCACGTAGAGATGAATAAAGGCTCCTCTCCACTTGTTGGCCGTGCCCTTTACTTTGACCATATAAAGCAGTGAAGAACCTCTGAGGAGAGAGTTAGGTTGGTGTAAAGAAGAAATACGAAGGAGCCTTAGCACATCACGCACCATCCACGTAACACTGACAGGTGCACAGGTAAAATGAAACACAGAATACAAGGACTCATGCTCCATTGCTGCTTCTTCCCAACTTGAGGTCAGCTGAGTTTCCAAAGAGTTTTGCTGCACCATGAGGAGAATACACTTTCTCTTCGCCTTCTTTACCTGTTGACTTTTATTCCTCAGGGCTTGCCATGCTATCTCTGTTCATTATCACAGGACTTAGTATGTATCCTTTAGATGGCTGGCTATTTTAGGGTGGATTAAATGCCCCCTGAAAACATCTCTCTCACTCAAGTGGAAGTGGAGGGAATCTAGAGCTGAGATAGTGTGTGTCTGTCAGAGGTCTACAGCACCTACAGATATCTACAAATGAACCAGGCATTTAGGGGGGTACAGCAAAACACTTTCACAATCTTTGTGGTTTTTTTTTTTTTTAAACCAGTACAAGTACCTCTTTCCAAGAAACGTTACATTATAACCTTTTAGTTATTGACAGGGTTGAAGATACACCAGTAAAAAATAAAACAGCTTACAGACAAATTATTGTTATGATTAGTTAAAATATTGTTCTCCACAACACTACCCAAAATATTTTATATTAGGAACATTCCATAAGCATTTGGTTTTTCTGAAACATAAAAGAGGAGTTATCTAATAACCTAGAAAATAAAACTGTTAATTTTGGTGGAGGAATGCTTTACAGAATCCTGTTGTGGTACCATGGGATGGGAAACTTCACAGTTCTGAGACTAATTAACTTAGCTTGCTTAAGTAATATATTCTCATTTTCAGAAATCTACTTGTACAGGCAAAATTTGGTATTTTTATTAAAACTTTTGTTCAGCTCATAGTTATATGCTGTATTAGTTTTAGTGACTCTGGTCTGCATTATTATTTTTAATCTAATGCACACTCAAAAGCTTCTGCAGTTCTATAATTGTTAATGACAAGTTAATAGCTGTAGTTTCAGGCCTCATTGAGCTAGACCCAACTAGCAGGTCATACTCTAGGTCATGCCATCATCCTCACTGAGGATTTAAATCTTATGCAGGTCCAAGAGGCAGAGATATGAGTTCTAGAGAAGTCCATAGGACACAGTGCTCTTGGAGTGACAAAGGGAAAGGGAATATCATCGTGAGGTTCACAAAATACTGGAGCAGTCAGAGAGCATCTGAAAAAATCCCTAGTCTTCATTCAGCCTAAGCGGTCTGAAATGGCAAAGGGTGAGTGAACCAACCTGACTAGAATATCTGCCGTCGAGATGTTTGCTCCAGCATGTAGCCCGAGAATAACGGAGAAGATACAGACGTGGTGAAGGGAAGAGAGAGTGTCCAAGGAGAAGGAGTACGCAGGCCACAAAAGGGGAGGGGGGGAGTAAGATTCCTTTGGCTATCAAAAGGTGACTGACTTCAGCAGAACAAACCAGAAGCAGAAGAGATAGAAAGGAAAGAAGAATATCAATGTGGGATATCCATGAAGAGCATAAAAATGATAAAGAATAACCGTATGCTGACAGGGAATAAAAGTAAATAGGGAATCACGGGGGGGAGGCAGAGGGCAGGAAGCGAGAGACTGAAGAAAACAACAGAGAAATCCAGGAAAGAGAAAGCAACATTGAAGTCACAACATTTTATTTATTTCAGATTTATGCATTTTTATATTCATTTGTTGAAGGCGAGATTCCTTTTGAACCATCAATCATTTTTGCAAGACGTGACGAGCAGTTTTTCATCTAGACTCCCTTTTTCCATTTCCTTTTTCTTTGCCTTTTCAAAGACTGACAGATCACTTCACTAAGCTATCTATCACTAGCACGGTATGGCAGGGCAGCAATTTGGGGTGCACAGGCAAACACACACACCCCCTTCCTCAACGATGCAGTTCAACTGCTGATTCCACCAATACCTGCAGCTCTATAAAAGTACCATTTTTGTACACGCTTTTTGAGGCCGTGAAACAGGACTCATGTTCTTTCATGTGCGTGTGACATACATACTTTTGAGTCCATGCGTGTCTAAAAGACAGACACCATAACGACAGAGATCATTAAGAGCTTAGCTCCAGTCCTCATCGCCCACAGCAACGGCGCAGTAATTTCTGGAAAGCACAAGTAAACTACCAGGTGGGTTCTCTGCAGACCCCCAACACTGAGAAATTTCTCAACCAACAGCAGGAGTAGTTGGAGCTCTAATAAAGGAAGGGAGATATCTGCGAGAGGGAGGTGTATAATCAGAAGTTACTTGTTTGGAAATGGTTGAGTTAAACCTGGCCTAGTTTCTACCCATTCAAGCCTAAAAAATGAACAGTGGGAAGGCCTGAAAGACTTTGCCCTGCCAGAATAAAAAGGTAGGGTTTCAGTGGCACAGAGGGTATTGAGCCAACCTGTAGCTCTAGTGAATAATGTGTTTAGGGAAAATGAGAAATATTCTAATTAAACTGAAAGTCTATATAAATCTGTCAGCAATTTAGACACCATGTCTGTATAATATTGCCTCAGAAGGCTCAGATAGAAGGACTTCCATGCCATCCATATCCTAGAAGACACGATGCATGTGATAAAGGTAAGTTTTTGGAAGCAAGTTGTTACCAGTTTATATAATGTCCCCTGAAATCTATTAAGACAAGATTTCATCCCTAAAAATACACAGTTTCTAGTATGATGCGATAGTCTTCTATGGACAGAAGTGGATTTTACCCATTCATGAATGGGGATGAACAGTTGATGTTCTGATCTTGAAAAATTAACATATTAGAAGAAATATGTCTCTGACTTCTTAAGATGGCAGTAGTAGTTCAGGACATTTTGTGTTCTTAGAAGGAGGTACCGCTGGCTCTGACTGCAGTGCAAAAAATATTGCCATCACATATATGATCCTGGTGGGTCCTTTTCTGCAACTCAGCTGAACACCCTGAACTGCCAGTTTCTTTCTGGACAAACCAGCTGTTCTGGAAGAACTAGAATAAAGAACCTGGCCCTAATACAGAGAGAGATGAGATCCTTCGTGCCTAGAGGTAGGTTCATAATCTTTTTACAGACAGCATGACATGCTAGATAAGCCTAAGCGTTTCATCTGTCTGAGCCTATGAAATAGTTTTGACATGGCCTTCTTTCATTATAAACTTTACTTTGGTGTAAGAGGTAGTGCAGGAAAAGCATGTTAGACCTTCACAGGAAAGCTCAAATGCATGTGTATGCTTGCTTATATTTTTGCACAAGTGTGTGATGCTCCTTGAAAAAAAAACAGTAAGAAAAAACCTTTCTTCTGGGGAACTACTGATCAAGAGGGAAGGACCTACCTTCCAGAGACTGCAGTGCCTGCGAAGAGAACAGGGAGTCACAGCTCAGACTGGGGATGCTGCAGCTCACAGAGACCACCCAGAGCCAGGAGCAAACACCTAGACCTCAGAGAGATCGCTGGAAGGCAAATTCTTCAGCATCAGAGGAGTCAACACAGCATTTCCTGCTATTTAGAGCCATTAAACTGCCTGGAAGCAAAACCCTTTTGAACAAACTCAGTGGGTAGCAGATTTTTTAAATCAACAAAAACGCTGTATTCTTTCTTTTCATTCTATCTTATCTAGCTACTCCAGGTTTTGTGGATTTAAGAAGTTACTTGTTCTAGCTTTGACTCAGATAAAATCTGGCTTGAGTTCAAAAGCTTTTCGTCTTCTTCAGGAAGCTTATTATAGGACAAAGATCTATGCACACCTACCTCAAAGGTCTAACTCAAGGCTTTATTCACAGCGTAAATGAGGAAACCAGGAACAAGCCTTCAACTGGAGAAGACCTTGTTTTGCCATGAACAGATTCACATTTAGGATCTCCCAAAAATTAACTGTGCCACTTTGTGACGTTGCCAGAGCGTAAGAACACATACATGTTCTTGGAGGACAGAAGAGCTAGCAATTAACCTCGCTTCAATCCAGAAATTCCTGGGAGACAGCAGACCTGAGGCAGAGCAGTGCAATTCAGTCCCATCTCACGGCTTCCCAAGAAACGATGATCGCTTTCCACAGCTGTGTAGGGCAAGAGGGGCCAAGCCGGACAAAGTGGCTTGAAAAGAACAGATACTGGCTGTAAGAGACAAGAAATAACAGCAGCTGGAACAGGAAGAGGTCGTCTCTGTGATTTGGCAGTTCACAGCATGCTAGACCTGACTAGGTTGATGGTTACTGATGAGGTATTGCCTCACGGAGCTTACTCAAGTGACCTAATGTATAGGTATGGAGAATTTCGAGGAAGCCTCCTCTGTTTAGCAAAAGGAAAAAAAAAAAAATCAATTCTAGATGGTGTCTGAATGATATCCCATAACTGAGGAGAAACTGCAGGAAATACAGAGACAACTTAAAGGCAGAGGTAGAACACCACATGCAGTACCAGAGTCAATACATCCCAGTTTTTTGGAAACAGAGAGAAGTCCAGTACCTTTCCTTCAAATTAAATTACTCAGGCAGAAAGGATGAGTTGCAAGCTGATTTTGATTGAATTCACCTGCCAGCTCACGGCACACACCATGTACCTCGGTGATGACTTTCCTCCCCTTTCCTCTAGAGTTCCCTGAAGAGATTCCAGTACAAGCAAGGATGACTCCAAAATGAAGACTTAGGGATCGCTCACATGACAGGAAGCAACCAAAGCCCAGACTTTTGAAGAGCAAGGGCCTGTAATTACCAAAACAAAAACTGAAATACAAGCAAGGATGACTCCAAAATGAAGACTCAGGGATCGCTCACATGAAAGGAAGCAACCAAAGCCCAGACTTTTGAAGCGCAAGGGCCTGTAATTACCAAAACAAAAACTGAAGAGAAATTTCTTTTCCTTTAGAGACAGATAACACAGGTCATGCTACCCCTGGGTCACTAGTTATATTAAAAGTCTTGGTGTTCTCCTCTACAACAGATGTGTGCTTTCATTAAAGTTTTCCACTTTCATCCCTCGTGTTGTAAAAAAGACAATGAAAAAAAACTTAAACTGACAGAGAAAGCAACATCTTGCTTTCTTAAAAACACAGGCTTCCATGAGCAATCAAGCAGCTATTTCCAGTCCCAGATCTCCATCCCCCTATGTTTCCTTAGCATCTTTTCTTCCAGAACTGTGTGCTCTGAATTGTATTTGCTGCAATTATGAGATTGTCACCGGAGCAAATCAGGATGCCCTGGTCTATAAATTGTATTTACCCAAGTGATAATTGACGAGCATTGGCTTGTAAATGTTTACTGCTGCTTCATGCGTTACTCCTCCCTCGTTAAACTGCTGTAAAACGATTGCATATAATTTAAAACTTGATGGATGTATACATACAAGAGCAAGAGGCATAAGAAATTGTTACATTACTGCTAAAATGATTGAGACTATGTAATTACAGAAAGCTCCATAAAATGCTGAAAAGGCCTTTGATTCAGTAGAGTGGAATAACATCCTAACAAGGTCCCAACATCATGTTGCTCAACTGGACACAGGTTTCTTTACTGAACAAAAAGATGCATAGGAAAGGGTAATATTTTCACGTTGTTCAAAACACCCACTATGCCCATTCCTCTCTTTATTCTGCATACAAAGCAGTTATCAAATCAAAATAGCAACTTTATTTTTCTTGCTCAGTTATATTAATAAAACTGCCATGAAACTTTAAAGTTTCATGAATTTAATAGTTTGGGGACACTACAATCTCAAACAATGTCTGGAAACTTCGCAATAAAAAATTAAGAAAATGTTATTTGTTTTAAAATAAGCCAGAATAAAATTATTTATCAATACAATTCAGGTACATTATCTTTATTTTACTCCATTATACAAAAATTTGAAACAGCACTATTACTTCTTCGCTAGACTGGATGGCTACAATCAAAATGAGTTTTCTGCCTCAACTCATCTTTTTATTCCAGACATTCTAATTAGGCTGTCCTCAGGAATGGAAATGAGTGAAGAATGAAGAAAAAGACAATACGTGAACTGAGCAGTTTCTCCTCGCTATTCCTTCCCCAAGCAGCAGCCTAACACTCAGTTCAGGCATACGTAGATAGAGGAACGAATGAATTTTCATGGTGGGCAAGACCAGGAGGCACACAAGCTGTACATGGGAGCTATTGCAAGGGGACAGAAAGCCACAGTGTGCTTGGCTATCCCAGTCCACACTTCACCTGTTATTTATGATCAGACACCACAGATAACCTTCATTCATGGCTAGTTTAGGTGTCTAAAATTCAGGTGTCTAAATTTTGACTTATTGTTATCACCTGAGAGTACCTTTAAGCTATAAGACCTACACAGAAGAAAGTGGATCAACAAGCAAGACCTGCTGCCTGGTGGATGCGTATCAAGCCACTCAGATAACAGTTGGGCCCAGGGACAAGTAATTATGAATTGCACTGACTATTAACACGAGAGACTCTGGTTTGAAAAGGACGATCTGATAGCTAGCGTAGGAACAGGCTCATCATAAATCATGCAGACCGGCAAATCAGACAGCAGAAAAAGTCATAAATCTTGAACATCTCTCAGCCTTTGGGAAGAAACACGTTTTGGTGTTGAAAGGCAAGCTATACTTCATCAGCTTCCTATTTTTCTAAGAAAAACCGAAATAAACCAGTTTGACAGAGACAAAACTGTTGCACCCTTAGGGATTGATTAGTTCTTGTATGTATTCAACTGTCACTCTACACAAATGTCACTGATACAGATGTCCAAGTGCAGATACCAGAAAATTCAGAGAGTACATCTGGCGGGCAACTACCTGGGAGAGTAAGGGACCAGCTAGGGCGTGTAAGCCTTTAAATACATGTTTTGCTTGCACGGCATTTGTGTAGGATCAGTACAAGTCCCAGTGTCACCCACAACTTCTTACAGCTTTCCTGGCAACAGGTGTGCAACACATCTGTACTGTGCCAGCAGTCCCAGCAAAACATCTGTATCGCAGCGTCTATCAAAGAGGCAGTGCTTGTTTGGCACGGTTCCTCCTCAAATTCTACTTCTTGCTTAACATTGCCAGGTAACACTAATCATCCCGGGCACGTTTTACAGTCAAGTGAGAATAATACTTCCAGAAGGTGACTTACCTGGCGTCTTCAGGTCTTAGAATGGTGAATCACCCCTTGGAGTCTGTATTTCTCCCCCTTGACTATAAGTAAGTGAATCGCCTCAGATGAATTAGCCAACTAGTCGAGACTAACATGTCAAGTCCAGACTTCTAAGTTACATGAAATAAATATGGCCATATGTTTTAATTAAGATGTTGCTGTAGATCAATAGAAAAGAAGTTTACATTTTAATCAGCATCCATAGGTTATCACCATGTACCCACATACATTTTTTGTGGGTGGAAATGTAAAGGAAACAGCTTAGCTCAAGGAAAGAGGCAAAAAAGCATACTCAGACATTTGAGTCAGAATATTGACACCACTAATAGTAACACTATAAAGGAAAGCAATTTAGAAATTGTATTGAAAGTACAAAAATATTTATAAACAGATGAATACTGATGCTTGAGGAAACTAGAAACAGAAACACAGGAAGCATTATTATTATTATATGAACTTGCATAGTCTATATGCAAGATATTTTTGGGCAGTACTGTAATTCAAAACAGTAAATGCAAAACAATTTTCAGAAGACCTATTAGTGACTATGAACTCCTCTCAATGACATAATTTTTGAGGACGTTACAAGAGATAGTACAAGACGTGAGACAATCTTAAAGAATCGTAGCTCAGCTAGTAGGAATTAGAAAATATGTGACGTTATCCTCATGTCTGGAAGAAAAAGGCTTTGGACTCACACTTATGGAGGCATTAACACATCAGATTAAAATTTAACAAGAATAATAGCAATAGACAGTGGTGTTACAAAACACATGCTCGACCATTCTAAATGTAAGTGGAAGAGAAGAAAAAGATCACCCCCAAAAAAGTACGGATTAGGTATTAAACTGGACTAGTTTCAGTATCCATGGTAAATTAAAGGAGATTAAAACTTTTTAAAGTAAAATATGCATAACTAATACTTACAGTGTTTTTTCCAACTTTTTATGTAAATCCAAACACTTAAAATGCTCTCCACCATACTTGAGGCATTTACAAAGCAACTGGTTGCATCTTTACACGTCCTCTGTATTGTTTCACTCCTTAAATTACTTTGAGATTTCTTATAATATAATTTTCTACCCTGATCTCCACAAGGGTAGAAAGAGATGCATTAATGTGAAATTTCAGAGAAAAACACAGAATCAATTACAGTATGTAGCTGAGCTGGTCACTAAAACGCAGATAAAAATAGGCAGCCAGGCAGACATGAGATTTCAAAGGAAAACAACTGGAAAGCAGCATCTGCTCTGCAAAAGCCTACCCCACATCAGGAGGAGTGACCCAAAGCCAAACGGAGTAAGACCTTGCTTCTAGATACAAAGCTATTGGGGATTACTTTAATAGAGAACACTTAAGTAATCATGTTTGATGGGTAAGACTGCATCATTTATCAAAAATCTATGGTAAAATTTAATTTTCCATGTGAGTCAAAGACAGCAGTGGCAGCACTGCTTGTTGTTGCTGATCTGTGCCTGTTGATGCCTTCTGAAGTGGAAATGATGGATGCCGCATGTTCTAGCTGTGATTAAATTTGCTTTGACAAAGCAGCATGGAAATCTGATTTTCAATAGACTCTTGCATTTCACCCAGTGCTGAGTAAACAGATACACAACATAATGCTATATGGTTGTCAAGCTGATGGCTAATTCATTCTGCCAGTCCAATCAATCTATCCATTAAAATATTACCTGTCAATATCAAGTAGGTTCAACTTGGAAATTGCATGGAAATGGGAAGCTGTTTAGAAGTAAACACTGCCAAAGCCAAATGTGTCACAACTTATTTCTCCAGGTCCTCCCAACAGCTTCAGGCAGCCCCAGTAACAAGGGCGGCAGAAGATTTTTGCTTCAACGTGCTCAACACTCCTCAAACTCATCACCACCCAATTATGCCACAGAATGAAGGTAAAACGTACCAAACCCCCCTCTTCCTGTGTTACTGCCTGAAGAGAAGGAAGCAGAAAATCACATTAAGAATACAGCTTATCTAAATGCCATTATTCCCATACTTGAAAATACTGTCCCTACACTGCCATCAGAAAGAGACACCCTTCGTACCTTGCCTGATAGGGAATAGGAGTTGGCAAAACACAGTTACAAGAGATCTTTGACTGCACTAAGCTCAGGCACCCTTACCTAACCTTTTAGTTTTACCCTTCATTTGGAGGAAATTAGGGTATTACCCGCTAATCTTTATTGGCAGCAGTTCTGTGGATGTTCCTGCCCTCTCCGCAGTGCCTGAGCTCTCCTGTCAGCTGTCATGACCACACATGCATGATGCTCACAATATTATCTCTGCTTTCAGTATTCAGCTCCTCACCACACAGCAAATCACCATGGCAAGTGGTATGAGAATATACTGAGCATATCGTGTAAAAATAAAGTCTAAAACATCAGTGTAATGACTTTTTCTTCTCTTTTTTAAAACCAAAAAGATGCCTAGAATCATAGTACAGTTACTAAATTGTAGAACAACCCTCAGACCTTTGGCAGTGTCAAACAGAGCAGTAATTAGGGGCGTTATTTTAAGCTTAATTGAATCACGATGAAAAGAAAAAACACGCTAATAAGCACTAACAGCCACTTCCTATTCTTCCTATTCCTTCGCTATTGAGACCTTCACAACTTGAAAAAACAATCTGATTTAATACAATCTCCTTCCTAAGAGAAAGAAGAAGATTTAATTCAAATTACACCAAGAGAAAGCTGAAGGACCTTGACTCACGGTCACATAATGTAACAGGAGTTGCATCCAGTGCTTGGCTTTGTCAAAAAACCATAATGGAATAATGCTTTTTATTTACAGAAAATGAAAAGATACTCCAAGTTCTTGTGAGTTTATGCAGGGACTTATGCTGTCAACATCAGACAGAATGAGACTGTTGTCCTCGCCAACAGTGCCCTCCAGTCCAAAACGTAATTATATCGAGACAGTTTCTCTGTCCATAGTCTTGCTTAACACACCTGGAACTGTTACGTTCATCATGAACAGAAAGGTCACGGCACTGAAGAACACTGAAAAATGACACCAACTGAACAGAACATTAATTAGCATCTCAAATTTCACCAAGATCAAAAATCTGTCAGTCTGCTTATATAGTACAGTTCACACACAGAACAAAGTGAGCAAGTCTTGAACCTGGAGCATTATCTCAAGCCTTTGAGAAAACTACTTCAAGCTTGAAATATAGTACCTTCAGTGTATTTCTAAGCAGTGCACCCATATTTGCATCATTTTGAAATACCTGCTTTCTTGTTTGCTTGTGGTTTGACTGGTGTCATGCTACTTGGAGCTGAAACATAAAATTCCATGCCAGACAACATCCAGAGTCCACCTACGCAAGTCTCCAGCAAGGAGAGTGCAAGAGAAGAATTGTACATATTAATACAAATCTTGCAGAAAAGTTTTAAAAGATTCTCTAAAGTAAGCTTGATCTTGACATAAAAAATTGCTTTCAGAGCTTAGTGTGCCGATTCAGAAAGATGAACAGATGAGCCTGAGATTTAAGCCCAAAACCAAACCAGAAAGATTGCTGTCAATACCCTTATTTGTGAAAAAAGGATTGTAAGTTTTTACAATTTATTTTAAATTTGCTGATTGTGTTTTGTGACTTTTTGAAAAAACAGCTGTATTTATAGAATTTATGTCAAACTTCTCTAAAGCTGCTGAAGCCACATCCACATCAAGTAATGCATTACAGGATGCGGATGCTCAAAGGGAGCTCTGACCCAAGCTAATACTTCCATAGCACTTATGCTGCTTAGACACAGTAATTTGGGTCAAGAAGAATGCAGTTTTGTAAAGGTGGTGGTGGGGAAGAAGTTGATAAGCTCTTTCTCTTTGTAATTGGACTGTTCTGAATTCCACACCAGCCCTGGTTGAAGACTTGCTCAGAGGATATTTTCACTATGGTAAGGACGTGTCAGGTGTACCATAACCATCTTACATACTCATATACATATTCTGGAGGTTTGCTCTCTAGAATATTAACCTGTTTTCACATAGCATCTGGTTAAACAGACCTTTTTCTTTGGATGAAGTTGTGGAGAGGTGAAAGTGCACTCAGCTCTTGTCATTATTTGCAACTGGAAGGCATTTCTTCCTCTCCTGACTCTGGGCATCCTGATGCATGTATCTTCTATGAAGGTGGCATCTTTTTCATCCACTTCGAAGAGTGGGATGGATAAGCATGGCTCTTGCCATACCAGAAATTTTCTGTGCATTTTGATCAGGAAACGTGCTTTGTTTTCAGCTAGTTCTCTTGAAATCCCTCTTTATTCAAAGTAAGTTGAGGTTAAACCCAAGTATTAGTTTACCATAGTAGTCAACACAGCTAGAAATAGCTGTAAGAAACAAAAGTGAGGAAATGAAGGAAAAAGAGGATTTAGCCTACCTACACCAAGACCAAGCCTGAAAGCTTTCTCTACCCTCTTATGCAGGTGACTTTGACACACACTATGAGACTTTCTGCATGCCCTGTCCTAAGGGACAGCCCGCTCCCAGTGGCATGCATTCACTTTAACCCACCGGTGTTCCAGACAGAATTATGTTTCCTCCCTTGAAATGTATTCACCACTTGTCCCCCCGCCCCCATAATCTAATTACTTCTAATTTATGAAGGAGTCTTGCCACTCCTTGAAAATAACTCTCCTCCTGCTTCCTCTGATACGCAGAAGTTCCACGTTACGTTAGGCGCCATCTCTTGAGTAGGTGATCAACAGCTTCCCATTTCAGAGTTGAACTCTTCCAGTCTCCCTCACTTACATACATCAATGTACGTGTTTTGATCTGAAAAATCTCCATCCCCTGAAGTTTACATTTTATACCTGTGTACATTCGCAAAGATGCCTAGAACAAATATGTAACTGGGAGAAACACAAGGTCTCCTTGGGCTCCCTCAATAAGACAAGGAGAACCAGTCATTAACTGCTCCA
Source organism: Egretta garzetta (assembly GCF_000687185.1). Lineage (NCBI taxonomy): Eukaryota > Metazoa > Chordata > Aves > Pelecaniformes > Ardeidae > Egretta > Egretta garzetta. The sequence continues at coordinate 639,471 of NW_009259578.1, forward strand.
GGGTGGCAGTGGGCTGAGGGTGCTGACCTCCTCCATCTGTCTAATGGCATAAAGGAAATGGCTCCTGGTAATGCTGAGCTGGTGCAAGTTATATGGCTCCCAGACGGTATTGCAGGCCTAATGCTAGACAGAATAACAGAATAAATGCACTTCAGAACCAATGTCTTGAGGGCAAATCTCAGAACCCTGTTTTTCCAGGCCCTTTAGAAGGAATTACATCCTGGAATCACAAAGTCTTACTGCTTTGAAGAAAGACCTCAAAATCAGTATCCATCCATCCATCCTAGCTTCCAGTGAGGGTCTACTTGCCAGAAGCACTGTGCCAGCAGATCATTTCTATCTGCCGCCTTGGTGAGATTCCCTGCCTTTTATTATATCAGAAGACTATGAAAACTGAGCAGTCTGAAGGCTAGGGTTACAGTAAGTATTCGAGGTGGCTGATGTTTTAGTGGCTAAGTGATACATCAGGCAAGTAAGAGGTAATATCACATAAACTATCTGAAAAGTTTCCACCAGGAAGAATATAGAAGGGGCAGTTGCCCGGTGTAGTCCAGCACAGTATCACATGGAAGAGATACAGCATGTTCAAAGGTCTGAAATCAGATGTCCTAGAGCATTCGAATGCATTGTATAATTCTCATGGGACATGACAGAGAAACTTTTCATTATCAGACATGTTATAAAGACCTTTATAAAGTTTCTAAGTAGAGAGAAATGGCATGAGACAATGTGGTATAGGCAAGCAGCTCGAACTGGCATGAGAGGCATGGTTCGAACGGTACATAATTCTGTTTCACTATTAAAATATTAGACTGGCTCCATCTTGTTTCATTTTACAAAAAAGGTCTAAGACTTTGGCCCAATAAATTAGCACTGAAACCTGAGACACCTTCACCAGCACTTACGCAATGATATACTGTACAATTAAAAATTCTAATGAAAAGCTTCACTCTAAAATGCTTCCAAAAATGGTTCTTAAACTCTTGTGTCATTAATTTTAGAAGCTTCAAGACGACTTTCATAATTAACTGTCCCATCTGCTTACATTTCTGTGAAAATTTTAAAGCTGCAATTACTGAAAATAATTTTTGAAGAACCAAAACCACTGGTAGAGTATAGAAAAATATCAAACTTAAGTTCTGGGTAAATACAGCAAATAGGAAAGCACTGAGTGTCAAAATAGGCTCTGGACAGGAAAAAAATGAGGCCCATGGAATACTGTTAATCATGTCTTAACCAGATTAGCATTGAAACTAAGAGATAAATTGACCAGAAGACACAAAGTAGTGTTTCTCTGAACACCAACACAGACAGAACTAGCAAATTTATCTTTGACAAAATAGAAACACCTCCCATAATTAAAGGAAAAACAGGGCAATACGTAATGAAAGCAGAACAAAACACTATCATCAGTAGCAGATGGAAGGAAAGACGGAGGAAAGGTACAGAAAGAAGAAAACCACTATGTGAAAAACCTATAGCGAAACCAAAAACTTACAATAACAAAGAAAAAATCCAAATAAGTCAGCCCCAAACATCTTCCCCAAGGAAAATTTATAAAAATAAACTCACTATAATTGAACCTCTGAATAAAAGACTTACAAAACAAAAGTATCTACTCATTTGCTTAATAGAAAAAAATAGCCATTTTTAAAAAGAAATTTTGAGTAAGGATGAAATATTATTTCATTGATAGGAAAAATTATACAGTGGTCATGCCAGCAGTACCTGCAATAATAGGTGACAGCTGTCTGCACAAGGAATTTTTAATTATTCTTTCCAATTTAATTCTTGTTTGAGGCAGCACAGTCAAATTGTTGCAGAAATCAAGACGGCAAAGTGGTCATCCTTATTTTGGCAGGGTAAATATCTAGCTTCCCAAATAAAACAGAATTATTCTTCCCTGAAAGACCTGAAAATTCTGATACTCATTCTGACTTTAGAACTTCTTACAGCTTTTCAGTTGCCCACAAAAATCACCATTTTGAGCTTCACTTACCAAAAGGAGTATTTAGGACACACTTTTGAAAACTGTCACTGACAATCAGTCTAATCAGATGTTGCAGGCAAAACAGTCTTGACTCAGGGAATTTTACTTTCATTTTCCTCCACTGCTTCTTCCTGCTCCTCTGCTCCTTTGTGGGTTCCTTTGTGGGCCGCAGTCTGTTTGGCTGTGTTTGTGCATCACCATGGGTTCTCCATATGCTGCAGTCCCTTCAGAGGTGTACCTCCTCTGGGGTGGGTCCTCCATGGGCAGCGATCCCTTTGGGGGTGTACGTGCTGCAGCACAGGTCCTACATGGGCTGCCATCATGGTTTAACCCCAGCTGGCAACTAAGCCCCACACAGCCGCTTGCTCACTGCCCCCCCAGTGGGATGGGGGGGGGCATCGAGCAAGGAATTCATTCACTGCTTCCCATGGGCAGGCAGGTGCTCAGCCATCTCCAGGAAAGCAGGGCTCCATCACACGTAGCGGTGACTTGGGAAGACAAATGCCATCACTCTCAATGTCCCCCCCCTTCTTATTCCCCCAGCTTTATATGCTAGGCATGACATCATATGGTATGGGATACCCCTTTTGTCAGTTGGGGTCACCTGTCCCAGCTGTGTGTCCCCTCCCAACTCCTTGTGCACCCCCAGCCTCCTTGCTGGTGGGGTGGGGCGAGAGGCTGCAAAGGCCTCGACTCTGTGTAAGTGCTGCTCAGCAGTAATGAAAGCGTCCCTGTGTTATCAACACTGTTTCCAGCACAGATCCAAAACACAGCACCATATCAGCTACTGCAAAGAAAATTAACTCTAACCCAGGCAAAACCAGCACAGCTGCAGTCCCTTCAGTACTTCCTTCTGGGTCCCTCCATATGACACAGTCCCCGTTTGGAGGTTTCCCAGCTCCAGCACTGGTTGCCTACAGGCCACAGTGCTATTGGGCATGTCCCTCCTCTGCCATGGGGTATCTTCTTCCAGGAGGGCATCTCCAACTGCCTCTCCAACGACACCTCTTCCGTTCCTCCTCCCTGTTCTCCGAACACACCTCTTCAAATACCTCCTCACGTATTTACTCCTGTGTTTCCTACTCCTAGCAAATGAGGCTTTTTCTTCAGTCTGTCTAAGTAGAGGCATCACATGCTCCCCCAGTCAGCTGAAGTTTGGGCATGCTATGGGATGTTCCAGAGCTGACTCGAGCTGTTTGTGTCTGGCACAGGACAGTTCTTGGCCTCTTCCTACAAGGGGTACCCCTGGCAGCACCCTGCTACTGAAATCCTGCCGTTGATACCCCATACATCAGAATTCCAGTAAGGCACAAAAAAAATCGCACATTTTCACTGTAACGGAAACACGGAAAAGTGGCACCCAGTGAATGGAAAGGCATCAAACATCAGAAGACAGAAAGGGGCATTCTTCTAACACGGGACATGAACTACATAAACAATACTTGAGGGTGATCACAGTCTATTAGGAGAACAACAAAAAGAGGGGTATTGAAAGACTCAGGAGTGAGCTGACAAGATGTTCGCTAGTTTTGACATGCATTCAGGCACTGGATATTGCTTTTGGTTTTTAATATTTTTTTAAGATGCTAATTTCCATTTTAATATTTTCATAGCTAAGGATGCTCCAAAACAAATGAATAAGCCTTAGAACGTTAGACCACACCTCAGCACATTTGGTATGTTCATTTTTCATTGCAAATTATGCATGGTTTGTCACCAATACATATCCTACTGCTTCTAATTGATTAGCCAACACTTTAGAGAGCCAGCAACACCAGAGTAGCCTGGGAGTTGAATTTCAGAAGGGAGAGGAAGTGGGGGAAATGTTTTTGTCTTAAAAAATATAGTATAATTTTCAAGCAAGCATCTTTAGAGGTTTTTACTCTTTTCAACGCAGCTCCACTGCCATGGGTAGCTGACGTTACTCTTTCAGCATTGCATACCATTAAGGCGTTGAACAGTGCAACGAATCTGTTGTTATCTTGGTTCTAGAGAGCGTGATGTGTTTCTCTGGGATAATAAACAGACTTACTGTGTTTTGTACTACGCTTGTTTTGTTTCCATTTTTTTGACTCTACAAGCAACCTATCTGCTCAGCTGGGCAGACTTTATACAATTTACCAGTACTATTTGCTTCCCAGGTCAAAAATAATCTGTAAATTTAAATTGCTTTTGTCATTATGCAGTGGTAAAATAATGTTCTAAAACCATCTATAAATTCAGAAAGCAGTTTTCCGGCCAAACAAAAACAGACATTTGAAGAAACACGAATAATTGAATCCAGAAAACACGTAGGTTCACTCTTCCACAAAGATTAATTTGATTCTAGATTATACACTCCTTAAAAAAAAACCCACAAATCAAAATAATTTATCGATTAGCAACAGACTATGAAGGAGGATGAGCCAACCTTAATGCATTACTAGTGATAAGGAAACCTAGGAAATACTTTATGCCATTCACTAAGATAACAAAATAAAATAACTTTTATATCAATTTTTGCTTTGACCCACAGCATTTTGATGGGTGGCATTGATTAATACATTGGTTGTAGCTCTAAGTTTTCCTCTGAACACCCAAAATCAACAGGAATTTTATTGTTATTCAACTACTGTCAGGCAAAAACACGGGTAAATATAAATCATAATGTTATCAAAAGCCTACAGCAGTGAAAGACTGAATATATTAAAAAAAAAAAAAAAGTTTTGTGCAAGAACAGTTTATCAGTGATAAATAAGCAATATGCCACCAAGGCTTGCCACATAAATCAGGAAAGAACTGGCTGAGACAATGTTAGTCTAACTAATACCTCAGTTAACAGTCCACATCAGAGACCTCACTCCGCTCCCGGTGTTCATAACTAAATATTTAGTCCTTCTGCTCTGCAAGCCCCTGTCAAGGTCAGGCCAGTCCCCCCGCCACCGAGAGTGCCAGAAGAGAGGGCACACGGAACGAGGGGATTGTCACATACATTTTGTTACCAGCCCCTGTATAATCTTCTCGCGACACACATCATTATCTTTTACATTAGAAGCGTAGGAAGGTTAAACAATATACTGCGTAGAGCTTACGTACCACACTTACACTCACAGTAACGCATTCAGATGTAAGACACAGCTGGGTAACTCTTGGCTGTTAGTGTCGGGCAAGCTCTGATAGCTCCATCATCAGGTATTTTGCATGCACAGATTCAAATTACAGTGAATTAATAGTACGATTTTTATCAGCAGATAAAATTAAGTCTTTTGTTGTCAAATATTAGCGCGCTCTTTCATCCTTAAATTCACTCGGGAAATACTTATTGAGGACACAAACAAGACTTTCAGCCATAGCAAGAGTACATTAATCCCATCAGACGTTATTTATGTTTTACAATGAAAAAAACCTTAACAAATAATTTGCTCGGTACTTTCTTTTCTACATACTTCTTCACTCAGGACACTCAAACTTGAATCCCGATCAGCTGAACATTCGGCTTAAAAGTTCTTTAGCTAAATTAGATCAAAGTCTCTGATTTGGAATGTAAGTAAGCACACTTAGGTTTGTCTCAATTTTTAAGTGAATTAAAATAAATCAAATGAATGCCATCGCAATTCTGAACCAGAAAGGTTAAACAAGGATTTGATGTAATTTAACTAACACAAATTTGGCCATTTAGCGAATTCGGAGAGATGGAACCTAATTTAATTAATCTACTTTAAAAATCAATTTGGATTAGTTTTCCTGAATGACACTGTGTAGACAAACCCCTGTTCTCCTAACACAGATAAAAGTATTACTGTGCTAGCCTGCACATATTGATAAGAGATTATTAGTTCTTAGGTAATAAAGAGCTGAATCAGCTAACAAATAACTCGGGTGGCAGCAAAATTATTTACCTCTGCCAGACTGACCAAATTGCTATGAATTATTGTAAGTGGAAACATGCAGAGAAGCAAAAACTTCCTACGGACTTTCCAAGCTCACTGTCCGGGGATGATTTGGGGTTTGTACTGATGACTGCTATTGAAATAGCAATGGAGCAACACCAACCAGTTGGCATCAGCCAAGTGTGCTCCTTGTTCACTTAAGTCCTGGTCAGCGTCAGTGACAGCTTTCAAGAGAGTCGCACAAAGAGCTCAGGTGAGGTAATGCCAAGAGCGACCGGGTCCTGTCATCCTCAGGTGCCGGACAGATACTCCCAGGTCCGCATCACCTCCTACATGCCCTATACTCAACAGAAGTAAATCAGCCAGCAGAGAGTATTGGGGAGACGGACACAGAGAAGTGTGCCCGGCTGTAGCTTGGCATCTGCCTTGTGGGGTACATCACATTTTCAGTGAAGGCCAGACCCACGGTTTGCACCCACGCTTGCACAGCTTTGTCTACCGGAGTACAGAGAACCGAGACTTTCTCCTACGTTTTGCCACAACACCCTATATTGACTGGAACAGTTCTCCAGTTCATCACCTGCTGCAACCCACCTAGGACAGCAGTGATGACCAAATTATGAGTTAGAGTAGGTATTTTAATGCCTTCTGTTGAAACTGTGGTATTGAGCAGCAAAAAAAAAAAAAAAAGCCTCATTCTGGGTTCAGAGGCAGTAAGTAGATAGGACCAGGACACAGAAATCAGCAATAAGAACAGGGATATAGCTAGGTGTATCTGCACAAGTAATCCTGAGAGCAGGATGGGCTGGACAGCTTGGCTCCCCTTTCTTCCTGGTGAATGTCCAACCTCTGGGCTTCAGAGCCGCACTCCGCGCTGAACGCTCACTCTGCCGCCATACCTGTCCTTTCCTCCTCTGTCTGCAGCCGGAGCAGAAGCGTCCCAGCTGCAGAGATGCACTCTTGCTTGGCTTTGGTTATTATCGGTGCACTGCCTGTCATGAAAACCACCACAAAGCACCTAGGTCCCATTCACTACACATAGGATGAAGGCACACAAGTCCAGATCATGAATTCTGTCTAGAGGGCCAAATAAGCAAAGCTTAAGTGCTGCAATGCTTGAAACGCTTAAGTCTAAGTGCTGCAGCCAGAACATCAAGGGTGTAGATTAGAGAAGCTCTCCTAAGGCTGAAATTACCTAGTTTGATGCTGAGAAAATCAAATGAACTGGTCCACACTTAACTGATGGCCCTAGCAGAGCTGCAGGAAAACGAAACGTAACTGATAGCCAGGTATGGCAATAAAACCGGATCTAGAAAAATTACAGAAGATAAGTTTTCAGCTGTGGAAACAGCTGACCATGTTTCAGCATCTCTGCCTCTCCTAAGGGAGCCAGCATACACCTGATTGTTTGCTCTGGATTTCCATTGCCTCCCACTACCTATAGTTTATATCCAGGAGTTTCAGGACTAAAAATCATTTATATATAAATAGATTGTTATTTCTGCCTGTGAGGAAGGCTTCTGTAGTTCCCCAAATTGTCACTGATTCAGCTGCATCCAGTTAACTAAAGCTACAATCCAAAAGCTGCCACCAATTTGACAGAAGCAGCTGCCAGCCTACCAGGTATTTACTGCGCCAAGTCCTCCTTAGCTCCATTCTCCTGAGTCACTGCACAGTGCACAGCAAGGAGCACAGGACGGCAGGAGACCTCCTCCATTTAGCTTACAAACAAATCTAACTGCTGTTTTTTCATTCACCGCCCTGCAAAGGAGCAAGTACCAAACCTTTCACACACGCACGTTCAAAATTGAACACGTTACAGCACAACGGCAGGGAGGTTTGTCAGGATTTCACTGGCTCGTTTGAGAACACCAGCAGAAGCCAAGACACTTCTGTTGAGACGATTTCCAAAGGAGTCTGAGGTTTCTTGCATTTTAACTGAGGTATCTTCAAATATATCACAGAAACATAGAATACCAGGTTGGAAGGGACCTCAAGGATCATCTGGTCCAACCTTTCTAGGTAAGAGCGCAGGCTAGACAAGATGGCCCAGCACCCTGTCCAGCTGAGTCTTGAAAGTGTCCAGTGTGGCTATACCTTTGCTATTTACTGCCTTTCCAAAGTATGTGAATATTACCATGTTGTTTAATTATTTATATCCAGATTTCATCATTTTGGTAGTTTCTTAAACAACTGGCAAGAATTTAACCCCAGAATGTGGCTGTACTGTTGTATTTCAGTGTTTTCTTGCTATTCTCCTCTTTAACTACTAGACTCACAGAATGGTTTGGGTTGGAGTCAGGTTGGATGGGGCTACTGAATTCAAATTACCTTTCTCTCCTTGTTGCACATTTGCTTTAATGCTTCGGAAGGTTCACCAGAGAAATGTTGCACCCTTGGGTGCTGAAACAAGAACACTTAATACTGCAATACACATAAACTAACATACTTGCATCCAAACACTGATTATCCTTTAAGTACCTCAGCCAGGAGAGCATCTCCCCTATGAGGAAAGGTTGAGGGAGCTGGGCTTGTTCAGCCTGAAGAAGAGAAGATTGAGAGGGGACCTCAACAACACGTACAAATATCTTAAGGGTGGATGTCATGAGGATGGAGCCAGACTCTTCTCAGTGGTGCCCAGTGACAGGACAAGAGGCACAAACTGAAGCATAAGAGGTTTCAGTTGAATCTGAGGAAGAACTTCTTTCCTTTGAGGGTGACCAAGCCCTGGAACAGGCTGCCCAGGGGGGGTTGTGGAGTCTCCTTCTCTGGAGATATTCAAGCCCTGCCTGGACGATGTCCTGTGCAACCTGCTCTAGGTGAGCCTGCTTTAGCAGTGGGGTTGGACTGGATGATCTCCGGAGGTCCCTTCCAACCCTTGCCATTCTGTGATTCTGTGCTTTCTTTAAATCATTAGATTTTAAGCTCTCTCTACAGCAGGTTCTTGCTGGTCTAATAATTTCTCCCAAGCACTTTCAGATGCAAATACAACCAGTTTTTTTAACCAGAGGCAAGCATTAGGTATTTTGGTGCCCATACATCAGTTTGCCCAATACCATCACATTCAGAGCTCCCATTTTTCCTGCTCTGTTTGGGGATCCTAATTTTTAACACGCACTTTTGAGAAAACACAGGTGAATGCAAACATCACTCAAATTTTCTTCCTCCTCTCTAAATTCAGCAGATAGAAATATACTACAAATAATCACATATTTAACGACTAACAAGCATTCAGCAGTTAGGTTGAGTCCCCGTTTCCTTTTGCCTTGTGGGGCTTTATGCCTTGCAGTATCTTTACTCTGTACTGTGCCTTGCCTGTTGCTTTCAAGGAGAGAAATGTGTTTTTCTTCTCTGTTACTATTAATTCAAACATATATCATAGATCTAACGCCAAAAGCAACGTCAGGGACAACCGCAAAGCCACATGGAAGCACCTACACCAAACGCTGCTGGAAGAGAGTTGAGAAGATTGTGGAGGGAAGGGGCTATAATTTCCTTCACTGTACCTGAGTTAGATGCAGCTCTTCTGCGAGATCCTAACAGTAAAATGCAGCAAGAAAAATAATTTTTATACGCATTCACTTATATACTATCACTCCTGGTCAAATACATACTTCATAACTCTTCGACTTCCTGACTTTCAGTTATTATCATTTCCCCAAATATTTTGGGCACATTAATCAAATAATAAAATCAATAGGAAAACACACTTTCCTCATAAAGAAGTAAATATATTATTTAGCGAAGCAGATCACATTTGTCTTTCTGAAATTTACTTTCAGACACTTACTTTTCTGGGAGAAATTCAAATAAAAAAAAGATTATTCCAAAACAAATGTGTTTTAACACATCCTCAGAAGACCCAGAGGTTAATTCATGGTCCATACTGTCCTTTTAGAAATATCTATAGCCTTAGCAATGTAGTATTTTACAGTGCTCAGACGACTAGACACAAAGCAGAGTTTTAAAGCGTGTGAGTTGAAGTGTGACATGAACATGAGTGGTTTTTCCTCGAGTTTAAAACTCCAACCATTTTAGAAGCTCACACCATCTCATGACTCTCTAATGTTTCTAAACTACATACTACTTTCAAATAGGTGAAGACATACATCTGAACAAAATATATTCAGGAAGAACCAAGAAAACAAGCCGAGGAAAGAAAATACCTGGGTACCATTCAAAGAGTAAGCCCCCACACTACCAGTTCCAAGTTACAGTTTAAGCTTTAACAGTTGGCAGCTCTTTACTACCTTCTCATACATCAGAAGATCACCGTCCTCTATGATCATTACTTTCTTGAAACAATTACATTACTTTTTTCACATTAGGTATCTGACTGCCTGCATATACATCCATACACACTACATATAGGGAGAGCTGTTTGATCTAAATATGATCGTACCTGTGAACCACAAACTTTTTTATTGCTGCTACGGAAAAAAAAATGTAAATGGAAGCGATAAGGATGCCCAAATGGCTATTTCATTAACTGGATTCTTTCACACTTCTTCAGAGTATCGTAATGACAGTCATCAATTCTGGCATTCAAGGACAGCGAATGATTCACAGCCAACTACACTAAACTAATTAAAATCATCTTACATTGTGCAAGATGAAAATACTGTCATCTGCTCTGAGTAGGGCATAGGTGAGAACTGAGCTGCAGAAATATTTACAAGCAAGTTTCTTACCTGTTAGAATTGAATACGTACCAAGGAAAAAGACAATGTTCCCAGTGTTCACTTGGGATGATAGATTTGCCATTCAGAATAATCAGATCAAAGGGAAAACAAGATGAAATTAAATTAGGGGTCTTATATTCAGTACTACTATCTAGGCTGCCACATAGCACTTTTTCTTAGTAAATATAAAAGCACTTGATTATAATTACAAAAAGCTAATAACCTATTTCGGGGTATAATTTACCAGGTGTTTTTACATTTTGCTATGCTAAAAAGGTCTGCTGACTTTTAATGAGACTAGTGAAAATAAATTTGGACTTTTATCGTCACTTTACAGAAAAGTGAGGGGAGAAGCATCGAAGATGCTGATGGCAGTGCATTCTCCTTTCATTCTGTACATTTAAGGTCTAATCTGAGGACTCTCTTCTCTTTACAAGTTGCTGCTACCTTTCCTTCGAAAGTCGCAATCCTTCCCGCGTACCGCTTGATGCAATCAGCAAGGGTGATGGCCAAAGGCAACAGGCAGGGTTTCTATGCTGTGTGTCCTGGCGAAACAAGGAGGCAGGCAAACAAGCAATATGAACAGTAAACTTGTTTTCCTGGAAGCAGTGTGCAATCAGGCTTGCAATTAAGATAGAAAAAGGTGTGTGCAATGCTAGAGTAGTACCATATGTGCTGTCTCAATTCCCTGGGAATGCTTATGAGACTAAGCAATACTTGTTCCTGATCAGCAGGAGTCTTAAAAGTACGTGCAAGAGGCAAGGTAAGACCCCTGCATTATTGGAAGAGAATATCTAGTAGGTGGGGTAGAAGAGTCCCCATCCCTTGAGGCATCTGAGTTCTTAACCTGATCAAGATTTGTGCGATGTCTTATCATTCTTTTTGCTACAGAACCTGCCTGAGGTTTCCAGTTCACCTTGAAAGCAGAGGTCTTCAAACAACTTTATAAAATCTGAACAGAGAACCTAAAATTTCCTCAGCAAACTGTTTAGTTTGTTGCTCACTTTCCATGAGCTTTTGTGTAACGCAGCACGCAACTTTTGTCCGCTTACAACAATATATTTACCAAGAACTTGGTCAGACTTCGCAAATGAACGAAATCTAATTCTGTGTCTTTTTTTATCATGCTATAATACAGGTTATTATGGAACAAACGATTGGTACTTCTTGTCATCCATCTCAAAAATAAAGAGCTACAGCAGGCAGCATGTAAAATTTAAAAGTAGGCAATGAAAAAACACAGAGGTATTTAAGGTGCCTCGTAAGGAACAGAAACCTGAGAGACAGGAAGGACAGAAGCAAAGTAGGGTAAATAATACACCAATGCAGAGATAATTAATTTACTGTTTTCTATTTATAATCTCAGAAGAGCAAGGGAATAAGTAATGAAACTGAAAGACAAAGACAAAACATTTAAATTAATAAAGATGTTATAATTTTAACATATTCATATTTTAATAAATTTCCAATTTCTAAACCATACATAATTAACCATGGAGGTTGTTCCATGCATATACATATGGAAAAGATATTGACATCTGTGTATCCGTTATCCAAAAGGCTTAGAGGGATTTGAAATGAGATTACATACTTACATAAGATGATGGGAATACACAATTACAACAGATAAAAAGAGCATAAACCCCTGCAGTGCTTCACAGAATCATGACAGATGCTTATTGTGCAGCATCGCCAGATGTGGGATACTGGAAAAAAGATGTTATTGGTTTGCTCCAACACAGCCATTCCTGATTTTCCTCCACTGACAATGCTGAAAATCAGCGAATGGGCAATCCCATTTACTGTCCCTGTTGAACTTGTTAGGTTTAGCTCAGTATGAGAACAAGAAAAGCAAAGGCATGCAGTGTTTCAACCTTTTTTGCTTCGATTGTGACTTTGGCGTTATCAAATGGCTCCACATCCTCAGAAATTTGCAAGGTCTCACTCTCATTCCCAGTTCCCCACTGATAATTTGCCAGGCCCAGGCATGGATCACTGTTTTCTGTGTGAAAAGGAGATGGAAAACCTTTTTTTGGGAACAACCCAAAGCTGAAAAAGGTTTTGAAACAAATGAATGCAGAAAAGGGCAATACTATGTCGAAGCACCCAAATATAAGCCTTTTTTAGGCAACGGGAAGAAGATCTATACAGACAAAATTATTTAGTATTACAATAATCATCTTCAGAGCAGCATGAAAAAGGACAATAGCTCATATGAATGCTAGGGATGTTCGGGGATAACACAAGAAAGGCTTCTGAGCCAGCTATTTGTGATTGAAAATCTGTTAATTAATGGAAAGCCTGAAGGGATAACAAAGGGCTGATGGCAGTCCTCCTCTGCACTGCCCTGCAAACGAGCTTGTTTGGCCTACTGAAGGCTGAAAGGCGGCATTTCCCTCCCAGGGAAGGTATTTTTAGAGGTGTCATCAGCACCAACATCTCCCCCGTGCCCCACAATGTTGTTATCAGATTCAGGCCAGTATTGTTCCCCCAGGAATCCTGCTTCCAGTCCAACTAGAAGGCAGAGCAAGGGTTAAGGATGCAGAAAAAAACAACAGGGATCAGATCAGAGTCTTTAAAAGCTCACCTTGAGTTTTGAGTCCTGGATCCCTGCCACACGAGGCAGCTGTATTTACAGAAAGCACATACCATGAGCTGAGGGGAAAAAATGTGACGGTAGTGAAACAGGATTTTGGTTTCATTATTTTTCCCCCAAGAAGTTCACTGAAAAGGAAATGCAACTGGTGCTCCCACCCAAGCCCCCACAGATAAGTGACGTTCTTCCCTTGCAGCGCTGGCCGCCTCTGCCATTCAGCCAGAAAAACACCAGCCAGCACTCACTGGGATCCTGCAGGTTACCCAGAGGAGCCCGGCGACAGAAATGATGGGGACACCACGGTTGCATGGAATTGCAACCTTTAACAGCAGTTTTTCTTCCAGTCCTGGGACAAGAGAGATGCCTGCGTGTGTGTGAGAGCTAAAAGGTACTATAGCAAACACTTTGGCTTTCATCACTCAGCTGTAGAGCCCTCCAGCCCTTTTTCTGCAAATTCATGCCGCGGTCGCATATCCACCAGGAGTGGCCAATACATCGTTATAACAGGTGAGAGGCACAGCCCCTCAGCCAAGCCAGTACAGGCAAATCTAATGTCTTACTTGGGAACCAAACATACATTCCCCTCTAGGGCTGAATTACAGCTTCAGTCTCCGAAATCTAGAGCGTGGATGGCAAATTGGCCCTATTTCACTACTGTCTCTGTAATACTCTCTGTGCAAACCCCTGCTACATTTTCAGCTGCAGTGAAATTGTCTGCTTGCAGCTCTGTCACAGCTCCCCAGCTCTGCAACCCTTAGACAAAGACGAGGGCCACCACCCTACCAGTCCCTCACATCCACATTTGTCCCTCCTTTGTTTTAACATACAATTCAAAACTGCCTTCTCCTTGAACTTCTTTACTGATGTGCAGCAACCAATCTCAGACTGTGCTGCCCTTTAAATCAACCCTTCTCTTCACTTTGCATTGGCCATCGAAGATGCAGCAGGCATGAAAGGTCACATCATCAGAATTCCTCATCTTTAATCAGACTTCCCTTTCCCCCCCTCTGCTTTAATCGCTTTCCATCTCATTTCAGATCTCAGACTTTTTTCCCCTCCCTCATTCATGCTGAAGCTTTCCTTCCTTCTTTTAGCTTATGTGATAAAAAGCTTGCCTGCACACACACACCTTCTATTATTACTTATTTCTGTAGGTAGGTTATTTAGACCTGCAGGCTTTTCAGAGCATAAAATCCACGAACAATAAAAAAATACCCACCAAATCCCAGTCTAATATACTCTACAACCTTTTATGCTACATTATTGAGGACAAAGAAAGGAAGCTTAGACTCATTTCTGGTAATGAACAGAAGAGAAGCAGGAGATTACAAGGCTCTGGCCAAGAATCCTTGATGGGCTGGCGCATTGTAAATATCTGTTCAGATGTGTTCTACAAGTGAATGAACCCAACCGCACTGTTCTCTTGGACTCCAGCCTCCCACACACAGCAAAAGAAATGGAAGAGCAGTCTTACTAAGTCCGACCAAAAGGTCTTTTTGCTCAGCATCTTCAGCAAAAGGACAAAGTGGTCATGCTGAGACACATTCTAGGGATATGCTCCCAGCCGTAGGCAGACCAGCCCTGTCCTGAGTCACAGGCATAGTCCCTGTGTGCTTTGATGGAGATTTTTCTCTGGTTTGTGACACATTTTTATTCCATTTACTCAATTTCATGTTTGTTTTCTGAACACATGTAAATGCCTGGAACGTATAATATCCTTGATCACACAATACATGAAACATCTCCTTTTGTTCAGAACCTGCCATCTGTTAGCTTCATTTGTTGCCTCTGAGATCTGGTGGGAGACAAACATCCTGAACGAGAACCACTCGCTGTTCATTCACCTTTTACATTTCCTGGTTTATTTAATCATTTACTTGTGCAGAAGCTCTTCCATGCCTTTTTTTCTTTATTACTCTGCATTGTACCTTCTGCAGTTCTATTCTTCCTTTTCAAGCTGGGGGGGGAGCGGAACTACGGGGACATGGAACTATACTAGTCATAGGTTTCTGCAGTGCTGCCTGCTTTGTTCTTTATTCTCCACATAATCATCCCCAATATTCTGTTTCTTTGACTACTGTTGAGCACAGAGATAATGCTTTTACAGAATTACCTGTTATAATTCAAAGATTTTTTTCTAGAATGGAAATAGAATGTTCAGAGCTCACTGCCACACGTTGAAAGTTAGGATAATTCCTCCTCTCCCACCTCAACACACACCTTCGTATTTCATACAAGAACTGAATTTCACCTGCCATCTATCACCCAGTCACTCAACACTTTTAATCATATATTTCAAATTAGTATTAAGCTGAATAAATGTCCTTCTTACATGTTAGCTTTCACTTCGTGAGCTTGCATAGCTTCGGTTCATGAAGCAGAAAACAAACCTTCAAAACAAGTAACAAATACTTGTTAGCTCAAGTAGTGTTACCCCCCCCTCCAGTATAAGTTTACTCAGCTGATTTATCACTCACACGCTGCTATTACACCATGCTCTAATACCTTGGTCTGTTCCATTCTGACTGGGTACAATCCAGGTAGATTTTTCTTTCTTCCCTCCAGGTAAATTTGTTCAGACAGGCTCAAAACAACACTAACAGCTTACTATTTTTACATTACCCAGTGAAGCTAAGAAGCATACATGGGAGTGATTTCAAGTATTCATAGATGCTTTGTTTTCCTTGAAATCAGTTCAAGCTGAATCTCTGCCTGCAATACACATCAGCAGCTGACACACCAGAAGATGCAGCAAAGAAGGTAGTCAACCTGTATAGGTAACAAAATACATTAGTGACAAGGTAGGTGAGCTGAGTTAATAGGTAGTTTTCCTTTCTGTGACCCTCTAAAAACAAATAAAATGTCTACCCTCCTAAATAAATAAAAAGGTATCTAAAAAATCTCTGACTGACCAGAATTGTTATGGTTTTATTTGCAGAATTTAAACCTTGTTTACATTTTTTTTTTTCTACTTTTTGCTGCCCCAAGGGCTGGGGGAGTGAGGGGTTTATTTACTTGTTTGTTTGTTTCCTTCTTCACACCTGGGAACTTCTGGGAATATGGCAGGTTGTAGAGTAATCACACTGGGCTTAGGACCATACCTGAGATGTCGGCATCACAGGAGCGAGCTGTCAGCCCCTGGAACACAAACCGTCCGGCTGGGCTGGGTCCATGGTGTCACAGTGGGGTGCAGGAGCAGCCGGGCACCTGGCAGCGCACGCTTTTACCGGGCAACTCTTACAACCGCCCAAAGAAGCATCTCAAATGCCTCCCCGCTTCCCAGCTTACAACGTGAATAACGCTAGACCCAGGCTAAATAACCTGGGACTGTAGCAGCACGCACATCCCTCAGTCGCTGTTGCATCCAGAGATGCAACCCTCTGCAGTTGGAGAGGGTTGAACGCAGAACCCATTCACTCCTGGGCTGCCCCTCTCCCAGGAGGCAGGGGGAAAGCCAGTGCCACGAACTCCAGAAACTGCTGAGTTGGGAGAAAGCAGAGCAGCTTCTGCCGCTACATTGGTTTTTTTTTTTTCACAGGACGAGTGGGAAAAAGCCTGATGCCTAAACCAAAAGCCCAGCTACGTAGGGGAGGAGAGACCTGCCGAGGTGCTGGGGCAAATGGCAAAGTGAAAGCGGAGAACCACAGAATGGTAAGAAAAATCAGGCCTGAGCAGGTTAGGAAAGACGATTAATTTGAACTGAGTGAAAAATTAACTCGGGAAGCCAGCAAGGTGATTTACGTGCAGGATTGATTTATTTGTCCAAACAGCAAGTCAAAGTCCCAACAAAATGAATCCACGCTTGCTGTTCCTGGATGCACAAACCGGGCGCTACCTGATTGCAGCGGAGCATTCAAGATCCCAAGCCTGCCAGTCAATTCCCACGGGCAGAGACACCTCACATCCGTAAAAGAGGTTTCATAAACATTCAAAATTGTAAGGCCAAGTCGGTCCAGGCAGCGGACACAGATGCCGAACACGGGGCACCACAGCTCTTTGCCATTCCCACGCTCACCACCGCAGTACAAAGACCGGCGACAGGCAGAGGTGTCTAGAAAGGAGAAAGGGGTGCTCGACAGGCGGCACCTGGCCGGCACCCAGCCAGCTGTTTGGCTCGATGCGCACACCTTCTGAAAATATCAATGAGCATTTTTATTTAAAATTGCATGTTCATGCATCATGTCACATTTTCGCTGCTGGACGAA
Source organism: Egretta garzetta (assembly GCF_000687185.1). NCBI lineage: Eukaryota > Metazoa > Chordata > Aves > Pelecaniformes > Ardeidae > Egretta > Egretta garzetta. Next base: position 656,813 of record NW_009259578.1, read on the forward strand.
AGCCAAACTGCCCTGCCGCTCTGTTAAAACAGGAATCTATTTCACAAATTATTGAACTATTAAGTTCGAAGTACTGAAGGGCTGGACAACAGTAGGGTACAAATATATTTATCTTGGAAATTCAGGCTAAGATGCAGGCTGCTGAATTTAGGGAACAAGATCACATCTCTGATACCAGCCCTCCACATCTCTGCATTTCTGAATCCGCGTGCCAGGCGATACCCCAGCGCAACTCTGGATCACGCAACAATTTGCTGCGCGCAGCCCAGCCTTCGTGGTAAGGCAACGCCAGTGCGCGCCCAGAGAGGAGCCACGGGCGGACGCACCCGGGAGGGTCTCTGGCTGTAACCTGAATAAAGCCGTTCTGAAAAAAATGCATGCGCTTGCAACA
>NW_009259578.1:657632-675182 GCF_000687185.1 Egretta garzetta
AGACACAGCTGAAACCCAGGTGAAAACCAGTACCTGTTGGTCACTAACAGCATTTTTATTCATAAAGAGAGATTGACATAAAAAACAGGAGAAACGTTGTTTGTAATTTACATTCCTGTTACAAGAACAGATGGGAAAAAAGACAAGTCAACATCACCCTCTAACCAGTTTCTCTTTCTTCAGACAGCACAGAACTCCAGTACCTAGGAATTAGACACTGGTTTGCTGCCTAGAGCTGCTCAGAGAAATACTCTTCTTCAGTTACAACCATTTAAACTCAACTAATTTTAATGCATGTCTGAACCAAGGTTTTTATTCCAAACAGATACTGAATTTGTTTAGTCCCTCTGCCTGCAATGGTGGATGAAGCGTGGACAAGCAGAATGATTTCTGTATATACTGCCCAGATGTTACCTGCTGCAACAGATATAACACCATACAAAAAAAAAAAAAAAAAAAGTTTCTTTTTCTGTTCTTCAAAGACTATGCATGGAAAACCTGGTCCTTGTGGATGTTCAGTGATTATTCTACACACACACACACACACACAATGTCAGGCATATTTAAGAATATAAGAGAGATGAGGATCCCAGATGTGTGGGTCAGATTCTGCCATGGGCTACCTTTAAGAAATTATCCATATTCTCTTCACGCTCCAAGTTCCTGCTTATCACAAAAGCCACATTAGGGCAGCCTTAAACTCATATGCTCTTACTTTAGAAAAAAAGTCACTTGTGGTATTTCACTTCAGGGGAAGACTAGTTACAAAAATTGCAATAAGGTGCTCAATCCTCTGAAATCCACCTACTGCATCTTTTACAGATTTGTGTAACTTCTTTCTTGTGATAGGCATGAAACTGTTGCTTAAAAAGAAGAAAAAAAAAGCATTCCGTCTAAAAGTATCACAGAATATCCAGGGATAAAGGGGCAAGAAAATACCATGAAGATTTAGGAAAAATAATTTCCCTTAACATAAGATTCAACTGCTCCAATGTAACCTTAATTTCCTCATAAAAGTAATAAAGTGCATTTTGATTTTAGTACAGAAGTTCTTAAACAGGCTGTGTAAATCAAAAGCAATAAACAATTGTCTCTACAGCTATTACCAGGTAATGCTTTAAAATAAAATAATAACAAAGAGAAGAAAATGAACTACCTGAAAGTGAAAAGGAAAAAAACCATTAACGGGAGAGGGTTACTGAAATATTAGTAAGCCAAAATTTCCTACCCAGACCAATTTATTTCCCTAAGTGCTTCATTTAACTCTCCTCAAAAAAAAAAAACCCCAACCAACCAACCAACACCAAACAAACCCCCCAAAAAACCTGTCTCTGTTCTCTAACATCCAAGGTTAAAAGGCAGGCAATATTTTGCAGGTTATTTACTCCTGAGACTGGAGTTTAAATCAGGCTGAGTGCTGCCTAGCAGGGCAGGAGGACAGCCTGAAAAGCCTTCTGCTGTTCTGCACTCCTTGAGACCGAAATTCTCTTCTCTGCTCTTCCTGCGGTTAATAAATATGTAAATACAAGCTGGTGGCAGAAATACAGAGTGTGGGAATTAAGTAAGACTCATGGTGAGAGCTGGAGAAGTCGGTTCCACAGCAGCCAGGCTACGGTAATAACCTCTGCTCTCAATGGGTATGGTCTACTGCAGAACACATTTTGATAGAAACCTACTAAAATAGTATGTGCAGCCACGGCTTCACTTCTAATGTCCCAGCATAGAGCAAAAAGAAGGATTCAACTAAGCCAATGATGGAGAAAAACTAATTTCATGGTAAAATAATTCTAAAATATATTTAAGGTACATTGGCAAGGCTACTTTAAAGGGAATCTGCATTACAAAACACATAAGGGAACGGAAGACTATATTCTGATGTTCTCCAGCTGCTAAAAAAAATAGTTATTCTTTATCACTTTCTGGTAAATCAAAAGCAATAAACAATTGTCTCTACAGCTATTACCAGGTAATGCTTTAAAATAAAATAATAACAAAGAGAAGAAAATGAACTACCTGAAAGTGAAAAGGAAAAAAGCCATTAACGGGAGAGGGTTACTGAAATATTAGTAAGCCAAAATTTCCTACCCAGACCAATTTATTTCCCTAAGTGCTTCATTTAACTCTCCTCAAAAAAAAAAAAAACCCCAACCAACCAACCAACCAACACCAAACAAACCCCCCAAAAAACCTGTCTCTGTTCTCTAACATCCAAGGTTAAAAGGCAGGCAATATTTTGCAGGTTATTTACTCCTGAGACTGGAGTTTAAATCAGGCTGAGTGCTGCCTAGCAGGGCAGGAGGACAGCCTGAAAAGCCTTCTGCTGTTCTGCACTCCTTGAGACCGAAATTCTCTTCTCTGCTCTTCCTGCGGTTAATAAATATGTAAATACAAGCTGGTGGCAGAAATACAGAGTGTGGGAATTAAGTAAGACTCATGGTGAGAGCTGGAGAAGTCGGTTCCACAGCAGCCAGGCTACGGTAATAACCTCTGCTCTCAATGGGTATGGTCTACTGCAGAACACATTTTGATAGAAACCTACTAAAATAGTATGTGCAGCCACGGCTTCACTTCTAATGTCCCAGCATAGAGCAAAAAGAAGGATTCAACTAAGCCAATGATGGAGAAAAACTAATTTCATGGTAAAATAATTCTAAAATATATTTAAGGTACATTGGCAAGGCTACTTTAAAGGGAATCTGCATTACAAAACACATAAGGGAACGGAAGACTATATTCTGATGTTCTCCAGCTGCTAAAAAAAATAGTTATTCTTTATCACTTTCTGGCTACAGTATTTTTTTGTAAACAATTCTTCTCTGAGAAGAATACTTCCTCCTTTTTTTGCTGTATTGGTTTGGCTTTTATTTTTACAACAGAATAGAAAGAGCTGCTGTTTCTCTATCATCCAGAATTTCTTTTTTCCTCTTAGAGGCCACAGAAAAATAGGATGGAAAGAAAAACTGAAAATAACATTTTAACTAAAAAGGCAACTGTCTAAAATGTGACTCCTAGAACAAATGTGAAATTGTGGTTTGGCTTTGTCGTATGGCAGTAGCAGGTGCCACTGCAGAAAACTTGTTAAAGCAGCTGTACCTAAACTTTGCACATTTACAGAGCAAGAAATGGAGAACTGGTACATGCTCCCTGCTGCAGCAAAATGTTTGCAGGAACAGCAGCCTGATGTTAGACTGAAATGGAATAGCTAATTTTCAAACCTGTGCTTCTCCAAGAGCAAAATATTAGATGTGTGAACAATACCTGGGACCCTGAAATGAGGGCATTAACTTGTGTCTAGAACACAGAGTACCTAAAAATACCATTAGAGATCGTAGATTGCTACTATATTCACTACCAGGTTAAAAAAAAAAAAACAACCACCACCATTCTATTAAAGATCAAATAGTTAGTACATGAGTATTCTAAAGAGAAGTGTAGCACAGTTTTTTCAAAAAGCAGAATTATAAGGCAAAAAGGAGCTAAGGCCAACAGAAATGTAAACACATTTAACACGAGCTTAATTAAAGCATGCAGTGCCATTCAAATCCAAATTTCTGGTTAATGCTCATTTATGTTTGCAATGCCAAACTGCGTTACAAAAATTTATATATAAAGAACATTAAATATAGTATTTTTTTCTCATTTAAGCATCTTGTAACTGGAGAAGCAAGTCCTTTGGCCAGAGGAAGCTAGTTTAAAATCACATTATTTAAATTATATCACTTTTCTATAATTGCAAGGTTTTCTTATTATTAAATGCGATGCTATTGGAGGTAGGATAACTTGGATGTAACACTGAATTTCCAGAATAGAGCTGAAAAGGAGTATTAATTTCATTTCCATGGTTTAAAAAGAAGAAAAAAAAAAAAAAAAAGCTGAAATGGATCACACGAAGAAACAAATTGGTTCATTTTCACTTCATGCATAATGTGAAATTAAATGGTCAAAAAATGAAAGATGAGCACAATATGACACCACTCAATTCTCATTTCTTCAACAACTCTCGCTGTTATACAAGATGTGTTTTGTTGTATGGATTTCAAAATTATTTACAAACCCCAGGGCCAGATGCTGTACAAAAGCTCTATTTGGTTAGAAGAAAGATGTGGAAGATGACCATAACAGGAGTATTTTTCTTCCCCCCCCCCTTTTTTTTTTTTAAACCAATTTTATTCTACCATTCTCTTTTATAGGCACAAGCCTGGAACAGCAACTTACCCCGTTGCTTTCTGTATATCCCTCCTCATCACATCAGATGCTGGCAATAGTTATGAGGGAAGTTATATATCCCGATCCATGCTGCATCCTGACACCTGTGATGGGATCTGCCCTGCAGCCCAATCAACCTCCCTTTGATTCTTGACACTGATCCATGTCACCTGGCCAAGCAGCTCCACCAGTCACTACCACAATACTGCTGAGAACAAGTTTTACTTATGCTCCGAAACAGGAAAATACAGCCATCTCTCCTCGCAATATCCCCCCCATCTAGCCACAGGCCTTTTTCTTCCATGTTTTTCTTGTTTCTCAGAAGAAAATGGTAAGATTACGGTTATTTTTATGCTTATAATTAAGATTATTATTAGCTTGCTGGTTTTCCCACCTCTAAGGGATTTCTCAGGTGCTAATAGCCCCTTGTTCAAGCACTGTCTTAACCTATGGATCACACTGAGGTCTTGCCTTATCTGCTTCTGCCTATGTTCTATATTAATTTCACCAGCTCCCACTCTGGTCCCTGTTTGTTTTGCTAATGGACTTGCTGCCACAGCATACATAAAAATAATAGTAATACGATCAGAGAATTTCAAGTCCCCAAAATGCAAACTCAAAACGTTTCTCTGTCTATACTGTGTTGTTACTATAGCAAGTAAAAAAGTGCCCAGCTGAGAAAATGCCGAGAGCAAAGAAACCCAAAAGCCAAAATTGAACGTTGCAGCTTGAACATCAAAAACGCAGCTGTATGTGAATCTTTATCCATTTGTAGTTGGCATGTTGGTTTTATGGGTTTGGTTTTTTGTTTTTTTTTTTGCGGGGGGGGGGGCTTGGTTTTGTTTTTTTTTAAAAAAACAACCCTGCATTATTGTGTATTCTGAATTTTAATCATTCACTTCAGATAATGAGAAAAATATATCACACTGATGACTTTTTATAATTAGACTGATAAGACTACCTACGCAAAGCATTTCAGTTCTACCCATTGTGGAGCTTTACTTGTGGACCACAAGACTGAGTTGAATGGTGGTCCTTTGCAAAGCAATTAATCTCACTTTATCTCAATTTCTCTCTACGAAGTTGTACTACTAGTCTTTTTTCTAGGGGACAGAACCCGTGAGTTATGTTGGTAAATATTCTGAAGGTGAAATTTTGCATCAAATGTCTTCCAAACCCATGATGGCTCAGTTTCCAGTTCTCCCTGTGATACAGGAGACTTGACACACAGTTTCTGCAAGAACGTGTGTCAAACCAAATGTTTACAAAGAGAGAATTGTCATATGCAGCTAAGGGAAGACGGATAAAACTTGCCAAAATTAATATTATGAAAAAACTATACTCTTTTAAAAAATAACTGGTGAAAATTCAAGACACTCAGATAGACTTGTACATATTTAACAAAAACTTTTTTTCTATTCTACTTCAGAGGCACATGATGATGGTATTTCCAGGGCTAAACTAACATGGCCAACATTCTGCAATGTAAATAGTCTCCTATTGATTAAATTAAGCGTGGGGTGAACTTAAGATGTTTTATCTGACCATCAGTGAATGTTTTGCTGGCTGGGAATGTCCCCAAAGAGGAACAGAAGTGCTTGGAATCAATACTGTCCAAACCAATTTTTTCTCCCTGTTATCAAGGACAACCCTGTAATTAAGAAGCAATTCCCTTAGACTGTCCACCACAGTACACAGGAACGAGAGCCTAAGACAGCTTCTCAGAGATACAGTTTGCACCTTGCCTGCTGGGTCTGAATAATGTTATCACCCAAGCAGACTCTTAAGTGTATATAAAGGGCTTCACTGCAAATAAATTTTATTTGCTGGTTCAAAGAAAAATGCCTTTCATACTTACCTTGGTTTAAATAGACGTCATCGTGAAGAACTCAGATAAATTACATGAAGTCAAATTAGTCTAGGTTTTTAGTTTTGTAATAACCTTGGTACCTAGGAAATGCTAGCTACATTGCAGAACTATGGGAAATTTACTCTAATCCACAGAGATAACACTGCTTATCGATCTGCCTAGTCAAACATCGCAGTAGTTACTCGAGAGATCCTGTCTCAGCACACTCCAACAGCATATTCAGTAATTTCATTACAGCAGTAGCTGCCACACATCCTCGGAACGTACCTGGTTCCACCTGTGGTCCCATCACAGAGCTCCCTCCTGAGATCTGAGGTTTGCAGAACATTTTGTGTGCTGGTCTTTTTTTGTACACCCTCACTCTCTCTGTATTTATATCGAGGTGGGAAACCGTTTTCCCTGCCCAGAGGTTTCAAAAAGAAAAACCTCCAGAAATGCAAATTACAGTCAGATGTAGAAATGGTTACCAACCAAAACAAGAATCAAAACATTTACCTTGAATTCCTAAAAGGGAATTTATTGAGTTGAACAGCCTTACCAGAGGCTTTTTCTTCTTTTTTTTTGTTTTTAGATCTACTTTATCCATATGAAACACTGTTCTATAAATCACCTCCAAATTTAGCAGAATTTGGAGTTACAAGTCATTTTATTAGAAATAAGCATTAAGTTAGAATAGAAATAGATAAGATAAAATGATGCTCAGCTTCCAGTACAGTACTCGAAAACAACTGTATGACAAATATTTGCATCAAATTATTTTGTCTACATAAGCTATTTATTACAACTACCACTTGTCTTGGCAAAGACTATTGATTATTTAATAACTCTCACGATTTAATTGTTTCGTTTCAAACACAGTAACTGGCAAATGATTTCTGACATGCGTGTTCCTTGTTGAGAAGCTGTTTTCATATGATTAGATAAATCAAATATATATACATTTTAGGATAAATTTACTTACAAAACTGATGCATTTCTCTTGCGTATCTCAGAACCTGGAAGGGTACATACACAGGACTTCTCAAAATGAGTAATAAAGCACAGCAGCTCAGAAGAAATGAAGCACTGTCATTTTGCCTTTTTATTCATTAATACTTCAATGCCCTGCAGACCTGCTGCTTCTCACCAAGCATTTGAATAATGTGCAGTTCCTGAAGTCCTGCAGCTCCTTCAAGGAACATCATCAACATTATAAAAATGAAAGGGGTTTTGGGTAAAAAGTGATAGCTCAAGTTAGATGGTGCTTTAAAAGTTATTTCAGCTGGAAGACAGAAAGAGTAAACTATGGAAATGTTCTTTAAGGAAGGAGACTGAACATCATGAAATCGCATAAGACCTGTGTGATTGAGCTGTTTTCCATTTATCGGGCAAGATAAACAAGGCAAAGGAAGTATTAGCTAGAGATCAGAACAGAAGACAAAGTTCCTCCAGGTTCAGAAAGCATTTTATGTGACTATTCTTCCGCATCAATATTCAATCAGCTGCAGGGTGGGTCCCTAGCAAAGTAGAAGTAAAGAAAAGCAGCAATTAGGAACAAATAAACCTAAACTAGTATTTATGGTTAATACCAGTCCTAATGATCATTTAACAGTATGATTTGGCTAGCAATTAATCAAAGTTAACTAAAGCAATGCAGCATTTCTTCTTACTCACTGTGGGGAACAGAGCAATACATACTGAGGTTTTTAGGCTAAAAATGTACACTGCTGTAATTTCAGGATGATAACAAAGTCATAGATTAAGGATAATTATTTTTAAAATTTTGTTCTTTTCTTGTTTTAATATTTGCTTTATAAGTAAATACAGGATTAGGAACTTGGGGAAAGATTAGGAAGAGCCCTCTTGAAGCTGATGATGTGCATGTTAATATAGATGCAGAGAGATGTGACTTTCTCTACCCTGCACTCCACAAGATGGTTTAACAGAGGACAAACACCATCCTATCTCCAACACCCCCACCTCCCCTCACCACTCCCCAGATATGCACAGGCACAGTGGGAGAGAACAAGGTGCCTTTTGCTCCTAAGGCAGAAAGGTATGCAAGACTTAAAAAACAGAAGTATAAGATCAGGGAGCAGCACTCAGGAAGAGACCAGGCACCTCTGAGGAGGAGTGAAAGGAGTTCTTGCTCCTGAAGTGCCCTGCCTTATTTATCACCCCATGCCGACCTTATCAGGGAAGGGTATGAATGGGTTTGGACTGGGAAACAGGAACGTGCAACTGCTCCCTCTTGTCCTACAAATACTAAGCACTACATTCCTGAGTGAGACTTCTGTGTTGAGGCACTTAAGGAAGCATCTCTGCTTCTCAGGAAGTCATGGTGAACATATTGCAGGAGTCATTCATTCTGTCACTCGTATACAGGGTGATCTGTACACACTTCAAAGGTTCTTTCGGAGAGGAGGATACTCAAAAATATTCTAATCTGTGTATGAGGTACAGACCTCTACGCTAAGACTGCTTGCACTGCTAGAAGCGTGCACAAGCAGACTTTCAGGCACCAGGGGAATTTAACTGGAGCTACATTAGCTAGAAGTACTTATGGATTTGGGGCTTGATGGAAATTTGGCAAAGGTTAGGATGACACCATTAGACTCTAATACTTAAATTCCTCCCAGGCCCCACTTCGCATCTCTCAGCCTTGCTTGGACTGAACTCTTAGCTGTTTAAAGAGAAGAACAGAATCAACTTAAAATTAGGTTATGATTAAAAACCAATGGCGGTACGGAGGAAGAGGCAACTCTTATTGCAAGCTTAGCAGGATAACTAGGAGTGAAAGTGAACCCTTTACTCAATACAGGAAGATGCTACTGAGCCCTGTGGAGGAGAGTTCATGAACTACTTCCATTCAAGAAAGGGAAATATTTTTAGAGTAACCCAGCAGACCTGAATATCATTGAGGAATGGATAAAGTTAGCAAAGAACAAATTAGAAACACCCTTAGAACAAGGTGAAGTTTTGCTGTTCCTGTTTCAAGCTCTCCATTTGAAATAAGTAAAAGGAAACTGAAATAGCAGTGATAAAACTTCTGAAGCAACTATCTGAGGCGGAACCAAGGACTCTGTGCTGGGAACGTTCCATGTGCAACCTTCCAATGTGGAAAAATAAATCAGTAAGTTGATGCAAAAAATCCAAGCAAATAAATAATTAGCAACCATAATGCTGGCTAACCCTTTCCCTTTTGAAATCTAATGCAGCTATTACTCAACCAAAGGAAGATGCTGTGTAAGAACAAAGGTTTTTAATCTGCTATCCTGTTTCTGACAGCGTCCAGTAAGAGACACGATAAAATAATAGAGACAATGATAAAAATAGGCCAAACTTGTAATGCTTTTTCTTTAGCATGCCCTTCCAATTTCAGTGGAGATTTTAGCTCAGGGATTTCCTGAGCCAGGGGTGGTATCTTTGTGTTTAATCACCCTCAGCAGACCTTTCTTCCATCAACCTGTCTTTTTCAACACATGAAGACTTTTAGCATACAGAATCACCCTCTGGTAAAAAAGTTTTACCATCTCATTAATTCATGTGAATAATGATCTTATTATGTTTATGTTGAACTTGTCACCTGCTGACATTTAATAACTCTTAGTTCTTATATTACAAAAAGTAACGACAATCATGTCTCATACAAAACATTATTCAGCTAGAACATGGTTTTACAAATGCTCAGAAGATCCCTTTTTTCTTGAAGCAAGAAACCTAGAGGAAAAAACTGGTGCAAGGCAAGCAACAATAGAAGTATTTTTTAATAGATTTGAGTTTTTCTCCTGCCTTATTCTAGTTGATCACTTGGCACACAGTCCTAAGTGTTGATCGCATATTAAGTTCAGAGTTGTCATGCTAAGATTTATGTATATATTTGCCAGGTCTTGATTCTGTACCAATGGTTTATCATTCTGCAAGCAACAATCAAAAAGGATAGGACATCCACAGCATAACCAGCCTCAAAATTCCTGTCAGAGAGGCCGCGATCCAGCCTTCTTAACACATTTTCTCTCTAAGTAGCCTATTTCAGACTCCAATTTCTGATGGCTTCAAAGTTCTCAAATGTCAGTCATAGCTTTTTTTTTTTCCTTCTTTTTCCCAGAAATATTAAGCATCTTTCATCACTTGATAAATGATGAAAAAACACAAAAACCCACAGAGAAAAATGTCCATGACCCTTCCTCAACAATAAAAAGTATACAAATGACAGACTTTTGCAACATTAGAAAATGTCGAAAATCTTTTTAGATACTTTAAGAATGAAAACCAATTACAAATATGCAATTCATTTCTCAAACACATTTTGTCTAAATGTTCCTCTTTGCACTATACCGTTTCTATTTGAAGGTGGCAAAGCGTTAATTAATCCAGCACAATGAATCATCCATTGCAAGTATCACAAAAGCGGCTTACATGATCACATTGTACATGGGTAAATGCCTTTTTTTTTTTTTTTTTTTAACAGAAGGCAAAACAGCACTGTCTAGATTTCTCAAGTTCTTATTTTGGAAAAGAAAAGCAATTAGAACCCAGTTTAATCTTGTGCCTGAAAATTTTGCTTTTGTTTTCCAGTCTCATTCTACTGGTAACTGGTCTGATGTTTGTAAACATGTAGATAATTTTGTATGGTAAAATAAAATAAAGGATTTTGGCATATACTGTAGATTATCAGTGAGCTCCTGAAATGACAGCTTCAGAATATCAAGTGAAATTCAGATTGTCTAAGTTTCAGACAGCACCTAGCACTCAAACAGCAACACACAAGCATCCATTCTGCTAAAGCCTAAACCACAGACATGCAAGACAAGGAAAAAAAAAAAAAAAGGTAACTCTGCTGAAATGCTCCTTGACTCTTATCCAAACATGGTCAGTTGTACTTTGAAAGCTGGCTGCTTAACCCACCTTGAGCTCTGCTACAATCCAAGCCCTCAAAACACAGTACGAACTCCACCCACTCAGCACTGGTACAGCCACACCTGCAGTACTGGGTCCAGTACTGGAGAGAGTCCAGCAAAGGGCCACTACGAAGATGAAAGGACTGGAGCATTTCTCCTAAAAGGAAAGAAGAGAAGGCTCAAGGGGATCTCACTGATGTATATAAATAACTGAGGGGAAGGTGCAAATAGGAGGGAGCCATCGCTCCTTCCCTACTACTTCAACCCCTACTACTGGCTGGCATTGGATGCTTATGAAAAGAATATGCCATCCTATTTCATAGAGCAGTGCTTCATTCCCTCTGCCCAACCCTCCAGCAAACTTTCATCTTCCCGTAAATTGTTTAGGGATTCCCAATTCCCATCATTGTGCTTAATAGCCCTAGATGGAAGTATCCGTCACGAATTTGTCTAATTGCTTTTGAACCCATTCAGACTTTAAGCCTCCACAACACTCTGCAGCAATGAATCCTGCAATTTAATTATGCACATCATGAAGGACTACTTCCCTTTGTTTGTCTTAAATCTACTGGATATCGCCTTGCTCTTCTACTAGGAGAAACAGCAAGTAATCATTCCTTTTTCACCTTCTCCATGATGTTCATGATTCACTCTTATTTCTCCTCAGTCATTCCTTTTCTAAACTGAAGAATCCTTATTTAAAGTCTCTTCACACAGAAGTTGTTCCGTCCCCACAATGCAAGATCACCATGGACTTATAAAAGAGAATGGTATTTTTCATTTATGCTCTCTTGTCCTCTCCTGATCATTCCTAACATTATCAAAACCCTCCTACAACGCCTCCTTTTCCAGCTGAATAACTTAATTTAATCTTTCTGTGTGCAGAATCTGCTCCATCCTTGACTTAAACGCTACTACATCCTTTCTGAGGCTGAGAGACCAGAACTGCATCCACGTAGATGCCAGGCATGTTAACACAATGGCTTTTTGTTTTGTTCAAAGGCTGATGCTACCTGGAACTATTCTATTTTTATCCCAGATCTTAAAATCTAAGCTTTTTCTCTATGGAAGTAGGAAGATGTTGAAATAATATGAGAAACAGCCCAGGTCAAGAGAGAGAATGCAATAGACAGCTTTTTAAAGAGACTGGAGATGTTCCTATGGCAAATACCAGCCAAAAGGTTCATAGAAGTTAATAAAAGTCAATACCACCTTGGAAAAACACCTGTGTGTGTGTTGGACCATTTATTACCACTGAACAATGCAATGGCAGATAGTATGTTTTAAGGTATTGTTTATGCAAACCAGCCATTAGTTTAGTCCCATGCACACAAGCCGAACTCTCCTCATTCTGTCGACTTCGTCAATGTGCAGCACACAACAGAAACTTTTATCTGGATGACAAAATCAACGCTGCAACAACACAGACTAGAACTAAACCATGGTAGTACTATTTCATCAGTACTCGTCTATGGAGTATCATGGTCTGTGGGCAAACTCAGGTTGTGAGTTTCAGAAAGATTTTTTTTTTTTTTTTTTCCCCTTTAAAGCTCTAGTGTTTCTTTGCTGTACCAAATTCCAGGACCTTCATGTTTTGGAATGGATCTATCTAACAGGCAGTTATGTTCTACCACCATGGACACTTCTTTAGCCACTTCCTCCAGATGGCTTGCATATAGGTTATTGAAAAATTTCTCCTCACGTCAATCAAGCCTGGTCCAGAGATGAAGATCGGAGCAGCTCCATCCTCTGAAGATCCCATGTACACTGCCTCTTCAAAACTCCTGTGAGTTCATGGTACATTGCAGACACCATCTTCACAGAATTAAGCAAGCTCTATGTTAGATAAACACAGATAGAGCAGACTATTTTTCAAGCACTCCTCCTGCTTCTTGGGAGTCACTTGCACTTTCCTAAGACTATAGAAGGAAGACTCTGTACTGCCTCTCGAGACAGCAGGAAAGAGGATAAATAAGCACTTGAAACAAGAACTCAGAAGAATGAGGAATGTGAACAAAATAAATATGTTGAATAGAGAGAACAGAGACAGGAAGGAAGGAATGCAAGATGGCAGCTGGAAGAGAATATGTACAGAACCAGAGGAGAGGAGGATGGAATGTAAGATGACAGCTTACAAAATACCTGTAGAGAACAGGACAAAAGGCATAGGCATGAACATTGATGAAGAAAAATACAGTAAAGAGAAAAAAGAAACATATTATGGACCTTGAAAAAAGGGGCATGGGTGGGATTATGGTGACTCGAGAGCACTTCTTCATAAAGACAGCTCTATTCTTCTGGAAGGTTTGTGTTCTTTGCTGATGTCTCTGGGATGGTCTATCATTCTCCAGCAATGCTATCTAAATTATGGAGATTCTCCCAACTTGGCTACAATAGGTAAGTGCCTGAGCAAAGTCACTGTAAACACCACTCTGTTATCAGTTTAGCTCTCTACCATCTTCTAGGGGAAAGTCCATATACAGATGACCTTCTCCTCATGCTAAGAAAAGCCTGATAGACAAGCACGCTGTAAAAAAAAAAAAACCAAAAAAAACACAACTGAAACATCACAGATGGTTCCATCAAGGGGAAGGAAAGGAGAATCCATAGAGTTTCAACATACTTAGATTTTCCAATTTGGACATTTAGAATGTTAAAGCACAAAAAGAATGCTAAAATTTCAAGTCCACCATTCAAAAATCAGGAGATGAGAAAAACAAACCGTACTTAAGCAATATTAATTCATCATATATGTGTAGGATGCGATCTGCAATTACATCATCATGTACTCTTTTCTCCATTAAATTACATAAAGGACAGACTAATCTGAGAATGTCAGTGATACTTGTCTACGGAATCAGCCATATGGCTCTCCTTATTTCTGCTGTCCCAAAAGTTAGGTAGGAAGGGTGCAATGAATCAGACAGGAGACTTCAGAAGACAAGCAGATCATATGGTTTGGGATGGTTTCTGCTCTCCAGATCTGGAGAGCTGTATGCCATCTCTAACAATGCTGTGAAACCCCTTTATGATGTTGATCAAGAATCCTCTTTGAAGATAATCACAAAATCCGTATTCTTCTCCACTAGCTGGAGGTATTTAAGTCAGGTATCAACATCAGATGGTCAGAGGTAGTCAGGTGGACTGACTGCTCTCTTGTAGAGCTTTTCTCCTCTATAGACTTGAGAGAGGATGTTGGGCATCCAGCAGTCTCCACCTAGGTTCCGCATCTTTACTACACACAGTATGACAGCTTGAGGTCTGATTCATTATTTAATAAATCCAAATAGCTATAGCTGCTGTTGATATAAAAACACAGTAAGATATGTCCAGCCCCAGACATTCTCAAACTCTTCAGTCAAAAATTATTTATTATTATCTCTGTGCCTTATTTCCTCATGTGTGAGCAGTGATTACAGCACCTCCTCACCTCACAGGGATGCTCTAAAGATTGTTTGCAGAGATCTAAGAGGTTGCTGTAATCAGGGAGGAGAGGGTGGGTTTTTCTAATGTGCCTTTGATAACCTGACATCCTACAACGAGGGCTATAAAGAACGGCTCAGGGAAATGAAAAGATTGTATCTGCTGTGGGATGCGGCTGTCACACATAAATGACGCAAAAGAATGCATAACGAACATGAGCAAACTGTGTTCACTCAACACGACTAACCCTCTGGGATGAATGAGACAGTGATTTTTGCTGATGACAAGATGCTTGGAGAATCTTCATCTTTTCAAGAATGTTTTCTTAAAACATTTTCAACTTTTTTTGTATTAAAAAGAACGATAAATAATCGTATTTGTGCTTCTACATATCCAGTAAAAACAAGGTAAAAAGCCAAAAATTTCACCAGTGTTTCATTTTTTATATAACTATAGAAACACAATTTCTGTCCTACTTGCACAAAGGGGAAGAAAAAAAACAAACCCAAACAGATTTATAAACATTAGCAAGCCAGGCTGATTTCACATCTCTGTAGCCCATGGAAGTCATCCCCCAGTTAAACAAAGATATGTTATAAAACCAAATTCCCTAAGAATAGCTCATTAAATTGAACACTGCATAGATTAAGTACCCGTATTTGTTGAAAATAAATAATTTCTTCAGTGAATGCAGACTTTTTATTACTTTCTGAAAAACACATACAAAACTCAGCAGGAGTGAATATGCAACACAGTGAATCATCTGAGCAACAAATTAGTTCCATTTAATTCTTCAGGGTTACTTTATAAATTACGTCTGATGAGATGTCTGAGTCAGTAGTGCTAGAAACGTCAAAGGAATATGCTCCGTTTATACATTTTCATGATTTTGAGTTACTATGAAAGCGTGTCCAGTTTTCTGGTTTTTTAAAAGCTGTTCCCCAAGTGTCTGCAAGCATGTAATCACAGAAGCGTGTATACTGTATTTTAAAAGGCATTAATAGTTTCAGTGCTTTGTCTAGGACACAAAGGTAGTCACATAAATCTCAATGCATGCTAGGGCAGCAAAAGTGTAACCAATTACTGATCCAAGACCAGAGACCTCAAATATCATGTGTGTACAAATGCTGCGTAACATTACAAATAACAAGTATTATTTGAAAATAGACTATCTGGAAATGGTTACCTTCTACTACCCCATTCTGAGAAGCCTCATGATCTTTCTCATACCCTAGGTTATTCAGTGTTAGCACAGTGAAGGGGGAGAATACCCAACTTTGAAATTATATTTCTCATTTGGAAGTGTGTACTGCCTCCACTACTTCATAAGGAAATAAAAACGACTCAAAGCACTCATGCCACATGTAGCTAGGTCAGATGGCTGATTATGATTAAATTCTGCCTCAGCTTACTGACTTGAATAAATTCTAAGGCACATGAACAAGATGATAAATTCTCACCCAAGAATACCAACCACTTTCTCTAATAGCTGGATGATGTAGAGTGATTCAGTATTACTCATGGGACATTTTAAAAGATAATCTTAGTCATGGCTTGTGTGTTGATTTGGACAGAGTAATTCGCAAATTTACCAATGGGACTGTGAAAGGCACCTAGAAACATTTGTGATAGATTACTGTAAACGAAAAATAACCGAAGAAAGCCTTGAAGAGTATTCTCTCCTACTCACAACTACCTCGTTAATTTTACTTTAAAATATTTCAATCAACATCATGTGACAGTCTTTTATGTCACACGGAATATGCCAATCACCCTGATTTATTCCTCTATAAACATCAGGTGATCCCGGTTCAGCGCTTCACAGCACAGAATTATACCCAAGGCCAGAAAAAACAGGCTTGCCAGATTTTTTTCTTCTTAATCTATTTCTTTCCAGTTTCCACAATGCACTATACCATCTGGCATCACTAAGGCACAGTAACCCACTTTTGAATACATGAGCAAGTTTGAGCCCAGCACATATCCAGATCATTATCCATTTCTTCATTTATTCTTATGTGGTGCATATGTTTTTAGAGCTTCCCACTGAAGCTTTTCTGATTTCATAAAGCATTTCTGCTTAAGCATATAATGGATTGTCTCTCTTTAAGGAGAATAAGGTCCAACTTACTAGAATCTGACATATTTTCCTTTAATCTACTAACACATACTACATGAAAAATTAGTCTTATCAATACCTTTTTACCATAGGTAAACATAAACATAGCTCAGAAGTGACATAAAATCCCAGCAATACATGTAAAGATGAAATTCTGATTCTACACTTGAAAGATTTCAATACAAGATTTAAGTTCGTATGTAGTGTGTCCACTCCACTTAATCTATTCAATTACTTCCATGCGGTAGTTACAAATGCACACTACTAAAATAATTTGAAGATTGTATCTGCTATTATACACTACTGCCTAGATAAATTAGCACTAAATATCAGTGACTAATACTGCTGGGACAAACTTCATAATTAGAAGAATATAAAGTATTGAAAAATTGGATTTTTCAGCATTAACATTTTCTGTATTCTCACACTCATGCAATTGTTAATATACTTCTGCTTTTACGTGCAAGTCTGTTTCTTTGAGAATAACGTTAAAAGTAATATATGCAGAATAGGAAAATAATCAGAAATTCTGTAGCCAGTAGATCCAAAGGAGCATTTAGTGGATTTTTGGTGCGCAAATCAAGAGTGTGATGCAACCTCCACTGTTCATCCTCTCCCTGCAATGCAGTTCCTAAATTCACTGGTCTTTCAACATAACAGTTGCCTAAGTATCTTTAGAGTATGTTGTGCACATAGAATCACTTTGGTTGGAAAAGACCTTTGAGATCATCGAGTCCAACCTTTAGCCTAACCCTGCCATCCCACCACTAAACCATGTCCCTAAGCACCTCATCTATCCTTCTTTTAAATCCCTCCAGGGAGAAGGACTCTCCCACCTCCCTGGGCAGCCCATTCCAGAACCTGACAACCCTTTCGGTGAAGAAGTTTTTCCTAATGTCTAGCCTAAACCTGCCCTGGCACAACTTCAAACCATTCCCCCTCATCCTATCATCTGTTACCAGGGAGAAGAGGCCAACCCCCACCTCACTACAGCCTCCTGTCAGGCAGCTGTAGAGGGCAATCAGGTCTCCCCTCAGCCTCCTCTTCTCCAG
>NW_009259578.1:676079-690927 GCF_000687185.1 Egretta garzetta
CAACCTCCAGTCATCTGGGACCTCCCCTGTTATCCAGGACTGCTGAAAAATGATAGAGAGTGGCTTTTTTTCTTGTTTCTTGCTCTTTGTCCTCTGCCAGCTCCTTCAGCCCTCTTGGGTGGATCCCATCCAGCCCCAGTTCAGTTGTCTCCTGAGCAACTGTCTACCCATCTCATTACATCAGATTTGAGGGCAGGAAACTACAAGAAAGCAATGCAAGAGCTCCCTGAAAAGCCGGTCACCAGATACGTTCATGGCATCCTACTAAGTACCAACTTCACATGACCATCCCAAAACCAGAACTAATTCTTTTCTTTTTAAAACTGAGCTGCTGGAAGAAAAGTTTCCCTGCTTATTAGCTTCCCATGCTCATCTCTCCCCACAGGCTGCAGAATTAAAACTCATGCATCTTACCATTCTAAACAGCTCTGCAGACCCCAGGTTAGACTAGAAAGTATTGGGCACGACTGGCAGGGGTGGGGTGGAACCTGCAAGGGTGACCTGTGGAAGAAGAGGTCAGGGACTGCCCTGTGCTGGTCACAGCCACTTCAGCAACAGGCAAAACGGACCTGTCACCTACCAAAACTGGACACATCAGAAGAACATATGGTGCCTCTGCAAAAACGTATTTAAGAAAGGGCAGTAACCTCCAGGGGCAGGAGAGACACTGGAGAGAAGGGGAAACAAGAGCAGATGCACCGAAGACAACAGAGAAATAGGCACACCTCTGAGGGGATTACTGCCCATGGAGAAACCCACACCGGAGCAGTTAAGACCCCTGATACGGACTGCAGCCCATAGAAGAACACATGCCAGAGCAGGTACATCCCTTGAAAGAGACTGCAGCCCACAGAGGAATCCACATTGGAGCAGGTAGAGCTCCCGAAAGGGACTGCGGCCACTGGAGAAAGCCACAGGGCAAAAAGCTAGCAACCACCACCATGCTATCCCCACATTTCTGTGCTGTCTCAGCAAAGGGCCTGTCTATAACATGCAGCCGGGGGACTGCAGACTGGGAAGGGGGAAGAAGTGTCTGGGGGGAGGCCAAGGTGTTTTCTCTAGGCGTTAGTTTAACTGTTCAACTTCTTCCCTCATACTGGAATCAGAAATTACAAGTTAATATAAATAAGCAATAAGCTAACTTAAGTAGAATTCCCTGATTCATGACTGATTTTGCTCATGATGGGGGAAGAAGCCTCCCCTTTAGTGTATTCATCTGCACTTCGGATGATGTTCAGCTTCTGTGCTTGCAGAACTGTACGAACAAGTGAGATGATAATAAAACTTTTTTTAATGGCTTTGACGGATGGCCTTAAGTTATGGAGTCACAACACCAAATTAATGTTGAAAGTGCCATCTTTCCTAAATCAATTTGAATATTCTTGTAATTCTCTTCATCTAAGAGACATATATTTGGGTGATAAGAAATACAGCAACCAACCTGTGGAACACTGTCACAGGAATTTACTGTGCTGTTACATGAAAAGTACTGAGGATATCAATTCCTCAGGCTTCTGGGCACAGAATGAATCACCATTTAAGATCCATAAGGACCCATAGGGACCCATAATTTTCCACATAACGTGTTGTACACAAAATTTTCCACTCAGCTACACTTCTCCACAGGTAGTCTTCCAATTTTATCCTTTCAGGACAAGTTGAAAAATATGAATTCAGTATAATGAAAGTCCAAAGCTCTTCACCTCCTGGTTTAACATTTCTATCAAATGACAAGCACTGTGTTCTTTTCCACAGTTTTTTCCATAGTCTTCCACTTCTAGGTTTTCTTTATGACATTTTTGAAGCTTTATTTTCCACACAGCTGT
Source organism: Egretta garzetta (assembly GCF_000687185.1). Lineage (NCBI taxonomy): Eukaryota > Metazoa > Chordata > Aves > Pelecaniformes > Ardeidae > Egretta > Egretta garzetta. The sequence goes on from NW_009259578.1 coordinate 677,906, forward strand.
CTTCCACAGTGTATGTGGGTAGACAGGCTGGAGATGCAGCTCCATAAACTTCAGGTCTCCCCTCATATTCACTAAAATCTGCGTTTTAAATCCTGGCAAATTTCTTAGCAATCCTTCAATTTCTAACTGTCAGTATTCAATTCCCATTGGACTGTAGCCCCCTAAATGCTTTTCTTCTAACCTGGTACCTGGAGTAGGAAAGACATGACAATCTTTAAAAATGCAGAACAATATTAGACTCCAGAAACTTCAAGGAACTTCCCCTGTCAACAGTCAAAGCACAGAGTAATCAGTAAAGCTACAAGCATAACACCTTCTGCTCTAAAGTTGCTCCTGAAGTTACCGCCTTTTAACCGTTTCTAATAATCATGACCACTACTCACCACAATCAAAGCTTTTTATATACACACTGTATTAGTGCCCATCTCTTGTCACTGTCTCACCTCTACAATTACCCTTTATCACTGCTACACCTTCAAATCTACAGCTCGCACAGACTTACTGGTCTGGACAGAGGACCAGAGATGCGTACAATTACTATTTGCTGCATCTATTCTGTGTAAAAGTGCTGCTAGGAGACTATTTAGACAGTAATTTCTATACATACACCTCTTGTGCTTAAATGTTAGCCTATGTGTAAGACCAGCTGTACTGGGTAAACCCAAACGCCAAACGTCAGTCTAACCAACCCCCTCCCTCTAATAGCAGCCGTAGGAGACGCTGAAGAAAATGGCATTAACGAAGTGGCAGAAATATGCAACTAACTCTTCCAATTTTCAGCAATCTGTATTTTAAAGACTTCTGAAGCTGAAGAATTTGTACACATCCTTGTGTTTATCAGTCCTTGATTTACCCTCCCTGCCTAATCCATTTGGTGGACATTAAGATGCTTGTCCTTTGCAAAGAGATCCACAGAATAATTAGGTACAGTATCAAAATTATTTCCATTAATTTTAGAGATGTTTCCTGTTAATTTTAATGAATATCCCCTAGTCTAGTGTTCACCAAAACATTTATGATTTTTATATAAGCTTTCTTATATTTTTATGTGTATAAAATCAGTTTCTCCTCAATCACCTCTTTTGTAAACTGGAGAGCCCTAGTCTACTCAATCTCTCCTTGTAGAGTAGTTGTTTCCTACTCAAGATGCAAGTGCACAATACATTTATAAAACACTTTCCATTTTGTTCTTGCCTCCTCTCCTAATAATTTTTAACATTGTTCTGACTGGTACCAAGCACAGCACCAGCATTTTTAGCTTCCTATCACAATGATTTCCAGATCTCTTTTCTGAGTGCTAATGGATAATTTACAGCCCATCTCTGTGTTAGCAGCAGTAGTTTTATCCCCTATGCACTACTTTGAATTTATTGCTACAATTTCATTTGTTGCATTATTGCCCAGTCACTGAGTATCATGAGATTCTTCTGTAATTCTTCAGTTTTAATTTAATGCTTTAATTATTTGATGCTACAGAAATTATGTCTTTTCACTATTTGTCCATTTTCCAGACTCAGGAATATGTTGAACGGTACATATTCCAAGAGATTCCTGTTAGATCCTGACCATAATATCCTGCCAGATTTGTGGTAACCTCCCCCACAAAGAAGTATCATATTGACTCCATACGCTGTCTCATAATATTCCCAAGCTGAGTTTGCTATCAAAACTCAGCTCTACATAGTCCCACCCAACAAAATAATGATGCTGTCTGCAGGATCCCAAAGCCTTGAAGAAATTAATGACTGGAAAAATGGAATTCATGACCCCTGAAAGAGGACAAGGGAAGATGGGGGTTGAGCGTATTCCAGTGACCGCCGTGATGCCTTAGAGGTCTTCAACTGATCCTCCTGCTTTCTCCAAGTGCTTTCTTGAACAGGATTTAACACTTCAGACAGCACCAATCTGAACAACTGGATATTGCTTTTAGAAAGTGTCAGTCTTCACACAGACTAAGGCAACAATCCCACGACTAGCAGCTAACCTAGCAGCTCACTACTGTTTCAAGAACAATTTTCCTCTTCCCCTATTCACACAATCCTTCAGCATCAGCTCTAGCACATCTTACATCTTCACACGAGCTGATTCAACTCACCAGACAGAAAGAAATTTAATTTCTTTCACTAGCCTCGTTTCTTTCCAGGCTACTGAGTTTAACTGTTAGGCAAAGTGCTACGGTGAGCATCGGAGACACTGAGTGGGAGCACAGCTGCCTCCTTTGAGCCTGGTTCCTCCCATCCCATGCAGCCCCACACCATCAGGGGCAGGGGAGACAGCAGGTTGCAACAGCAAGGCTGCCTTCCCCCTCCCACGACATGCGAGCTCCAACCTCCAACTCAAGAGACAAATATACTCACCCAAACCCAGAAGTTTCTTTTTAAACTGAGTCGTCACTAGATTACCAGAAAATAAAACAGAAGCATTTTTTAAATCGTGTTAATAAATTTCAAAATCATATTTAGAATTACTACATCAAATTAGTCATCCTCAAATTATCATTTATTCCTCTAGGAAATATGAAGATTAATTGCCTGTAAATTCCCAAAGACACTGAATACTAATAATATCACTACTAATGTGCATTTACTTTCATTAAACTGTAAACAAGCCTCTGGTCTTGAGACTTAAATATCCACTCAGTGTTCCAGGGAAACTGTTATTAGGTGTCATGGTCAGAATATTGTTTTCCTATCAATATCATAAAAATTCTTGCAATTATTTAGTGCCTATGATCTGCGCATCTCAAAGTGAATTTATACTCATCATACAATTTGATCATGGTAAGATTCAGAGGGAGGCAAGCTTTGGAGTGATTCAGGCTGCTGTAAGAATGAGCATCTGTACAAAAAAAAAAAAAAAAAGGACATTTTTTTTTTTTACTTGAGCAAATGCATTCAACATCTAATTCCTCTCCAGAACCATTGCTGGATGCCTGTTGGCTGAAACCATGACATCGGCTACCCCAATCCCAACTTAATCACATCCTTATTAGGGTGGGACACAGACAAATCTGCTCAGAGCCACAGTGACGGTGCTCCGAGTTTCTAGAGCAGTTGCCCAAGCGTTAGTTGCCTTTGGCTACTTCATGACATTGTATTAGTCACATTCGATGGCTGATGCTGCTTCAAGTTATGCCAGTTAAGTAATAACGAATTCATCCTGCTCTCAGCAACCAGGCTCTAATGCAGCTAAATCTCCCAGAAACGTGCAGTCAATTGTTATTAGATTATTACTTAGAGCCTCCCTGACCTTTGGTATCTTGAAATTAAGCTGCTCAGGGACTGAAATAAGCATCTCATTTAGGTGCATAGGAGTAATCTCATCTTAAAGTATAATGACTGGAAGCCATTTATAAGTATTTTCTAAGGTATTTGAAACTGCTACTTAGTAGCTGACATTTCCAAATTACACCCCTCCTGCACTATTCCATATGGGGTAAATGGCATCTAATTCAGCCTCTCCTGCTCTTAGCTACGTGGAACTTACCTTGCTTTATGTTACAAAACTCTGTGTACACATTAATCAACCCACCTTCTAGGGTGTTGTTAAGCATTTTCCTTAAATGTCTACAACTGTTTCATGTATAACAAGCAAAAGTGTTCAAAATAAAAATTATTTAACTGCTGAAGCACATTAAGTTGTGTCTCATCTGTGCATATGCAGATTTGCTGGAAGTAGGAATCATTCACTCTTTTTCTACACACTTTAAGTTTACAGCAGGTAGCTTATAGTACCCCACTGCATCTGATCATGAAGCTTTTAAGACTCGTGTAGTCTGGAGACAACACTTGGTCCCCTATACTATGTCCGCCTATGTAAGTAGGTAAGCATCAAAGAACAGTTTCCTCTAACTTTTCTTACTTCCACTGAATTTCCATGGAAACACTGTAACAAAGTTCCCAAACCCCTGCAATAGAGATTAGGGAAAGTGTGAAAGGAAAATAATTGCCTGCTTCACCTATAAAGTAATAATATAATATAATTAAGCACATTCATAAAACCTTGCAAACTACAGAAAGAAGTGTGGAAGACTACCAGTGGTTTACCTGGGAGAATGACTTCCTGAACTGAAGCCCCTTCTAGCAAAGGAGCAAATGGTGTAACTTTCCGCAAATGTGATAAGAGTTGAACCGTAAGACAGGGAGGATGAAAGGATAGTGAGGAGTTCATGGCTTAGTTTACACCTGACAGAATCAACCCCAATTCCCATCAGTTGTGGTCTTTTGGACCTATTAATTTCAGGGATGAGCTTACACTAATGTTATTTTAACTTCAGTTAACAGAGTGACACAAGCTGTTTGTAATTTTTCAGTGTTTCTGAATATATCCAGTTACTTGGTTAGGGTAATAAAGCAAGCTCAAAGTGAATCTCATACCTCGCAACCAAGACTAAGGAAAAAATTATGACTGTGCTGAGACTTGTTTCTATTCAGTTTCTTTGAAGAAATGTGGCACTGTTTCTTAAGCAGTTTAGCACAGAAAACAAGAGAGCTTTGCAATATAAAACTGACATGACTTTAAATAGAAGTTTTATTGATTTGATATTCACTCTGAGCATCAAATACTTTTGCAGAGATGCTATAGACATACACTAGTGTTGTAAAAGCGCCTAGAGATGAGAAGTTCCCTAACTCTGCCACTGTTTCTTTAGAACATTTTATTACCTCCCCACCTTAACTTTCAGTTTTCACATAGTGAAACATTCATTAGTGAAAATAAATAAAAAAAATTAAAAAATTGCGAACAGAAAGCATGAGCCTCTTAAAGGAAAGGAAAGATCTGGAAAGCTGGAATAGCAGTGAATTTAACAATCATTGTTCTTTATACTGCCAGAGGCGGACAACCTGGTGCAGAGGTGAATAAACCTACTGAAGCCCAATACCAAATGGACAAACTTGATCACCTTCCCTGTCTACAGGATGATCCTTCAGAGTCAAAATTCAGAAATATATTCTCTATATTGCAGCACACCAAATACCTGGCTTACAATCTCCTTGAATTATACTATCGTTTTGTTTTTTTCAAAATAGTCAATACTCCTATATTAGAATCTTCAAAATAAAAAGAAGAGTCTTAGGAAGGCCATCACCACTCCAGTTGTGAAATCTCTTTTAGGTGTCTACCTAGCCTGCTTTTAATCTGCCAGGAAATACAACAGATTCTGCTTTGGGACTGGGTATAGGAATAGATGACCATCCCAGGAAGATCTTCTGTGACTTTATCATCTGCTGCTGACCTCTATCTATAGCAAGATTTCAAATTCATTCTCATTACACTTGCAAACCTTACAGAGCAAGCGTGAGCTACTATTAACACCGCAACCATTCAGAGCAGAATGACACAACACAGACTTACAGAAGGGCAGTAAGACACTGTTACCTGAACTCTACTAGAAACAGACTTTGTCCCCCATTTCTCTTGCATAGGGGAAGGCAGGCACAGAGGCTGTTTTCCTGATCTAAGTTTTCTAACAAACTGGTTCAGCCTTTGGCAGGTACAGTCAACAGCAGAGCTTCACTGTTATCAGAGAGACCACAGAATTTTTCTTTACCTCTCATCATGACCTGTGATGCTGCTAATTCAAAACGTGTAAAAGGACTGTGGTATCACTTAACTGGAAGATGATAGTAACAAGGTGACCAAGCTCACTATTTGACAGGCACCTAACTCTTGAGGTCCTTCAACAGAAACAGCATGATAGCAGGATGAAAGAGTAAACAAAAATACAAAGTTGGTTTTTATTGGAGATCAAAACTGAAACCTACACAGATACTATTTGAAGGAACATAAGGAAAGTAAACAAACATAAGAAGTGAGAATGACAAATGATATCTGTAGGTGTTGCGGAACTGGCCTCCCTCTCCCTGAAACAAAAGTGACAACAACAAAAATTAGTCTCAACTGCCTTGCCCCCTCCTCCTATAGATCCTAGGTAGGGATTTGATGGGGTGGCTTGGGAAGCAGAATAATTTTAAAGCCTGGACTTGCATGAACCAGGGCCATCCCACCCAGACCAAAACTGGAAAGAGAAATTCCACCCAGCCATCTGTACTCTCTACTCAGTTGCAATAGCCTGTAACACGCAAATGCAGTATCCTGTTGTTCATATTGGCCAGATAAAAAAGTAATTTTCCCTGTAGTCCAGACTGGAAGAGATCAAGCTGCTCTTTTTGCTTTCATAATGAACTGGTCAGTAACTTGAAGACTCAACTGTAACAACTGGCAGGGGTAGATGGCCAAAGGTTTCAGCAGACATAAGACTTGGCAGAAGGCCAACAGACATGTGGTACCATCAAAGGACAAACTGCAGGAAGAAAAAATAAGATCAGGAGGATTAGTGGACCTGAGCTTTGGAATAACAGTAACAAGCAGAATCAGATCGTCTTTTCCTGACGTGCTCCCTAATTGAGATTTAAATGTATGCACAACAGGTGCATGGTTAAATATACATGCATTAATAAAGACGCTGCCTGCCATCTGAAATTGCACTAGAGCATCTGTCCCACCCCCTGCCTGAGGCTTGAGACTGACCTAGAACCAAAGCACATGCCGGACTGTGAGGAGGAATACTCATCTCTACAGTTTGCTTGGCAGACGTTTCCCAGTGTAGCTCTTCTTGATAAATCAGTAAAATGGACTTGACGTAAATAATTTAATATTTCTCCCTGAAATCTACGAAGTGTAACTGTAATGCAAAGAGGGTAGCAAACAGATGTTGCAATAACCCAAATGGTAACAAGTGGTGGGGATTAGATAAGTGTTCATTAGTATTCTCATACTCAACTACAGTGAAATATAAAAAGCTATGAACTGCTCATGTCCAACAGGACAACTCATCTAAATGAATCTCCATAACTAAGACAGATAGTTCACGAAGCCTGCAAAGACAGTGATGCCAATGAAGTTGGAAGCCGTTTCCCTGTAACCTAGCGATCATTTCTTTATCATCATTAACCAGCAGTATTCAACTAAATCTAGCTTACTGCTTTAATGGGAAAAAAAAAAAAATCAGAAACCAAAATTGAAATTTTACATAAAATAGAATCATAGAATCATTTAAGTTGGAAAAGGCCTTTAAGATCATCGAGTCCAACCGCGATGATCCGGCAGAAACCTCAAAAGTGTTCACAATGATCTTGAAACGTTATCAAACCAAGGCAAAACTGCAATTCTTTTGGATCCCCCCTCCAACTAATTGCCACTCTTACTTGTTCCTATTGGGAGCAAATATTTGACCTGCAGGCACTGAATAAAGGAGTATAAAAATAAAATTCTGAATTCCTTGTCACAGTTCAAAGAAAGCATTCATAAACCAGCAGTTTATACCAGCTTTTGAGATTAGGAATTCCATAAGCCAGTGTCCAGCCAGTATTTTTGGATTCTACTTTCCAAAAAAAAAAAAAAAAAAGTAAAAAAGAAGATCCGTGCCACAAAGCAATAAGATAAGCTTATGTGTTATGTTTTAACAGCCATGATTTCTGTTAATTAGCCAACACCATGGCTTAAGTTTTTCCTATGAGAACCTAAAAAGAAATATTAACTCCTTCTGCAGAATTAAGCCTTTCTGTTCACAGATATCAGTTACTTTCGTAAATATGCTGCACTCAAACTCTATAAGAACCAAGTCATCACTACATACACATCATACTTCTCAGATAACCTTTAAAAATGTTGTCCCTCAAAAGTGAGAAGTACTTTAATAAGCTTCCATCCTTAGATAACCTACACAGAGGAGAAAAAAAAAAAAAAGTACACAGGAGAGAAGATTTTCCTCCCTGTTGCAGAAGGAAAGGGGAAGGGAGGCTTTTTCCCAGCTTGGGCCAGATAAACTGTTTATTTATCTTGTCAATAAGCTTAGCATAGTAGAACCTGTCTCGCTGCTGTATTGTACTACCATTGCATCATTATACTATGAACAAGCTAGTCCTAAAAACGTTAACAGGGCTTAAAATACATTGATACTATTGGAGACAAGCAAGATTTAAAAAAGCATGAGGCTAATCAAGCACTGTGTCCATTTTCTGGACCACATGGAAACAATGATCAGTGACACAGATCTCTTGCAGCTTTTTTGATTTGAGCAAGTTTGATAAAACTTCACATAAAAAATATATGCATTCTTCCCCCGCATTAGTTTTGAAGGCTGGAAAGGATAAGAAAAATTAGCATTGGTAATTATATGCAAACAGATCTGACATTATTTTATTTGAACAAAAAATAGTTCATTCAAAATAGCACAAACAGTGGATGCTGAAATGGATTAGTCGAAAGTAATCCTCCCAATGCTTCCTTGTAACAGCCGATTAAATTGTTTGCAAAACTGCAGGAAAGTTGTCCTCTATTTTTGCCTGCTTTAGCAGGGGGGTTGGACTAGATGATCTCCTGAGGTCCCTTCCAACCCTTACGATTCTGTGATTCTGTGATTTTCTAAGAAACTCACATTGTAATTTAGTCTGTAACCATCTCACTATACTGGGCATCCTGTATTTTATTACCCTCATTAGAGCTGCCACTAACACATTGTAAGCAGATCCTTAACATTTTTTATTTCTTCTGGTGAAGGGACCACCACCTTGAGCTACTGTGATTTTAAGGATGGGTCTGCATTACCCAACTAAAACAATGATTCCCAGACACATTGCAGAAGAGGACATAAAACATCTGTATGAGTATAGGACATGCTCTACCTCTGACTCCGGCCTACCTGCAGAACCCAGTTGCTGGGGGTATAACAACACTGATGACTCCAAAATGCATTATGTTTGGAAGATACCTGCAGAGCTACAGTGCCGTTATTCTGAGTTGCTTTCCTGATGAATTTAGTCCTTTCAGGATTTAGTTTGATGGAGTAGAAATTCAACAGTCTGCATTCGTTCATAGCTGGCCAAGCTGTCTTGATTCAACAAAACACTAGCAGTGATTTCTTTTTATGCTAACATCAGGGGGTTTTATCCCTGGCATAGCTATAGACCTTCAAGAGGAGGGTCCTGCGAGTCCAATAAAAGCCTTCAGCAAACAGTGCTACCTTTGCAATTTTTTTCCCCAAAAAGCAGTGAAGTTTTTAAGCACAGGTTAAGATACTAAGACACAACCTTTTGAGTGATTAAATAGCTTTTCACCAGCCCAATAACCAGCTGCAACAATTTTCTGCAGGTTTGCTCTAGCTCTTTTTTCAGCAATGGTGCAGTTCTCGTTCCGTAAGTCTATATTACTTACCGCCACAGTCCTTTGTTACTAAAAGATCTGAAAAGAAGGGGGATTTCTGCAATCTCATTGGTACATCCTGTGCTACACACTTCAAAATGCAGAAAGAATATTAATTATCATTCTTGCCTTTTTTTTCCCCCTAAATCAACATTAAGATTTTTCCACCTCTTTCTAGTCACGAGCCTGTAACATTCTACTAACTTCTCTTGATCTAAATGTATTTTAGAATAAAAACCTCACTGTTTCCCTCCATTTCCTAGCTATAGCTATTTCCCTTGGTGCCCTTCCCTTACTCTTTCCAAAGGAACTCCCAATTTTCTGTCTATATATTCCTCTCAGACAATTTCAAATGCAGTTTTCTTCAGTTCTGGGAAATTAGCCCTTTTGATACAAGCTTGCGATTGGACTTGTCTTCTGTTTGCCTATACTAAATATAATCAGGTCAGGATTACTGGTCCCTAAGCAACCATCAGCTTCCAGTCCAGTGGTTAGTTCATCTTTACCCATCAAAATGAAACCTGGAATTGAGTTATCATACATTCAATGCAATACCTTTTTGCTTTAGCAAATTATCCTCTATTTTCTAGCAACAATAGCTTGTTTTATGTCCAACTGCACAGATCTTCCACTAAATGTCTCTTAAATTGAAGTTCCCCCATAACACCACCATTTTATTAACTGTGAATTACAGAGGTACTTAAAGTAACTCTTCTTTTCTGTAGGATCATTTGACGGTTGGTAACAGATCCCTCTGGCAGCATATCGATCCACACACATTCAAAACCCCACGGTTACAGTCTCAGTAACTCCAAGAAAGGTAATGAAGTCTTTAAAAAAGAGTGCTACCTGACTTGTTATTCTCTCTATCCTTCATAAAGCAACTCTAATTCAGTTCAAATGATTCAACCAGCTACATGCAACTTCTCATCACACCTTTTGCTTGTTATCCAGACATCTACCATTATTGGAAAAGGAACTGAAAAAAATATTCTCCATGTTATGTGGAGCTTCACTGCAATTTTTCTATAGATGCACCAAGCTGCAGTCTGTATGTATTTGCCTTCCTTACCAACTTCTTATGAAAATGCTAATTTAAAACCCTCCTGGCTTTTTGTATGAAGTTGTCAATCAAGATAATTAACCTTCTTCCTGCAAGATGCAGAACACCTTGTTTCTGTGGCTCCCCACAGACATAATACAGGGTTCCACAAAAATGGACTTTCAGCTTTACCTCCACTGGAGTACCTCCTGCTTAACCTCCAGCACTTTCTGGAGTCACAGAAGAGGGAATACATAAAGATCTCCAAACAGATCAAAATCATCCTTTGAGTTTCAGATTTTTTCTTTTCTTTATACAAAGCATACATTTGTCTTCCTAGGGCAATCCCTTTGGGAACTATTAAGAACATGCATGGTGTTTGACTGCACTACGCATCAGTGACAAAAGATCAGCAATGCTCTTTTTTCCTATTCAAGCAGATCATGCTTATTTAAATAGATAGCTCAAAATCAAGCGGGAAGGGTTTTCCCCTTATTTATAATATTTAAACAGAATATTACAATGCAAACAAATAAATCCCGCCTTCTACACTGAACTGTGTTGCATGGTTTAAATTAAAAGTTATACTTAAATACTGCTTTACATCAATTATTTTTTAATCTGAATTCTTGCAAACTAGTGTTACAGATTTTTTAAAAGCCCCAAATACAGAAGTATAGCCCACAGTTTTGCTAAGAAAGTATCTAGCTTAATTTTCAGCTCTTATCTCCTTGACTTTGCTGTTCTCTGAAAGGAAGTTGGCTATTGTCCAGCTTAACTCATGTCACATTTTGTTGCTTATGTTTAATGTAATTGCAAACATGACATGCATTCATAATTAAGCCCAAAGGGTAAGCCTAGAGCCTGAGACATGCTGGAAAATACTAAAATAAGAATGGCTAATATCTTCAAGAGCAAAAAGTGGAAAATATACTACTAATGAAAATAGAACAATAAAAACATCTATTGTAGTTCAAACAAGCTGCAACACCATTGCCCATGACATTGAAAAGTATGTAGCCACTTTACTAATGAAATTAAATTATACTAGTTACAACAGACACGAGTCTGCACAGCCTACTTAATGAGTCTGTAAATCTAATCAGAGGAACCTGTGATAGTCTGGTCCTGTCTGGACAGACCTGGAAAGCTGGAAGGCTTTCACTACTACACAGCAATAAATCTTAAAAACTTTGCAACACCACTTCTGATACTTGCCCCTTCCTCTCCCTTCACTCAATCTGCTGGAAATGTAGTATCCTACATTATGCCATGAAGCCTTTCCAAAAAATCCCCAAACACTTGAATAATCTGTGGCTGTGTCCACACAGACCTCCTTTGACACCATGACCTTGCCAGAGACAAATTTTACATGGCAGTCTTTACAGCTCTTGGCTGTAAGGAAAGGAAAGCTAAAACAGACTGTGAGCATGACTGATGGAAGGGGAGTAAATGTTCGCCTGGAGATTACTGATGGCAACATCCTAAAAGTAGCATGAAGAAATAAGCAGTATCCAAAAGTAAAATAAGGGGTAACCAACAGGAATAGAAAATGGAATTCAATTAAGTCATTCAAAGTAGTATTAGATTCAGAGACTCATGTAATGCTCAGGCCAAGAGATGGGTGACATCAGCTGGCATGGTAGAGCAGTTTTGGCAGTGGAGAGGGGGAAGATCCTCCAGACCTGGAGGAACATCAGCCAGCAGGACAATGGTGCAGAAACACTGGGGCCTTTTCCCCATTGTTGGACCTGGGACAAAGCTCTACACTGGTCCCTCGCCTGGACTGTGGTCAAGCACAACCCCGCCCTCATCAGTGACCAGAGCCAACACAGGCAGCGTCCCTCAGCCACCCATCGGGATGGGTAAGCAGGGCAAGACCCCCTCCGGGTAGCCACGGTGTGGGCAGCAGAGAGTAGGCAACTGGAATACATCATAGGAAGTGTTATTACTTGGTAATGTTTTATACAGCTTTTTCTTTAGCTTTGCTGCTTTACTAACTTCAGGTACTTTAATCGGTTAATAAATTAAGTATTTCAATTAAGCAAGGGTTTGTCTGTTTCCCTGGCATCCCCCACGCACGGCAATTGATCAGCTGTCACAGCCCTGCCGTGACAAAGTTCAGTGCACAGCGTGCGGGCAGGACACGCCGAAGGCATCGAAAGCTGCAAATCGATCCCGGCTCTCCAGGGCCACGGCTGCCCTCTGACAAACCAGGGGAGCATGCAGGCAGCGTGAGGCTGCCCCTGCAACGAACAAACACCCCTGTTACTAACTCAGTAGAAAGCAACTTAAATGCTTCTTGGTACTTCACCTCCACTGCACAAAAGACAGATATCAACTGTGTATTTATTTTACAAAGACAATGTGATGCTTGCATAGACACCCACGTCCTGTTTTAGAATACAGCATGTTATATTTTCTTCTCAGAGGACATAAATAACCAAGAGAAATTGTGCTAAGAGGCACCAACAATTATGAATAATAATAAAGGGAGAACAAAACAAAAATCTATAGCACATCTTTGTATCTGGCTGACTGAAGGGGAAAAAAAAAAAAAACCAAAAAAAACACCTGCAGCCCCACAGAAGAAAATCCTTAGATTTCTCATAGAGCAATGGGAGACTAATTATCAGGAAGACATGAACACATGCTTATGTACCACAGCTTAATAGGCAGAGCAAAGCCAGGCTTATTCCTCAAGTTTACAAAGCTGAGGGCTACTAAGATGGCAGCAACTCCAGGAAATTTTAAAAAAAAAAAAAAAAAAAAAAAA
>NW_009259578.1:691059-704845 GCF_000687185.1 Egretta garzetta
GCGGGGGGGTACAAAAAGGGCAGCAACCCCAGGAAATTTTAAAAAAAAAAAAAAAAAAAAAATCTTCAACATTTGGTCTCCTAGAGGATACAGAAGAAACTGGAATAGCTTATAGTATTATGAACTTATAAATCCACTGTAGTAAAAAGATCAAAAGAAAAGCCTGCCCTTACAAAGTACGAATAAATCATATTAGTGCAATGGTATAAGCATAATCAGCATTACGCTGGATTTTACCAATCATTCCCATCCGTAACTAAAGGAAAACCAAAAATGGAAGTAGATTAATTTTGATGTGGGACAGACTCTGAGGAAGAATCTAATAAAACTGGAATTCACAGAGGAAAGACTTGACAGCAACTGGTATCAATCTATCCAGGCAATAACAGGAGAAGAGACTGTAATACGTACACAAAGTCCCTTTTCCCATAATATGTTTCATTTTTTCCCCACTTCTATAGCTCCAGGTCTACAAAATCTACAGTTTTACAGCAAGTACAAAGGACTTAAGAGCTGTTCTGAGACTAAAACATAGAAGTTGGAAAACTGAGAACAAGACAAACCAACCTTAGAACTCTCACACAAGAGCACAATCTTTTACGTTGGGAAAATGAGGAACTACAAGAAGCACCGGAGCTGAATAAGACAGCCTGAATTCATTTTTCAGAAAACTGTAGAAATTTTGCAATTTAAGTATAGAATTAAACAGCATTTTGAAAATGAATGCTAATGCTAAATAGCTCAGCAGTAAATGAAGAAAAAAGTGAATTAGAAACAAATATTGAAACACTGCCATAAATAGAAACAAAAGAAAAAGACAAGAGAAAACAATGCTAAAACCACCAGGTGCAGCAGAGCAAGAGAGCAGCAATAACTTATTAACTGCGTTAACTTATACACTAGGTTGCCTTAAGACCAACATGAAACATGACAAAAGCCACAGCCTGCTTGAAGCTCCTAACCCTCCCAGCACAACCAACTTTTAAGAGAAACTCTTGTAGAAAGCTTTAAGAAGAATCTTCTTTGAATGTCATTGTTGTAAATCCGTGATGTGTTGAAAATTATGTTCTTGCTTGCTAAACCCTGCAGTGTAAACAGAAAATTCAGCATTATCCACTAGTGAGCAGGAGCACTAACCTTTACATTTGGGGAATATAGTGAGAAGTCTCACCCTACCCATGTGATCACTGGCTACCTTAACATTATGAATTTTTCAAGATTCTCTTTTATTATGGAAAATCAGACACTGACAAGGCCTCTTGCCAAACAAAACAAAAAAAAACCCAAACCAAAACAGGAAAAAATGTCATTGACATTGTATCTTACAATACCTAGCTTCAGCAAGACTAAAGAAAAACATGGAAGGTGCTATCAGACCTGCAGTTCACTGTCCAGTCTGCAGTCTTGATTCTGCCTGCTTACCATAGCAAAAAATCAAGAGACATCTGATTTTAAGGATTTTATAGCACAAGTAAATGTAAGAGGACTGCATAAATACAAGTGTAAAAGGGCAATCGGAAAGGCAAGCATGACATCTCTGCGCATCTTCCTCCCCAGCAGCAATGTCAGGCAATAGCTGAGGGCCTTCCCACAAGAAATGTGACAGCTAGCAAAAATGGAAATAATACAATTTCACAAAAGTATCGTTTGCCTCCTCACCTTCTTATTAGGCAGTTGAAAGTTGTGTAAGAAAGTGTAAAACTCTAAGCTTCTGTTTCTATAATTTCGTTCCAAAGCATAGAGAACAAGCATACTGAACAATTATGCCAACACAAAAGTATTAAATAAATCAATTAGAAGACATTATATCTTATGCAAATATAAATATCAAAGCATTTCTCATTCGTATTTCAAACTAAGGATTAAGAGAGCAACCCAATTATTCACTCAAACTGCTCATTTAAGAATCCATCAACTAAAGAGATTAACATGCCTTATGGTTGTGGAACATGAGACAGTTTTGTCCCTGTATCTGCATTAGTCCCATTAATAAACGCATTCTTAGTGTGTATCAACATTTCTTAGGCTGTCACCTGTGAAATGACCCTGAATCTGAGGTAATGAAAGCTTTCAACTTTCACTTCTCCCTTGTACCATACGGTAGCTACAGCAAGGAAAGCCAACTCATTTATTTTTAGCAAAGTCATCATTGTAAAAAGGTTGTTCACTTTTCTTTAGGAGACCAAATAAAATAAGCGAGAGAATATTTAAGTCACACTATTTAAAGTGTTACTGCGTAATGATCATTAAGCCTGTAACCAGACGTACTCTGTTGCACAATTACAAATGATTAGAAGAGTAAGGGGACGGTAATAGCTACTTTACCTAAAAAAAAAAACAAACAAACAAACAAAAAAAACCACCAAAAATCAAAAAAATGCCACACACACCCTCATGTAGAAATCAAAAATACTTTTTCACTCACTGAAAACACTAAAGAAGAATTAGCCAACTGTCCCAATTAGCTTGCTGTCCCATACTAAAATATGTCCTGCAAGGAACTGGGGAAGAAAAACCAGCCCTGGGATTGCCATCTCCCCCCTCCATCCGCAAGCCCTGCCCTGTCTACCACCATTCCCAAACTGAGGATGGGCAGAGGAGGGGCATTATCAGCACTTGCTCTTTGATGAGAGGAAGACACATGCATCTCAAACCCATCACTGACAGCCTGTTGTTCAAAGAGCGCTGTGTCCTGGTTTCAGCTGCAATAGAGTTAATCTTCCGCTTAGCAGCTGGTATAGTGCTGCGTTTTGGATTTAGTATGAGAAGAATGTGGATAACACCACTGCTGTTTTGGTTGTTGCTGAGTAGTTTTTGACTAGACTAGTCAGGGTTGTCTTCAGCTTGACCCACTCTGCCAGCTGCACGGGAAGCTGGGAGGGGACACAGACAGGACAGCTGACCCCAACTAACGAAAGGGGTATCCCATACCTTATGATGCCATGCTCAGGAATAAAAACCTGGGGGAAGAAGGAGGAAGGGCGGGGGACGACGACGACGTTCAGAGTGATGGTGTTTGTCTTCCCGAATCACCATTACACATGATGGAGCCCTGCTTCCCTGCGGATGGCTGAGCACCTGCCTGCCCATGGGAAGCAGTGAATGAATTCCTCGTTTGGCTTCGCTTGTGTACACGGCTTTTGCTTTACCTGTTAAACTGTCTTTATCTCAACCCACGGGTTTTACCTTTTTTTTTTTTCTCCTGAGAACTGTCGTTACTCACACTGCTGATTCACAAGTACAAAAGGCAAACACACATCTCAAATTCAGCACAACTTCTTACTGCTCACCATAAACAGAGGGCTCAATCTAGATAAGGATTATAATACAAACCTAATCTGAATTCCACCCTTTTTTCCCATGTGGTGTACAGAAAGATAATTATTAGTGTCTGTCCTTGTTTCGGCTGGGATAGAGTCAATTTTCTTTCTAGTAGCTGGTCTAGTGCTGTGGTTTGGATTTAGGATGAGAAGAATGTTGGTAACACACTGAGAGAAAGGCCCTACCTGGAGCCTCTGGCAGAAAGCATCAGGGGAGACTCGAGGTTGACCCCTGGGGTTTTAGAGTCAGGGATACAGAGGATCTGAGGCCCACTACACTCCGAGAAAGAGATATTAGCAGCATATGAAGGGGTTTGAGCTGCTTCAGAAGTGATTGGTACTGAAGCACAGCTCCTCCTGGCACCCGACTGCCGGTGCTGGGCTGGATGTTCAAAGGGAAGGTCCCCTCTACGCACCATGCAACTGATGCCACATGGAGTAAGTGGGTCGCACTGATCACACAACAGGCTCAAATAGGAAACCCTGGCTGACCAGGAATCTTGGAAGTGGTCATGGACTGGCCAGAAGACAAAGATTTCAGAACACTGTCAGAGGAGGAGGTGACACTGTAAAATAAACTACCAGAAAACGAGAACCAACATGCTCTGTTCATTGATGGGTCCTGCAGTCTTGTGGCAGAATGAAGAATGCTGATAACACACTGTTGTTTTAGTTACTACTGAGCAGTGCTTACACAGAGTCAAGGCCTTTGCTGCTTCTCACCCCACCCCACCAGCGAGGAGGCTGGGGGTTCACAGGAAGCTGGGAGGGGACACAGCCAGGACAGTTGACCCCAACTGACCAAAGGTATATCCCATACTGTATTACATCATACTCAGTATATAAGCTAAGGGAAAAGCTGGCTGGGGGTCTGCTGCTCAGGAACTGCCTGGGCTTCAGTCAGCGGGTGGTGAGCAACTGCATTGTGCATCACTTGTTTTGTATTATTTTCCCTTTCTTTTCTGTGCTATTAAACGGTCTTTATCTCAACCCATGAGTTTTACCTTTTTTTTTTTTTTCCTTCTTTCTCCCCTGTCCCACTGAGGGGGAGTGAGTGAATGCCTGTGTGGTGTTTAGCTGCCTGCCAGGTTAAACCACAACAGGGTGACAGAGTACAAGAGAGGGCAAAAGAGCAGTTAAGTACCTTGACTGTAATAGCCTGCAGTATTGCTACAGAAAAGTGATTAAGACACAACAAGCTCTGACCTTCAGAACCAACTTCAAAGAAAAGGCATGTTAAAAAATGGAGTCTGAAATAGCAGTAGCAATTTCTGTATCAAGGAGACCTGAAGAAAGGCATTGTTGCAAAGTGCATCTGCATGAAAACACACATTTTTTAAAAATGTCTAGGAAACAACATTGTACCTACTTCATGTCTATAGTGATGCTGTGCAACAAGTCAATCCAATTTTCATGGCATTC
Source organism: Egretta garzetta (assembly GCF_000687185.1). Classification (NCBI taxonomy): domain Eukaryota; kingdom Metazoa; phylum Chordata; class Aves; order Pelecaniformes; family Ardeidae; genus Egretta; species Egretta garzetta. The sequence continues at coordinate 695,802 of NW_009259578.1, forward strand.
TTTATGTCCTAAAAACTGATTCTTTATGCCGGGTTTGTCTTTTTTCATATTCTGTTATAACAGGTTTAGACAGAGCACCACAACACAGCACAAATCCTCACAACAGGATCATGCTTCGGGCATTTTATTTCCAAAGATTATTTGCTAACGCTGTACTCACGCCTGTATTCACTTTCTGTACAAGTAGAATATATAAGCAGTGTAACTACATTTCAAAAAGATACACATTTGATCTACAGACTAAAGCAAAGGTTGTCTCAGTTCTGAATAAGCACACCACCTATGTTAACTAAAAAGCTCAGCTACCACAGTTTGTAAGCCTTTACACAGGAAATTAAACCAGGGGAACAATAAAGGAAGGTACTCACCACAACGCATAACTTAGGATGCATTCTCTATATAGCTGGCCATACAGTGGCTCCAGATACTGCAAACTTGTGGAGGAAGCTTGCCTTTACAGTATCTATAATGTGTGAAGGTATGTATCAGGCTCCTCTTTTTGCTCTACAGATGTAGTAAAAGCAATGTGTTATTTTTCCCCTTGATCTCCTCTCATCAGGGGGCTATCACAACTATCATCCACAGAGGATAAGCCTTGAACACACACTCAATCCAACTTTAATTTCCATTGTTTACTGTCCCTCGCCTTCTTGTTTGTGTGGACCTTCTATCCTCAGGTGCCTTCAAGCGTGACATGCTCGAACTCTCTGGGATATAAATCTCAAAACCTTTTGGAGAAACAGTGACTAAGACAACTTATTCAAGTGGAACAACACTCCTCAGCATATTAGCACAGTACTTACGGGGTGGCTGGAACTAGTTTCAGTTACAAATGGCTAGGATTATGAGAAAGGGCTGCTTTGTACGTATCAGGAATGACAGTCATTTTTTAATAAAGTCAGTAATACACCCTGACCTCCTGTGAAGCACGCTCTCCTTACCAGAAGTAACTCCAGCTTAGCTGGTTCTACACAGTCTTGGACAAGGCTGTTATCTCACTAAATAGCCACTGAAAGGAGACTGCTAAACTTTTTGGGCTCTTAGTTACTCACACATTTACAGGAAGGCCATCTGAAAGGCTTGATTGATCCCGGGCAAGTAGAAGGACTGCTTTCCATACACAGCCTATGTGACAAGCACATTGAAGCCCCTGGTTCCACAGGAGGAGGTTTGGAGAAAAGCAGAGGCAGCTGAATTCTGTGACTCAGAAAAAAACCAAGTTGGACATAACATGCGGGGAGACCTGATTACAGCCTTTCAGTACCTAAAGGGGGCCTATAGGAAAGATGGGGAAAATCTTTTTAGTAGGGACAGCTGTGACAGGACAAGGAATAATGGTTTTAAACTAAACCAGGGTAGGTTTAGACTGGATATAAGGGAGAAATTCTTTACAATGAGGGTAGTGAACGGGTTGCCCAGAGAGGTGGTGGAGGCCCCATCCCTGGAAGCATTCAAGGCCAGGTTGGCTGGGGCTCTGAGCAACCTGATCCAGTTAGTGGTGTCCCTGCTCCTGCAGGGGGGTTGGACTAGATGACCTCTAGGGTTCCCTTCCAACCCAAACATTCTATGATTCTATGATCAGGAAGGGACTGAAGATGGACACAGACAGAGATTACTCCCTGTGGTATGGAGGCGGGGGGCAAGGGAAGAGAGACAGAAATCTCTCAGTCTCCTGGTGAAGATGATAACCACCAGAAAGACCCCCTTCCTTATTTTGATCCAGGAGAAAAGTTCCTAAGACAATCTGCCGAAACGTTTGGCAAGCCCCTGAGACGTACCAAAATCAAGTATATCGAGTGTGGATTATTACACTTCCGGAATTCAAATCCCTTGAGAGAAAACAAGGGATCTTGCACCACTGTGTCAGCTGATGTAAAACTGAATCCATGGAAAACTGCAATTGTGCTCCAGAGTGCCCTGAGCTTTAATGCAGTTGGTATTCTTGAAGAACCAGCTCTTCAACAGAAAAGCTGTGATGGTCAGTCTGGGAAGGAGAGAACAGTATGTCTCTGCAAATGCTGAACAGCCCTTACAGGATCTGCAAGGAAGATCAGGTTGATCTTAGAAATAGGGAAGATCAACTCCGAAAGCACTTCCTCTATTTCCTGAGGACAGGATAACAAGACCTGAAGGCAAAGTCAAGAACTGGGTGCCATACAGGTGTGGAGTTGTCTCTCCCCATAAGAACAGTGACACCCTCCAAACAACCATTCAGTCCTGTCACTGGGGCAGCTGGATCCAAATATGCACAGACTTAAGTGCAGACTAAAGTAAAAATCTGCAGAGGCCACATATAACAAAGACATCTTTTGCTAATATCTCTGGCAAATTTACAAACCAAATCCAGGCAAACCCTCAGTAGGCCTGTGTTGTCCTACTTCCATCAACATCAATGGAGCTATGAAAATTTAAGGCAGCAGCAGATCTTGCATCAGACAACTATATGTCATCCTTATTAAATACTTAGACTCTGATCCACATAAAATAAACCATCTTTGCGTACCTCAAATGCTAACTATCTGTTTTTCCTTGCTCTTCATTGTACTCCAGATGACAATGGAAATCGCACATTGCAGATGTTTAGGCAAGAAAGACAGACCCTCAAGGGTTTGGTTTTGATGTTCACTCCAAGCTTTAAATGCTTAACCAAAACTGTTGAAATCCCTTGTTGCCTCGTAGTCTAAGCACAGAACACCTGGATACATACAAATTTCCGTAACTACTTGTGCCACTGATCAAAGAATAAGATGATTAAAGAAAACATTTAAAGGTTTTAGTTCTATTCGGATAAAACAGACATCAACAGCTTGGACTCCTGGCCAAAGCTTCTTTGAACATTAAGGACTACCTTTGGCAAGGAATTTGAGAGTTAACTTCACACTGAAGTCTAAGAGCCTGTGCTTTGTGCCTAGCACAGAAGACAATAAATCTACTTTTCCTATTAAAAAAAAAAAAAAGCTGATCTATTCTTAACCAAAGAAAGCACAAACATATGGGGCTGGATTATCAATCACCTTTACAAGGTATTGGTTAAAAATATCACACAAAATCAAAATGGAGGACTCAGTGTGGATACCATTCCTCTGAAAAGCCAGCAGACACTCATAGGACCAGGGGGGAGACCAAAAGCACCAAAACTATCAGTCAAAAATGAACCCGAAGCTTTGAGTAAAAGCCTTCCTTCTTCATGCTTTGACATACGTTTTAGCACAGAAAGTTATAACCACATGGTGCTTAGAACAGGCCAATCAAGCGAGTCCACCAGCTTTGTAATTTTTTCTTTTCATGTTCAACATAGAAGCTGGCTTTCTCTTCACTTGTAAGAACACGGGTGGCCAGTGTCAGTTGGTTGTGACCGTGACCTCCTTGGCTGACTGTTTGCATTCTGAGTTTAAGGTTTTAACAAAAGTCTTTTCTTCCTCACCATCGCATTTATCTCAGATTGCTTAGTAGAAGGCAGTCTGTGAAAAAGCAAGAATGGATAAGCAGAACAAATTCTGATTTCACTTAGAATGAATACTTTAAAAGTTTGAGCAGAGTAAAAATATTCTTCCCTTATCAATCATCTGCTCCCTGTACCACACTGTAGGTATGATTCAGCTCCAGGTAGAGATACCTAAAAGTAAGTGTCTGCATTGCTCTTCTATTCAGCAGAGATCTAGTTGCTACAGCCAGTGAACCCCAGGGAGCACAACTCCGCTTTCCTTCAACAGACGCCTATGGCTGGTCAGCTAAATCACTACTGAGGCTCTGGCCAGTGTAGTGACTTTATCTCCTTTGACTAGAATGGCATGTTCATGGACATAACTAAATTACAGGTGTTTTCAGGCAGTCTCTTGATTTGGTATAGACTTTGATAAGACTTCAGTAACCAAAACTGTGTATCTGATTCTTTGGTGCGACGCTATCCCAGAAGAAACTAAGCAGGTTCATGTCAGTGGAAACGCTGAATTGAAGGTGCTAGACCAAACCAGGCTCTGCCGGTACCAGTTTGCTTGTGCATTGGACCAATGGACCAGCTTGAATGGATCCAGTCAGACACACTATTAGCTGGCAACATGTGTGTGTGAAATGGTGTTCATGTTACCAAACCTGCATAATGTAAAGCTAGAAAAGATCCTTGTTGCTCCAAATTTTCAGTCTTACTACAATACAAAAATTGGATTTACTTGGAAGTCTTAATCCAGAATATCTTTAAAAAATAAAATAGGCTTTTGAAAGTATGTGAGTTCTCCCAGCCAATATTCTACTCTGATTATTATTATTAAAGTTGTTGGTTGCTTCCAAGCAAAGATGCTTTTGTTGTTATAGCACCCTCCACTCAAAATAAGAAAAACTGCATTTCTTCATTTATTTTTCTGAAAACTAAGCTAACTGAAAGCCAGTTGTACAGGCTAGCCATACCAAAGGCAGCAAGCTGTTACACAAATAGGTCAAAAAATTACAGATTAACATCATGGCTTTATTACTGCTCTTGCTGAAGTAATATCCTAAATTGAAATCGAAGGAAATCTGAACCCCTTCCTCTCCCTACGGGACCCACATGAAGATCCCTACTTTCTCTGCAGAGCTGGGGGCAAGCAACGTTCTGGGTAATGACTGTGTTTCCTTGCAGAAACAAAAGTGCATCCCACAACCCAGCCTTGCCATCAATGGCAGCAACAGCAAGCCAACTGACCAAGGCTTCCTCCTAAGCAATACAGGTGGCAAAATCATGGCTAACATTTTGGACAACCACCTTGCCCTAGAGCCAGTTCTTCCTTTGGACCTCGTTGTAGGTAACCATATTTTTATCCAGTCCTGTCATTCTGATGCCAGATAACACCACTGTTGCAAGCTCTCTTTGTTTGTTCCCCATAATGGTGTTAAAATATCAACAATGTTTAATAGCTCCAGCATTTATTCCAGGGAGACAACCATTTTAAGAGCAGTAGTTGTAGGAATTGTGCCAACTTCCAACTGTCTGACAGGTCTTTTATTGCCACTGTAATACATCCAAAATATGGAAGTATCATGCATTTTTATACCACAACTATAGACTACTAATGTCACAGAATAATACACTTACAGGTTGTAGCAGTAGCCAAATAACACATTAAGGCCTAATGAAGCAACATACCAAAGGCCCTTCCTTCCATTTCAGTATATTCTTGTACATTAAATAGATGTTGATGTTTCCCATTGACACTCAAAAGTGAAATGATGATTTTGTTTCTATAATAAGCAATTAGGTAACCCACAAGTAGATTGAGAAAACTATAGAACGAGCAAAATCAGCAAAAACCTATATTGAAAATGTGAACTTTCTGCTTGAGAGCAGTACCTTTAAGGTAGAAAGCTTGTTATTGAAATAGGTTGTAAAAATATACACAAAAGCAAGTTAATTAACTTAAATGGCCTAATGTAAACTACAAGGCTCACAAGAAACACAAGTGACACAACATAATTAAATGAAGATGCTAGCAGTGTCCCATATGGGTTACTTATGGTTGGGGGCTAAAGTGTTTGTGGCAGGAGTGACAGCAATGCTCAACTTCTCTTTCTCCTCTGCTTCTCAAGGCAGGCCAGAGTCTGCAGGACCAAACCAAAATCCCTCTGCTCCAACTTACTCAGCTGTCCATAATATCCTATAAATAAAACACAGCATAAGCAGACACAGACCCATAAAACAAAACACTTCTGTTGCATCTTGTCTTCACCCAGTTGCATAAAACAACAGGCCCTTACCCAGCACCTACTTCTTCCAATTGAGTATCCTCTGGCAACACGTATGGTTGTTTCCTCCTATGAGGACAGGAGAGTTAGAGCTAAGACCTTTGTGGTCTTCTCAACAGAGGCTTTGAGAACACCTGACATTCAGTAATATTCCTGTTAAATACAGTTATTTAAGGCAAAAGGTTAATCTAATAGCACAATATACCAAAATTTATTTTTCAATTGTCTAAATGAATGCATTATTATCCTATTATCATGAACCAACTGAGATGCACCACTGAAGCCTATGTAAAAATAAATAATGTATCATTTAGACCCTTCTTAATTTTTACATAAAATCTTTCCCATGTTGTTTGATTTCCACCTGCTCTAACAACAGTGGTCACACCTCCTACTCTCTAGAAATCCAGTCTCACTCAGGTTACAATCAGACTGATTACCATATGCTTTCATAGCCACTGTTTTCACACTGCAAGTGGAATACAGGAACAAAACACTGAAAAGAAGAAAAAAGCAAACAACGCAAACCAGTACACAGTTATCAGTGAATGCTGCAGTACAAGCTGCTTCCTATTACTAGATAATCAATAACAGTTTTCAGATCTTGATTATGTTACAACCACCTGTGCAAAGTGAATTGGAATTTTTATACTTTCCCTCATTTTGTTAGTGGAATTTGAAGGTATTCAGAGTTAGTGTAAAGGAGTCCTTTGGTTCGTCAGCACTCCTACACATAATATTCGTGAATAATGATCACAATGACCATTTTTAAAAGCAATAAGCCATTAATGCATATTTGTGCTTGATTAATTTTGTTTTACAGCTTTTTATCTTGCAGTAAGTACTTTAGAGATGTGAAAACAAGAAAAGCAGCCAAAACCAGAAAAATGAAGCATAAACGGCAGGTGGGGGTAATTCTTTTTGAAACCCCCATGATCCCAGGCTAATTACATACCATTCCGGTTTTAAATCTACACAGCAACTAGGTGGAGTGAGCCCACTGAGCTAATTGCACCAGCATTAATCTGTATCTCAGGGGGATACTCACAGGTCTGAAGACTGAGCAGCCACCAACCCAGACATGACCTCAGGCTGACGTTCAACACCTGAATCTGCTGACACCACTGTGGCTTCATTGCTTCTTGTAACTAAAAGCTGCTTGATTACACAAATCCACACCGCAGTCAATTCTGGCTTTGGCTGGATCAGCTTTTATGATATCAGCAAATGGCAACTTGCCTTACCTGTGGAGTAGTGTACAGGCATCTGAGATGGAGCTGTCATTGCCATCCTGAAGTTCCACTGCGAGAAATATCTAAATGAGGTACATTTCTGAGCTCTTCCGGACCCTCACACATTTTGAGTACAGCCACTGGCTCCAGCCTCTCCTTGAGACCCCACAAGACTCTAATGCCACTGCTGGTGACTCCAATCCCCAGATCCACCAGCCCCAGCAAGGCCTCCCAGAACCACCGTTGAACTCTACCTGCCTGCCTCCCCTCACCTTCAGGACTGACCAAAAGCTCTGGCACACACCCCATACTTCAGCTTCCATCTTTACCTTCATTACCTTATGAAGTAAACCTCACAAGACAAACACTGCATGAGCTGAGAACAAACACTTTGCTGTGCAAAATCCTGTACATAAGAAGGGACCTGTGGACAACCAAACTTGCCTGCAAATTCCCAGGCTATGACACCTTTTACTTGTCCTTTGAAATTTCAACAGTGCCTATTCAGGGGATCAGAATTGCACTCAAGCCTCTCCTGCACCCCCTGTTCACCTAATTTTCTCGGTGAAGAGAATTACTATTTGAATGATGTGTTGTTGCTGTAAAAGTTTCAGTTCTCCCTATGAGATGACTTCAATCCCGTATACCTTGATCAAAGTCCCTTGTAGATAATCCACCAATTAAGGAGAACCTGCCTGGGTGAACTTCATCCAAAAATCTTTTTACATGAACAGAAACCAAAACCACAAGCCACCATTAATCCTTTCAATCTTTTTTTCTGGCCGTGAACTTCACTCTTCCAAATGAACACTCAAAACTGGCAAGACCTGTTGAAGTGCCTGCCACAGTAGATTCTTGAACCTTCTTAAACTCTGTCTTCATGCTGAAGAAATAGCCGTCTGCTACTTTTCATTGAACTCTGGCTTAAATATTTCTTTAAGCCTAGAGAAATCCTCCATCCTCCTACTGCTGCACACTCTTATGAAGTAGGTGTGAGCCTCTGGCACCAGTCTGAGAACCAGGACCTCTGCCAGTCTGACGTGTCCTTTGGGATTAGGTTCTGTGACCCTGGTGACTCCTATTCACCTTGGTAATTTGAAACATATGTGGGCCACTGTTTCTGCTAAATTCATAGAGAATTCACGGAAGACTATGAAATTAAACATTAAACATGTCTTCATTATTTCTCTCTAGCTAATTTGTGAGAGAGTCAGCCAAGGACAGATTCACCCACAAGCCTAGTTCCTGTACTCTGGTAAACACCACAGATATCAGAGAAGGACATTGTCTACATGGTTCAAGTCCTGCGACTTCAGCAAGAGCTGGATCTTTTACAAATTCCAGCATATAGGACATCCCACTGTGAGAAGAAAGACTGCGACACCTACCTCTGTACCTCTACTGATAGTTTGGCTCTGCTGCTTACAGTTGACTGTTCCTCACTGCTTACAACTCAGACACTAGTATCCGGAGCGAGTAGGGTGATGACAAGTAAAACTGCCTTTTATGAGAAGGAGACAAGGAACACAGTTTCACCAGTATAAATTACAGGCATACTGAAATTGTGCAAATGTGTCATGAAGACTGATTCCACAGCAGCTACCAACGTATGGCTCCACAGCATATACGGGCGGCACACAGACAGAAGTTAAAACTAGTTGGAAGTCCCAAAAGCAGGAGGGTCGCAATACCACTGAGAAGCTATGTGCAGCCCCCAGTGAAGAAATGACAGCACAGCGTTTGCTTTCAGCATCCACGCTAGCTTCACTGCATTGCAAAGTAGCACACAGCACTGATGTTGCCCGAGTGTCCATTTTGTCAGCGTCAGAGACCAAATGCCTACCAGCTTCCAGGATAAAGAATTGCATCTCCATTAATAAAAACACAGGCATGAAAGTATTATACAGGAGGTACTTTTAGAAAAAAGTATGTATGCACACATGCATATGCACAGATAAATCTAATTTTAGGTAAAGGCAATGGAAAGCCACAGTTGAAAAGCTGTCTAATTTTATCATAGAATCATAGAATCGCTTTGGTTGGAAAAGACCTTTAAGATCATCGAGTCCAACCTTTAACCTAACCCTGCCATCCCAC
>NW_009259578.1:705531-734575 GCF_000687185.1 Egretta garzetta
ATTCAGCCGGCTGTCAACCAGTACCCCCAGGTCCTTTTCCACCAGGCAGCTTTCCAGCCACTCTTCCCCAAGCCTGTAGCGCTGCATGGGGTTGTTGTGACCAAAGTGCAGGACCCGGCACTTGGCCTTGTTGAACCTCATGCAGTTGGCCTCGGCCCATCGATCCAGCCTGTCCAGGTCTCTCTGCAGAGCCCTCCTCCCCTCAAGCAGATCAACACTACCACCCAGTTTGGTGTCGTCTTTTTGGGGACCTATTTCTTATTCTTTACAGTAAAACCTTGCTTTGCCTCGTCAGAGAGCTATCATAACTGAAAGAATCTAGTGTAGATCAGCATTCTTGCTAACACACCTTCACACAGCACCTTAAAAATACCAATAGTTGCAAGGCAATTCTGACAGCTCCACATGATTACCAGCTGGAAGCAAAAGGATATTCACAGGGATGAAGGCAGCTCCTCATTCCTAGCCCCCAAGAGAATGAACCACCTCAGCCTTCTCAATTTTCCACCTCTCAACTCCTGCATTTCTCTGCAAGCAAACACCACTCATCTCTCTCTCCCTGCCAAAACACTGGTAGCACAGTGAAAATGAAGGAAACTGGACTATTTCAGTTTCATACTACAGATTTCCTGTTTTGAGGAGCATATTCAAAGGCAGACTTGTTACTAGTGATTTATTAAGATTGTGATTTATTTTATAAAAGACATCTCATGCTTCATATTCTGTCAAATACTAGCACATTCGCAGATCTAACGATGGGACAGTTCTCAAAAGTTTGTTTTGTTTTCTCAGTTGTATCACCTTGTTTAACAAATACTATTGTCTCCTTTAAAGCCCCTTTTTTCCTCCAGGACGTTAATACTTTTTAGTAAATTCGCAACCCAACAGCCAGCTTACTGGGCTGCTAGCTGTTACCAAACAGCTAACTTCACCTGATGGATTCATAAGTACAAGACACTGCTGTTATGTTTGGAAACCAAAGTTATCCTTCCTGACTAGTCTGCTGCCTCCACATGTCATGAGACAGTTATGAACACAGTTTGCATGGTGTTTGCATATTCTAGAACTCAACCTGCCTTGTACACAGTATGTACTAGTTCTAAAAGTAAATACAGACTGTTTATTTTTAATAACAGACTGGATTTCCACTCAGTAAGATTACATGTATTATTTTTAGCCCTAAATAATAAAAAAAAATGAAGAAAACTCTGAGGAGTTTTTTTCAAGTACAACTTTCAGACTCTGAAAAGCTAGTGCTACATCTTCCACTTCAGAAGTGAGTGGGTGATCCTCTTGTCCTCCCCCCTTTCATTCTCATTCCAGTGCAACGAAGCAACATGAAATGACTTTGCAAAATGTCAAAACCTCTTCATTCTTCAATTTTGGGGTTTTTTTTTGCACTGCTGCTGCAGAGAGGGCAGAGGCCACAGTAAGGAGCTAAGAAATAGACAGGTATGACCAGAAGGAGCACAGACTAGAAAATAAAACTGTCAGAAGTTTTTTCCTTGTCATTCCTTGAAAAAAAGTCAAGCCTAAAGACTGGAATATATTTGGGTCTTAGGAAACGCTCTAGAGAGCAACTCCATGCCCCATAACAACAGGACTGACTTTAGCAATACAGCAGCAGAGCTAAACATGACTTGCAGCTGCATACAGCAGCTGTTAACAATACTCCAAGAATTTGGGTACTTTAATAACTGTAGTTCGCGCTCAGCTATACAGAGGACTAGGAAAAAAGGCAAGCTATTGACTTGTATGTTGGTTTCACTCCCAAAAGCTCAAAAATCTTGGTATTTACATACTCTACCACCATCAAATTTGAAGGGAGAAGAGACAGTCACTGTGGGACATTTTAAGGTCCAGCACTGCTGCTTTCTGTATCTCTCTAATTTATTCTAATCTGCACAAAGGGAAAAAATTGCTCAGCTACAGAGATTTACCACAACTAATGTAACAAGGGTCTAAAATATCAGCATCAGGAGAAAATTGGAGGAGATGCTGTTTCCTAACCTAATACAAAAGAAACCAAACTAACCAACATTTTGTCTTCAAAACACTATGACCTGTGGGTGCAACTTGTTGCATTAGTTGCGTGAGATGGAAAAGTCTAGAACCAGCACATAGAGTGCAGCAGTACTTAAAGCTTGAGACCATTTTGGAGATGAAGATCCAGCATGCTCAATTAAAGGCTCTGCTGACCATCTCCTATTTTGTAGATCCATGTATGCCCATACAGACAGACTACAATAACTGTTCTGCTCAGTATCTAACTGAAAAGGACATAGAAACTACAAACTAAATGTCAACTTTTGGACTGGAGGTGGAGAGTCATTTGGATTTTTTGTTTTCACTAGCGAGAGCAATGGTTTCATCTTTAGCATCACTGTGTATCTACTTCTCAAAGTTCTTGCATTATATGGATGTCTCACTCCTGCAGTTGAGCACTACAGGATGATATTCTGAGATGTGGAGAAGGTCAGCTGAAGCAACAGCCAGCAGCTTTCCTGACTGGTTTACAGGCAAAACTAACACAGGTATTTCCAAGGGGAAAATGGGGGGGGGGGGGGGTTACAAGGGGGAAAGGGGGGGGGGGGGGGGAAGAGAAGGGGAAAAAAAAGAGAGAGAGAGAAGAGCAACAAATAAAAAGAACAAATTAACAAAAAGTTACTGTTCCAATTTCCCCTCCCACATTTGGGATTACCGCTCCGTGAAACAGAAGTAACACGATAATACAAGTACCTGTGTATAGTTACTGACCAAAACTAGCTTAAGTGGGTCACAGCTTACCAGGCTAACAACAGTTGATGTTTTGCCCAACCAGGCAGGTCTCCTCTGCCCGAGCAAGCGGTCTGCAGCACTGCATGCGTCCCATGGCCCGAGGGAAAAGATGCCTGGTCCTGACTAGCAGCACTCTGGGATCCACCAGCACATGGACAAACTTCTCAGTCAGCTCAGTAAATGCTGAGACCCACCAGAGTAAGAATTCGCAGAAAAACTCTGCCCCAAAATTTAAGTATTGATGTTGTCTCTAGACAGAATTCTTTTAAACTTAGTTTCCAAAATTCTTCCAGAGCAGCACTTTAGTCATCAAAATGGATTACCAGTCTCCAATCTATACACCCTGTATTATGATCCTTTTAAAAAAAAAAGTAAACTCAGTGCTTAAAAAGAGCTACAGAAATGGATGCTGCATTTAATAAAAAAAAAAATCCTACAATAAAAAAGTACACTTCACACAAATATTTCACAACTGCAACATTAAACATTTCATTATACACTTAAATTATTGATATGTTTATCCATTGTTATGAAAGTAAAACCACTTGTATTTTATGACTTCGCTTTTCTGATGGCTTGAGAACAAAATAGTTGAAGATTTAAGAGTATTTTAGGGGCTAAGTTTATTGTTACAGATTATTTCCCAATCATAACTGAACATGCACTTTCATTTAGGAAAATAAATACCAAAAGTTGTATCAAGAGGAAAAAAAGGCAAGCTTCATGTGAGATTTAGATATTAATAATGAAATCACAAGGATAAAAATAAATTCTTACACAGTGCAAAATTCTTGAGCATCATACCAGTAATCAACATACAGTAACAATGTTAGAAGGAAAGAGAAAGAGAATAGCTAATTCATACTAGGAATTAGAAATCATTTTCCCTGCTATCAATGTTTAGAAGCCCTACTTGGTAAAAAGTACCTTCTGCTACTGAACCAGAGGAACAGACAAAGGCAGCCACCCTTATTTGCATGTTTATAACCTAATATCACTGAATTGGGGTGAATAAAATTAATGGTGTATCTTTACTGCATCTCCAAGAGGCAAAGCAAAGTAACTGTACTCAGACCCTATGCAAGCAGACATCCCAACGAACATCAGAACTACATATCCTGCTAATGGAATTGCTAAAGTAAATTGGTGAATTCCAGTGAGAGAAAACAGGCATTGCCAAAGTTTCAAGAAAAATTCATACATCCCATTAAATGTGTAGATGGGTCATAGATTCAAATAAGATTTCAAGTAGATTCAATGTGTGACACTGCTTGTAAAAAATAAAGGTGTTTCATAGGAGCAGGGTTGGTTTGTTTAGAGACCAAAATGAGTGACATTTTTCAGTTACCAGAATAGGAAGAGCAAAATTCATTGTTCGAAGGGGAAAGTCAACTTTCTCAGCACTTCCCACTGATTCTGGATGCTTCAAAATTCTCTTCAGGGCTGAGCAGCCAACTTGAAATCATCTGATGTGGCTCTTGGAATATTTCAACAGATATACTAACAGAGAAGCAACCTTGCAACCTTTTTAAATTTTGAACTTACAAGAGGGAGTATATAAAACCGCACTGCATCCCTCCTCAACAGCAGAGATTGTTTCACATCTGTGAACCACAGGGTCTATGGAAAAGTGAGTTTTTACCTGCAGAATTTCGCTTTTTGGTAGAGAACTGACATATTTTTCAGGACAAAGTGTCAACAGCCAGTCTTTTAGACAGATGTCCACAAAGTCAGAGTTGCAATATGTAAGAAAGGAAGGGAGACTTAAGGAGACTTCCTTAGACTGCAGTCTAAGTCGGATCTGGTCATTCCATGGGAGTATTATGGGAAAGACAGCTGCACGTGGTACAGCACAAGAAGGTCCCAGAATGGTAGTCACAAAAAAAAAAAAAGCAAAAAGAAAAAAAAGAAAAAAACAAAAAGGAAAAAAGGGTGGAAAAAGAGGGTAATATCCAAACATCACCTGACATCTCTGATTTCTCTTTGGATTTTCTCCTCCCTTCAGACAGAAAAGGCAGAAAGAGTATCTAAACAGATGAAAATTGGGAGCTGATAAGCACTCAGAACTCTTCAGTCAACAAAACTATTTAAAATATTCTCACTTCACTGCCCCAAGAATCTTACTGAAGTAGTATTTTGGGGACAAAATATTAGCTTGAGCACCGAAGCAACTACTACTGTTGACTCAGCTTTGAATGGTGAAGCAAGAGGGTTCTGGAGAGGTGGGCAGGGAGGGATAAAGAAATCCAGACATCCCTTACACAGGTATTGTGATCACTAGCTTTGCCTACTGATATCTAGAAGATTACACACCAAGAATATAATCTAGAATTAAATGACTCAAAGAAACTTGTATACAGTTTGAAATATTATTCATCCCAAACTCAAATTAAGTTATTGGAGGGGGAAAAAAAAAAATGGGCAAATTAAGTTTTTTAAATGGCAGTTACATAAAATCAAACAAGAGGTGCACCGGTGACTCTTGTTTACATCAGAAAACTCATTAGATCCTGAAGTACGGATCAAGTATCATAACACAGAGTGTAAGATGAATAAAGAGTAAATACGGCCTATTGGCCCTACTAGATCTGTAAATCTAAGTTGGAGAAGACAATTATTTCTCATTGAAAACTGTAAGGATGTATTACTTAATTGCAAGGTCATCTTGAGAAAATAAATACAGATATATTAATCTTACAGTTAGGAACTGACAACATACCAGATTAAGAAAAAAAAAAAAGTATTGAACAGGCAGGTTTTGCTTTGATTTCTTTTCCGGACAAAAGAAATTTTAACAATTTTCAGAGGAAGAAGATGAGAAAAAGGAGGCACCAACAGAAAGGCAATATTGGAAACAGTGCTGAGGACTTATTTACCTGGGAGGTACAAAGCTGTTGATAAAAAACTTCCAGTGATTACTCTCAGCTGGGTGTGCCAAACTGTAATGTAGCTGCTCCTAATGTAATAATTGTGACTGCTAATGCTCTCAGTCAGATCACAAGACTGAAGCATATTATAGAGATACTACTTAAACCACACCATGAAAGCAAATGAGACCTGAATTCATTCCACCACCACTCAGGAACAAGTCTTACTAATGAGGTATGCTACCCTCACAATGCAGGAGGGCGTTGCTGGACAGGTCTGTCGCTTTTCAATTTATAGTCCTGTCACAATGTAACCTGAAGGTAATTTCAGGAGAAAATACAAACTTCTCCCCTACCGCTTGCATTCAGATCTCATCTTCGCTCAACAAGAAGCAACTCCCTGCCGTGACCTTACTATTTGCACCTGGAGGCACAGCGTTTCCAACTGAGAGCCACCAAATGAACCGATAGTCTTCCTAGATACAAATGAGTATAAGTTGTTCTGAGGTTCACTGTGGAGATGGTATTTCAAATGCAGCACATGCATCACTCCGAAACACTAGATGACCCTGAGTAAGGACAGAAGATGAGAGAAGAAAGAACAGACATGTTGGCTTAGCATAAGATAGAGGTATTATCAGAATAATTTTTGCAGGAGGTGCAGTTGCACAAATGTTTAAACCAATTTATGATGTTCCCCACCTCTAAGTCTTAATGCAACTCCTAACAACTTACACTGTCTTATGCTCGTACATACTAGATGCTTAAAAAGTAAATAAAGTTGCAAAAGTTTAAGATTTGCATGTACTGTTTCCATATAGGCCAGAAAGCATTTACCTCAGGATGAGCCATTCACTCCCCTTCTCCCCCACAACAACTATTTCAACGCCCTGAGTAGTCTAAGTTCAGAAGTCCCTGGGAAAATGGATTAATGGCTCTCAAGGCATGGCATATGTGATTTCAGAGCAATTGTGTAATTCTACACAAGTATCGCTCTCCATGGTACTTTCCCATGTTAACACATTACTTTACATGCACTTTTAATATCTTAACATGGGCAACGCACCAGGCTCTGTGCTGTATCTGATACAGATAAGGACTTCATCAGCAAGGCTGCCTAAAAGCCGCTGAACTCATTTCAAACAGGAAATCTTTTCCATAAAGAAAAATGCAAATAATCCTCATATTAAATAGGATACATGCAAATTATCAAAAACCCCTGTTAGTTTCATGTGAACACATGATCTCATCTGAGCCCCTTCTCTGACATTGGTTCAACATCTCCTACAGCCTCCTAAGAGGTCAATGAAAGACCACCAGCTTGAGGCATTCACTAACAGCAACTATGCCTCTCACACTAAATCACAGGAAATAAAATGTATCACAATGTTAAAAGTCTTTTTAGAAGAAACCTTTCCTGTCTCTAAGCAATTAAATCACCAGGTTTTCCCTCCTACTGTTGCTCATATCCTATATAGCGGAAAGACAAGAAATGTACCCAGATGAATGGGTTTTGCACTTGACGTCAATGAG
This sequence comes from Egretta garzetta, assembly GCF_000687185.1. NCBI lineage: Eukaryota > Metazoa > Chordata > Aves > Pelecaniformes > Ardeidae > Egretta > Egretta garzetta. Next base: position 712,710 of record NW_009259578.1, read on the forward strand.
TGTTCTCAAAGTATACTAAATCCCTTAAACAATAATTAAGCACCAAATGAACCATTTAAAATTCACTGCTACCATTAGAACAAATTAAATTAAGCCAAGATTAACATATTAAGTTTGCTCAACCCAAAAGCAGATTATTTCACATAGTTCCTGTTTATCTACGTGTAAACTATTTTTCAAAACATCTGACTGTAAAGACAGGCCAACAAGTAAATGCAAGTAAGTGAGATAACTGTGTAACTCGTATTCAAACTATAATGGCAAACTAGCTCTTTATTTTTTCCCCCTACAGTAGTTAAGATGCTCAGTGTCCAGGTTTCTGCTGACAAAAATTAAGTTTTCACATTCTAACGTATTCTATTACCCAGTTTACAAAGCTGTGTGCCTTAGGATTAGTACCTGTATCTTACCGCTGATTCCTGTGAGGGATTGAATAAGGAGGGAATTTCCACAGGATTCCTTAAATATCTAGAAAGTCTGTTTTACTGAAAACTACTTTGTTCACTTATGTGTTGTAATTTGTGACATACCTGTGACCTCTGTGTCAATGAGGACAGCAGGATCTAGGTTGCTGAAAGACTTCAGTATGGTAGGTTACCTTCCGTGTAGTATTCAAACCAGCAACTACCAAACATGGGGTCATTATACAGGGCTGCAGGTTAAATTTAGATGTTTGAGTTATTCACAGAAATAATCCAAATTTCAGTAATTTTAAGTGGAAAAAAAAATCCAAGCATTTTCAGACACACATACGTGTTCTACAGCTCACAAGTGAAATTAACTTAAGGTTTTAATTAAGTAGAGGAGGAAACTCTTTTCTTGGAGAATTGGTATCTATTACCCATCAGCAAACATGGCGATGACAAACAGGTAGTGTTTGCTTGCATTATTTGCAGGTTTAACACTTTTTACTCCTAACACTGGTATTTTTTTCATTTTTACTATGCAAGCAAGCACATAATTCCTACAGCAAGCTAAATAGGGCCATCCTTTTAAATAGTCACCTAGCAACTAGTTAGGCTCACACTTTTATATAACAGTAAGTGTCAATAAAGATGATGCATTTCTCTTTAAACAGTTTAGAGGCAAGTTCAAAATTATAAAGAAGACACAAACGTTGGGAAAAAAACCCCAGTGTTTTCCATGTTCCACATGCTTTGAAACATTTGGGTTTGTTCTTCATTTCACCAAAATATAAAATTGAAGTATCTTAGTATGGAATTCCTAATAAATCAGGTTCCCATGAGTCGATTATTCAGGAATATAGTAATGTTGCAAAGTTTTTAAATTAAAAAAAAAGTTTGGTAACAGACCAATTTTCAGTGCAACTACTATTTATCTTATTCAATAACCAGCTACAGTCTCTTTCATTTACAATTCCTTCCCAAAATCTTTATATTCTTTTCATACACAATTTCAGTGTAAACTAACTGAAAAGGAACTAAAAAGCCAAGCAAAATACAAAGGCTGAAGACTTCAGTACTGAGTTTGAACAGCAGTTTATGCTATCGATGATGTCTAGGAGTGGCTACTGATGAGCCTTGTCTACACAGTTATAATGGGAAGAACAGAGAACAGCGTAATTGTTCCCAAAGCTGCAAACCTCCCAGCACACGCTGACTAATATGACATTGCAAATAACATTTAAATTTCAAAGGTACTGCAAGATAATCTTTGCAAGGAAGCTGGACATGGCATTTTATTGCCGACTGACACAGCCTTCACATTTAACATTACCTACACTCTTATGTATGCTACTTGGAAACCTAATTATCCAGCCAAGTCATTCTAACCAAGTCTGAAAGCTACCTAAAATTGAATTTGACTGGTATATCAAAACTTCACCTCATTTTCAATTCAGTGATTAAGCCATAATTATACTATGCATTTCTTTACATTGTATCTGGAAAATGAAGTATATCAATAGAGAAAAGGATATTGCAAGCATTTTTCAAAGTTTCTACTTAATTCTTCAGTATCTACTAAGCTGTAGAGAGAATAATGCAAATAAATAGGCATCATTTTTTTATTAAAGAAAATTAACAACCACTTCAAAATCGCTTGAGGGTTCTGGTGGGGGAGGTTCCACTTTCTTATGATTGCCCCATCATAGCCACAAAAACTCTTCAGGCATGAATCTAAAAGTTGTAATTCTTTGTAATTTGATAAAACATTTTTCCCTGTGCTATATGCTGTTGCAAATTCACAATTAACAGCTCTTCTTTATAGCCATGGTTTTTTTACAAAGACACTGAAAGGCCAGAAGCAAGCATAATACCTATGCTCACTGGCTCATACAATGTCTATAATCAAAAGTAACAAATTAGAATCTCCTAAGGAACGTCTCTAGTCTACCATCAGCAGTAGACTCCACGTAACAGTTCTGACAACACTCTACGCACTCTTCAGAAGACCTACAAGAACTGTTCATAAAGGCTAAAAAACCTGCAGGATTCTTTGTTTATTTTTTTTATTGCTGTTTGTGTTTCATATCCCTTCACAATCAACTACACAATCACAGGAGTGAGATCAGGTGTGACCCTGTATGGTTGGAAGCCAAGTTCAGTACTTCAAGATTCCTTTTCTTCTTTGCCTGTCCCACTCTAAGCTCTACCTATGTTCTGCTCCCACTTGCCTTTTTGAGATCTTTTGTTTCTAGAAGTTTTTCCAACCACTGGTATTTTTTTCAGTAAATAATGGTAGCATGCCATGACCATTCTAGGTCATGGTAGCATGGTGATGACCATTTTAGGACCAATTTCACTGGGAGCAGAATTAGGCTAATCACCTTCATAATTCCTGGTTGTGGTGGGGTCTTTTTGTTTGGGACTTTTTTGGGGACGGTGGTAGTAGGTTTGTTTTTTTTTTTTAAAAAAAAAAAAAAGAACAACAAAAAACCAACAAAAAAACCCCCAACCCACTGTTACCAACTACTTCATCAAACTGGACTTCAAGGGCTTTCTCCCAACACTCAGGAGACACATCTCATCTCACCATCATAAGAGATGCTCATGCACAGATTTGTTGGGAAGGTAAACCATTATAGACTTTCAGAAATCACATTCATTAACAAGGTACGCCATATATCACTGTCTTTGCTGACAGCTGTCACGTATCATGAAGCTCCTAGTTTTTACCAGGAACCGAAATACTGTTACACTCCCCCACTTCAGGTCATAGCCAAAAATACTGCTTGACAAGACTTGAAAGACATACAGCATGCTTAAACTACCCAATAAGGAATAATTTAAATCTTTTGCAGAGACAGGACAGAAATCAGTCATTTTTTCATTGAAGTAGTTGACAATACATCCACTGGATGGCAAAACTTCCTCCTTAGCAGCAATTAGACTTCCTCATGCCTCTGCAAGGTCAAGCACATTGAGAAAGATCTACTGGACTACAGGTACTCATGATGTCAAATTGGTAAATTGAAACAAGCATCCTGTGGCCTATTTATCTTTCTCCCTTCGTGAGAAAGAGTTTCTATTGCCAGAGATTCTTTTTTAATCTTGTCCCCCCTCTCAAGTTCATTACATCTTTGTCAAGGCTATAAACGTTCGAGCAGGAGTGTGAAATTAGGAGCAGTGTCTTCCAGCTTAGGGTTTCAAGGTAGCCATATTGAAACACTCACAGCTTTATAGTTAATTAGTCTGCATCTTGAAGACACTGAAGGATAGAGTACAAAGCAACAAAGTGCTTAGAGTATTCACAATATGTACTGCACTGCACTTACTGACCAACCTATGTTTTGCAGCAGTACAAGAATATACAAGATGTGAGTAAGCCGTATAGGTACTGCTTATGGCAAAACATGTCTTGCTTTAGTACAGGTGACACGAATTCCCACTTTGTGAATGCACACGGAGATTAGGGAGACCACCATCGTTAGATCTGCTCCATTTTTTGGTGAACACCTGCCACCATTATCCCACAGAGGCCAGCACACAGCACGTGTAGTCAGGCATGAGAGCACCCATGCCCAAGCTAGAAAAGAGAATGCCTAACGGGTCCACATACTTTCTTACTTGTCAGCCAAAGGTGACAGCTCTTAGCCTAACAGAGGCCATGGATGGTAGAGCAGGGGCCACACAGCGTGAGCAGGGCTGGGAAGTTTCCTTTGCTGGGCAGCAGAATTTGAAGATTTGGAAACAAAGGGTGATCTCAGGAGAGGAACAAAAAAATAAAACACACCTACCCAGGATTCAATCCCTTCCCTAAAAAGTAGCAGAGTCTGAAGCAGAACAGCAACAGGAATTTCTCTCACGAAACAACAGAAATTCAGCTGAAGACCCAGACCATTAGGCCACAGAGACACTGGCCTTGAAAGCAGCTCCTGGACCGTTTTCATATCTCACTCAGCGACTACCAGCTCACTGTGCAGCTGCTCAGAAAGTTATTACAGAAGGACGACTCCAGCACTGATACTGCCTACACATGAAATAAGTGGAATAAGAAGAGCTGGAAAACAGAGAAAAGATAACAGATGTTCACAACATACAGGAGACCCACAAAAATACAGTACAGATGAGAAAACTCATATTAAGGCTCAAACTAAAAAGTTACCACCTCTCACTTTAAAAAGTCAAACACAGTTGGAAAAAAAAAAGTCAAACACTTCAAAACTGTAAAACACGGTTGAAGTTTTTAATACTAAGAAGGAAGCCTAAGCAATGAGACATATCTACTCAAAAGAACTTGCAGAGGGGCGTTTTGGTGCCTAGGAAGCCAGAACTCTGCCAAATTGGTTTTTACCGATAGGTCATGATCAAAGGGTTCATTCCAAAGCTGCCTGCCTGCAGTGCACACCTGCAAGACCAGTGCTCCTCAGTCATGGAAATACTGAAGCCGTGCTAGCATCCCTTCAATACATACCACAGCAGGGAAGAATTTGGGTTTAAACAGCAAAACAAGCTGACATGTAAGCATAGGAAGGCTCCTTCTTTTTTGTAAGCAAGGATCCAGAAAAGCCTCCAAAATTAAAACATCTAGGAAGCTTACACTTGAATTGCAACTATTTTAATTCCGAAATGCAATGCTGCTTTCTTTTAAAGCCAAAATGAAATCAGAAGGAAGTATTACAACACAAATAGCGCTCTTACTTGGATAGTAACAGAAAAGGGCACTCTCGCCTTCTGAGCAAGAGGTTAAGTATACAACCGTGAGCATCAAGGAATTTATTCAGGTACCAAGGGAAGAAAAAAAGACAGAAGCTGAGGAGGCAGATGTTGCAAGACAGCGCTAAACTGAAAAGAGACTTCGCGACTCTGCCCCACAAATGCCATAGTAGGACAAATCTAATTTTATTCAGAAACCATTACAAAGACAGAAACTGTTAAAGACCAACAAAAAACCAGCTGTTCTAAAGTGTTAAAATGATTAAAGCAAAAAATTACTTTCTCCTTCCTCCCAGCATCATTTCTTGTATTTCGATCATGTACAGGACAGTAATAGCTTATTGCAAGACTACAGTAGCAGTTGAGGGGTTAAGATTAAAAAAAAAAATGCACTACAGAAGTGGTATCATAAAGTGATTTTTTTCTCTTCTTTTCACTGATCTTCATCTAAAGCTGTATTTAAATGTTATGAACCTCAGCACTGGTTAATCATTTTCACAATTCTTTTACATTAAATCAGTCCTCTGTTTCTCAACAACTGGTGGAAGGTGATGCCAATCCAAATGAAGCAATTATGTCGGAAATCAAGTCAAACCATTTTCCTTTTTATTCAAGTAGAACAGCCTTTTAAGTGTGATTAATCAAATCAACCTTCCCTTCCTAGGCAGAGCTTTAATTGCTAAGTGCAAATTAAATCATATTATATATGACATATGATACTTAATCTGAAGACAAATTTTTATTAAGGTTTAAGTCAAACTTTGTTAAATAAGTTAGATACCCACTGAATATAACTTTACGTACAAGCCCTATGAGAAAATAAAGAAAATTTACAAAAATATTTCAAACCCCATAGATAATCCAGTTGCTTCACAAAAAACCCAAAGAGTAACAGTAATAACACGTTTGTAAGAATAGAGTATCTTCACAGATCACAGTTTAAAATGGGGTAGCAGGTAATTCTACATTATTATAAAAACCCTAAACATCCCAAACCTAGGATTTCAAACCTAATTCTTTTTTAAGCATGATGCACAACAATCCTTCACAATAAAGCAAAATTACATTCACTACTAGAGTAAGCTGATAGAACTCATATGATTTTAATAATTGTTGACAACTGTTGTGAAATCCATTGCTATCACCGTCCCCTAACCAAACAGGGGCAAGGAAATTACCCCAGTATGAAATTTAAAGGATGAGGGTTGATATTCGATACCCCAAGGTTTATTTTACCTTCTTAATTTTGCATCTCTTGATACCCACATCAATGCTTTCTGATGCAATTAAATACACATCTTTGCCCTATAATGTGTGTAAGCAACTGTGAACCTATTCCATTAACAAAAGCAGGAACAGAACAATGTTGTCTCAGAAACGCAAACAGGAAGAAGTAACCTGCAGAACCTCTGAAAAACCTTCACAAGCTAACAGGAAAAAAGAAATCCAAAACCAAACCTACAAAACATGACAAGCATTTGGGGACAGAGTAACAGAATCCATCTTTGGTGCTGAACAGTCAAAATGCAACATATTAAAAGATGTACAATTATGAAGACTTAATCAATTATTTTCAAGACAGTGCTTTGTCCTACGAATAATCCTCCACAGAAAGGGTTTGCCCCACCTCCAACCCCTACAGACTTTATTGTTTAGGTCACAGAACAACTACTAGCATGCGTTAATAATGAAACCTTATAATATATTTCTATGTAAAAAAAACTAAGACACCTATCCAGTGTCCTGTGCTTCTTTTTTCCCTATTAAAAAAAAAATCTTACCCGAAATAACTACACTGTTGTGTATCATAAGGAAAAGTGTTATATCAGAAAATACAATGTTTTCTACCCAATTCGTATTATAAGTCATGCATTTAGAATGTAAGCACAAAAGTAAAATAATTTACATTAGGTGCAAGATTGTCATACACCAAGACGATTTCAAGGCTGTAATCCTCTCAGTTTAATGTGAATTAATGCAGAATGGAAAGCATTGTTGATAACTAAAATCAATTTTGGAAAGACTCTCTAGCTTAAGTGCAAATCGTGTAACTATGCCATAGCACAAGCAGTGAAACAAGAGAACTTGGTCTCCAGCAAACGTGTCGTCTTTATCCATGAATGTCCCCAGCCCAGCCCTTTAGGACAGCTTTCTTCTCACACAGCCTATGGCATCCCCGCTGGACAGTATATTCTGATCCCATACATCCTGTAAGGAATCTAACAGGTATATATGACCAGCCACTATATGGAACAGGATACAGGCTCAGTTTCCCCTTCAAGAGGGAAAAAGTGCCACTTTCTCTGCTACTTTCAGCAGTGACAAAAAGGGAAATAAGCACCTTTGGGAACCCTGTTTTCCCTTCTAATCTGACAATTGGCCAATAGCTTCAGAAATTATTTTAGGGACAGGAAGACACATTTGATGAGTCAGCTGACAGAGAGAAAGCCTTTGACCTCCACCTCATCACGTCAGAAATCCAGGATGAAATGTCCTTGTGGGTAAAACTCGCATAATCCAAGCGTGAATTTGCTGTATTCAATTCTCATTTTTCATTCAGTAAGAGCAGTGTTTCCTGTAGGATGGATACATCCGAACCACCCACACGATGAAGAACAAAGTAGAGACGCTCAAGGTAGATTTCAAGAAGCCTTTGCTGCTAAAAGCCTTCTGGGTGTGAAAGCTTAATGCAGACTTATCTATTCTGCTGAGCAATACCTAGACTCTGTCTAGTGCCTGAAATACCTTTTTAAACTTAACTCAAGGCACACTTAAACCATAATGTGCAATTGCCACACTTCTGCTCTTTTGTTTTTCCCATTAATTGTTGAATAGCATTTATAATTGGCTATTACTAGTTTATTACCTAATTCCATCCATGCTGCATTCCTGTCATTACATAAGTTTCAAATTACTAATTTAATATCTCATCTCACTTGCAGCTGCCTGGCATGGGCAGCAGGGTATGGGGAAGGAGAAAGAGAGAAAGATGAGAAAAGGGAGAGAGAAGAAATAAAAAGGTGCAGTTAGTTGACCAAGTAGTATAAAAGACATCTAATTCTCCATACCATGTAAAGACAGCATTTCCTAGTCTGGCTTTGAGTCCAGTAGTAAATACACTTTTACTTCTGAAATCAGGCATTTTCAAATGCAGTTTTTTTCATCCTGTACACTTCTGGCAGATGTGTATCTAATTGCCTTTACTACCTGTTATTTTTTTCCTCCATAAACAGTTATATCTCAAAGCTGAATGTGTTATTTGAGAAAGATTTCAAAATTAGTTGATGCTATGAAAGTCACATGATATTCACTCACAGAACGCAATCTAACAGCTCACCACAGGCCATGCAGGGCTTCCTTGCCAGAAGTTTTAGCCTGAACACACCTAGTGACAGCATCTGCTGCAGTCTCGTTCCTCCTGTGTCCCTGCTTAGGTGAGGGAAACAGAATATTCCTCCCCCACTCAAGTAGTGCTCAGGATCCAAAGCTTACACCAAGTCTTCCATACCTGAAGAAAGTACCACCAGATTCGAAGCCATCAGTCATCAGAATGACACCTTACATGCATACTATGCTATTATTTGCTGTACGTATAAGCATATTGTTCATTCTCTGAAAAAGTTTTCTTTTCATGACACAGTCTACCACAACTTCTATTTGTTGTAAACTTCTATAGAGTGTCACTGTTTGCCTAAACACACCCAGATGCTTCATGAAGTCTCTGGATTTGCAAAGTTTTCTTTGAAGCTGCCTTAATTACAGGACAGTTTGGGGCTTTTTTTTTTTTTTAAATTAAGAGTTCAGAGGAGCAAAGGACAAGACAATTAGTAGCCACAACATTAATCTTTTTGCTGTACCTAACAACTTCATTTAGCGTTTAAGACACAAACCCTTGTGGAGTTGCTGTTCTGTTGAGCTGAAGTTGATGTACTTGCTAGGAAGTTACTTCTACCTCTTCTGTCCTCCTCTGAGATGTAACAGATGTGCTCTCAGGAAATAGAATCTGATAGGGAACACTCTCACTGACTTCAGTGAACTCTTACAGGACTAAAACAGAAAAATAAGGTTCACAAAGGAACTCAACATATTTCATTTAAATATGAAAGCTTCTCTGACAGTGGGAAAGAATTCCTGCATCATCAATGAGATTTAGAGAATATACAATCTGTTAATGATATCATTAACACTTAAAGGTGTATTTTAAAAATTTCCAGGACAGACTCTACATACACTGTTTTCATCACTGGAAAGGAGTAACACCACTCATACAATACACATTAAACATCAGACTCCAGCCCTTAACTTCCCAGCACAGTTGAGCAGCTTCATGCTACATTAGTCTGGTAATGCAAAGAGAACCCAAAAATAGAGACATTTTTAACCTGGACTGTTTAAGCCTCCAAGGAAATGAGGCTTAGGCAGTCTCACATCTGTTCACTTGTCACATTTAACTTCTAAACTTGCTGGCCAATTTAAACTAAATTTGATAAAGGGTTTGGAGACTCAAAAATAATTAAGTTCCTGCAAATTCTACACAAATTAGAAGCTGAGTACAAAAGAGACATATACATAATGCTCTTACTGACAGCAAAGGAGTTTGGCCAATCTATTATCCATCACCTAACTAAGGAAATAAACACACTCTGTGTGTGTGTGTGTATATTTGAGCATACATATAGAATCATAGACTTGGGTTGGAAGGAAACTTTAAAGGTCATCTAGTCCAAAGGTCATCCCCCTGAAATAAGCAGGGTCATCTTCAACTAGAGCAGCGTGCTCAGAGCCCCAACCAACCTGAATCTTGAATGTTCTTAGGGATGGGGCATCTACCACCTCCTTGGGCAACCCGTTTCAGTGTTTCATCACTCTCATTGTAAAAAAAGTCTTCCTTATATCTAGTCTAAATCTACCCTTTTTTAGTCTAAAACCATTACCCCTTGTCCTATCGCAACAGGCCTTGCTAAAAAGTTTGTCCCCATCTTTCTTATAAGCCCCCTTTAGGTACTGAAAGGCTGCAATGAGGTCTCCCCGCAGCCTTCTCTTCTCCAGGCTGAACAAGCCCAACTCTCTCAGCCTTTCTTCATAGGAGAGGTGTTCCAGGCCTCTGATCATTTTTGTAGACCTCCTCTGGACCCGCTCCAACAGTTCCATGTCCTTCTTGTGCTGAGGGCTCCAGAGCTGGACGCAGTGCTCCAGGTGGGGTCTCACCAGGGTGGAGTAGAGGGGCAGAATCACCTCCACTGGTTCACATGGGCCCAATTCTTGATATACATTCAAAACATAATTGGACATGGTTTTAAACTAGAACAGGGTAGGTTCAGGCTAGAGGTAAGGAAGAAATTTTTTACAATGAGAGTGGTAAAACACTGGAACAGGTTGCCCAGAGAGGTAGTGGAGGCCCCATCCCTGGAAACATTCAAGGCCAGGTTGGATGGGGCTCTGAGCAATCTGATCTAGTTAGCAGTGTCCCTGCTCACTGCAGGGGGGTTGGACTAGATGACCACTAGTGGTCCCTTCCAACCCTAAACATTCTATGATTCTATGATTCTATGATCCTAGACAACCTGCTCTAAACAGCCCTGCTGGAGGAAAAGGGTTGGACTAAAAGATCTTTAAAGGTCCCTTCCAACCCAAACCATCCTATGATTCTCTGATCTCAAGAAGTCCCATCCAATCTAAACAATTTGGGGTGTGGTGAGTGTGGTTTCAGAGAAGCCACACCAAACAGTATCAAAAAGGGAGGCTAGAAGAGAAACTCGGGGCAGGGGGGGGAAGGAAGAATAATCCTTTAGGAAGGTAAAGGACATAAATCCAAAGGCAACCGAGCTTTAGCAGTTATGCTATTAATGATCCTTTTTCTCCGGTGACCTTCAGAATTTCACTGAAGACTTGTCACTCCACTGCTTATGTGCTATTAGCAGAATCATTTTAGAAATCATCTCTAGGGATACAAGCTAACACAACTGTAATTACACTAGTGTAAAACATACTTTTGATAGCAAAGATCATTCCGCTAACCTTTTACACTGGTATCAACGTATCCCAATCAGGAGTTGCATAGCTTTCTAAAACATATACTCCTTGTTAAATGATTCAATTAACACAAAACTGTAGAGATGAGGCTTAAGAGTGACATTTTGGTGGAGGAGAGTATTGGATCACAACTTTGGAAAAAATTGCTAGGGAAAAAAAAGGAGAACAGCAAACTACAGCAAATGGGGAATTTAGGTAGATGAGCAAACACTTCCAGCCTAATTGAATACTACAAAAGAATCTTGTACAAGCAAAAGAGCAGGAGTGGGGGTTAGAGGACCTGCAGACCACCACATTGACACTTCTTGGACAAAGCGTACACTCCTTTATTGGACGGGAACAGAAGGAAGCTCAGAGGAAGAGAAAGGCATTGTCTATACAACTGTAGAGTGATACACATCCACAGCAGATGCAGGGTACAAGCCTGGTAAGCAGAAAGGTGACAGGTCACAAGAACAGGATTACTCCCGACTGTGGACATGCAAAAGTAGGTACCTGCAAGTGAGCTTGTCATCTAACTTCCTGTTACAAAAAATGGGCCATCAAATCTATTCATTCATGAAGATTGGAACAACCCCACATAAGAGTCAAGTCAAATGAGGAACCTAACCATGCCAACAAACAGAATAGAAGGGGGCTTCAGAAGCCTCAGAAAATCTAGGTTGAAATTCTGGGCCTAGACAAGAACTAGACTACAGCTCACAACATGGTCTGGATGCTGACAACAGTGGTAATACACTTAAGGAATCAGAAGCTGCGAGGCCAAGAAACAACATCAATGGCAAAAGTCAACACCACAGAGTGTAAGTGAGCACTTGGTTGGGGCACGGTGCCCAAACAAAGAATTTTGAGAAGCCCAAATTTCAAATTTGGAGAAGCATAAGGAGAAGCAAATCTTGACATGGCTTGGATCAGCACAACAGCAAAGTCCATGAAACTGTTGAAGGGCTACTCTGGCACAGCATACTTACAATCCACACTCCTGCAAGAGCAACAGAGGTTGAAGGGTTCCTGAGCATTGCGCTCAATTTTAAAAATGGAAACAGTATGAAAAAAATCATCAAACTTTTGCAAAATATTGTAAAAAGGAAGCACTTTGTGGGTAATCTCAATACTATTTAACAGCACTGTACTAAAGGGCAAAGTGACACACACCATCTATCAAAGTATTTGAAAAAATACAATTGAAAACCATAGGGCTGAGCAAAAGAATAAGGTAGGCTATCAGAAGCAAAAAAAATTATTTTTTTTTTAAACGGGCCTACCGAAATTATAAAATTATCATTCTGACAGGCCAAAAAATAAAAGGCAATAAATCATGCCTGAAAAGATTAAAGGAACAATTTGGGAAAGACATGTAAACTAATGATGCCACTTCTCAACTAAAACTTCTGTCATATGAAAAGACTGACATGACTAATGGGACACTAACCCTTGAGAAGATCTGGGTAAGTACAAAGCAGTAAGCCTTGTAAACTATGGGAGAAACTATTTTGAAAAACAGACACACAGGAAAAATGACTACACAGACAAACAGGACATATTGTGGAAGACTTTTTGTAAAGCACTATCATGACTGACAAACTTTAAAGGAAGGTTCCACATGCAAGAAAAGCAAATTAGAAATCCCATCAGGTGCTATTAACAAAAAAAAAAAATCTTTCAGTATCCTTCAGAAGAAGCTCTTGAAGACACAAGGCTGCCACAGTGTAAGAGGAATGTCCTTGCTTAGATAGGTAACTTTGTGAAAGTCAGAAATACAAGGAAAAAGAAATGGGCTGTATTTACCCTGGAAAGGCATTGCCCAGTAGGATTTCATGGGAATCTGCTCAGATCCACTATATTCGGCTATCTATAGGCAATCTAACTCTTCGGCAGCAGGAGAAGAGAACATCATGCCCTGGTATAAATTCATGGGGCAACCAACCACATCTGCAATACTCTGAGCACTTCTGATTCCTCTTAACAAAAAAAAGGATGTAAATGGGAAAGTTACTGAGAAGGACAGCAAGCACCTTCAAACCCATGGAACAGATTAATCTGGGGAACCATTAAGACACTTAGACTCCTCACTCCAGAAGATGAGATAACTGAAATATGACAGTAATTTATAAGATAATGAATGGCGTGAAAACGGAGACAGAAAAACTGTTCAGTGCATCTTCCAATCAACCAAGGAACATTAAATGAAGCTAATATGTGGCAAGTTCAGAGAGGGCACTCCTCACTATTTGTTATCTTATACATTTCCTTGCTCAAGTACCTGCAACAGACTTGAGAAGTTTCATATGTTTTAAAAGCAACTGGACTAAAACTCCTCCAAAACCCACTACAGGCTTGGAGAGTGTTCCGGGAACTTTGTCCAGTGACAATGGAAGTCACTATCCTGTTGACAACAGGAGACTTTGGTTTAAGTCAGTGCACCCATTTGTACATTTTAACAACATATTTCAAGTAAAAAGCATTGGGGTAACAACCATTTTCAGACACTTTGACAATGCAAGATCTTCTAATTTTGTTCTAACCTTCAACACCATATTCACCACATTCAAAATAAGATAAAAATAGATCTGTGCCCAAAGACAAAGAAAACTTGGCTTTCACATATGAATAATTCAGGAGACAGACCTACTGGTGATTATTTATATCATCCCAGATTTCCATGAAAATCTGTACTTTACACATAAGTCTTTATAATAAGCTTGTATTACATAACTGAGCTGTGTGATCAACTTCAGATGGCATCAAAAGAACTAATCTCAGCTCTTTATATGCAAAGCAATGTTTTAATTATATTTCTTGGCCTTAACTTCCAGGATAGCTAAGGAAGAGTCAAAGTAATAATGTATGTGCAGCAGCCCAAGTTTGCACCTTTTCCTGTAACATATGCAGTATAGACATAATACCACAGAAAGAAATACTTCAAAATCTTTGTGTATTCTACATTAACAAAGTAAGGCAGTCAAATGAAAGTCCAATATAGTAAAGGTAACTGGAGGCACAAAGAGGAGAGGGGAGCAGGGGGAAGCAAGATAGGATATTATACATCCTTGATGATGTGAACAAATCATTTGTTTGCACTTAATCTCTTTATATCCTCCTTCCCGAGCTCTGAATTTATCACTGTTGCTGTCCGATGCACAGGCAACACTTCAATATGTTTTCGTGTAAGAGTGATAAAAACTTGACCCTTATTAAGGCTTCTTGAAGGAAAAAAAAACCCCAAACAGTAATTTATATAATTTTTATTTTCCAGCAAATAGAAAGGGAATTCGTTGCACATGAACAGAACATCCAAAGTTTCCTTTGGGGCAGGAAGGGGAATGTTACTAAAATGGAGACAAAGTAATTGGTTTGCAGCCTGTCACAATAGGCTCACCAAAGTTTGAACTGTGAAAAGTTGACATAATACATGTTTTACAAGATGAGAGAAAAATTGAGAAGAGTTCAGAATTATCTTTTGGGGAGATACATATGCTGCTATTTTAAATAAAGCTTTTCTTCAGGAACCAGTTCTGAATCAAAACAGTTCTTTCAAGAACACAATCCAAAATCTGCCTACAGAGCTGAACAATACCTGCAACAGAACTCACACTTATTTCCCTTTTTTAAAGGGGTTAAGATAATAGTTCCTCTCCAATACAAAACAACAAGAGGAATAGAATTTGAAGAGTAACTTCGACTCTCTGCATGGCACTTAAGAGTAGAAGAAAGAACAAAGTCTTTGATGAGTTCCCATTCCTATGAAGAAACATGTTTTGAAAATATGCTGAAAAATTAAGCCATACAGTGAAGCAGCTGGAGAATACAGACTGATCACCATCCCAAGATCTGCAGGGTACCTGTTGAGTTCCATGGTAATAGTTGAGAAACTCCCATTATTTTTACAGGATACCTTCAGAGATGAATCTCCAGAAAAAGATATAGAAAGTAATTACCTTTAACATTGCGATGATGCCAACAGCCAGTGTTTCCTTTAATATGTTTATGGAGGTTAGAATTCAAACAAATTCCTAGGACAGGTAAGAGTACTTTATCTTAAAGCAGCATTGGTTTTAACAGAGAGGTAGGAGAACCATTCTCATAGCTATGCAAGAGACTTCTATATGCATCCTTAACATATTCAAGGCAGTGACATGTATGAGCATATCTACGAAATCATTCAGCTGTTTACAGACTGTGCACACTGAAATATTTGATTAGCAGGTAGAAGCTATGTACCCAACTTACTATACATGCAGACATACAAACATAAACAACTAACCAAAAGATAGCTTTCAAGTATGTTACTGATTTCCATATTATCTTGCATACAAAGCACGTTGGGCAAACCTCTTGATTTTTAGCTGCTAGATCTTTTGCCATTTTTTTTTAGCCCTCAGGACCGCTACTCAAAGTTTTATAACACCTTAGGGTGGGTTTTGATGACCCATAATCACTTCTGGGTAGACAGTAACATATATACCCGGTCCTAGAGACTGTATTTTTCTGCTTAGAAAAACAGTCCAAGAAACTCTGTCACTACATAGCTTGAATAGCTTTAGAGCCTCCCCATATTCTGAAAGCAGGCTAAAGAGCAAGAAACTTTGCAAACTACTGAAGTCCCAAGAGAGAACCAGGTACATCACACCTAACTGTTCTTACAGCTGCTGCCAGTGATACTGCAGGCATAGGACAGAGATGCAGCTGCATCCACCATTCCCCTATTAGCAGAGGCATCACCTTGCCCTTTGATTCGACTTGAAAGATGAAAGACAAGAAACTTAACCTCTCCTCTGCAATGTCTCTAATTTCTAAGCAAGAATCATGGCACATGACAGCTCCTGGGGATGATGGAACTTATCAAAATGTTGAAGCATATGCTACCAGCCTGTAAGGCACTTTCTAACAGGACACCTATGGTGTCAAGATATCCCTTTCATTTTCACAGTTACTATTCACATCCACACAGCAAGGTATGAACTATTTCTCCGAGGCTAGCACCAGCATCGGTACTAGTGTTAAGCTGCAAAATGCACTGCCAGTACAATGGAAAGGGGTGTAAGAATGGGTTGGGGCAGTTTCAGCTGTCCTTTAAGAGTTCCTGCTCCCCCAGGAGTCATTGCCAGAGAACTTGCAGCACTTGCGGCAGGGGCAGCCGCAAGCCAAAGCACGCCGTAGAACAGGGCACAACACAAGGGCACATCTGCTGCAGTAGAGGCCTTGTTCAAAGTCTCTGAGGGACTACGCATGAAGACAGCCTCACGAGGATGCTAGCCAGCTGGCACACACCAGGTATGCTGGCTATTCACGTTCCAAGCGCAGCCCAAGAGACATCTCCGTTCCAGTGGAGGCAAGCGTGCGGGTGGGTGGGTGCACACCGACGGGTATACGCACACGGTGAGTACGTATGTGTCTAGGCTGATGCAAGTGCTAGCAGTCAAGCGCAAAAAAAGAACAACCCTGCATACACCAAGCCAGAGCTAACACGGGACTTTTTAACAGGCCTTTGAAAAGTAGCCCAGTGTAACGAGTGTTATTCTGTTATTGTGATGTTGGTAACATTTACACGGTGAGTATGTATGTGTCTAGGCTGATGCAAGTGCTAGCGGTCAAGCGCAAAAAAAGAACAACCCTGCACACACCAAGCCAGAGCCAACACGGGACTTTTTAAACAGGCCTTTGAAAAGTAGCCCAGTGTAACAAGTGTTATTCTGTTATTGTGATGTTGGTAACATTTTAGAAAATTAGGTCTTCCAACGTCAGTTTCATGCCAAGTACTTCACATTTACATTAATGTAATTTGTTGGACAATTCTGTTGACACACACCATTTCCTGGTGTTATGCTGTGTCAGTACATATTTGGTGTTAAATACACCCTTTGTTAGTCATGCATACCCTGCGTTAGTTACCAAATAACATCCAAACAACTTTGAGGGAAAGATGGTCTGTTTATTCAGCCAGAATAAGGAACCCTTGATGAAAATACACAACTGAACTTCATGCAGTGCAGAGCAAGTGGCTGATGCAGTTCAGTGTCCTTCTTGTCCCTGTAGCTTCAGCTTCAAAAATTAGTTTTCAGCATACAAAAATTAGTTTGAGGAAATTCCTTTAACTCATTACACCCCATGATTTAGGGCATACTGTTCATCAGTAGAGCAGACCACATCATTATGATGTTCAGCTGGTAAGAATACTCAAGTAGATGCTTCAGCATGATATGGATCCCTGTCAACAAAACCTATGCATATAGACAGCAGCTACTCAACTGAGCCTGTAGTACTAACACAGATCTTTGTCACAAAATCAGATACAACAGTTACTAATTTTAATCAAATTCTCACAAGGATTTCTGTGTTTAGCTTCAGTCCATATGCACTACACATACATTGTTTTCCTGCAACAGTTTAGTTATAACCTGCTTTACATTAAGAGTTTATGATATACAACATGGTGAAGACCTACAAATGGAATTTGCTTGGATGGTCTAAAAAGTGGGATCATGGATAACAAATCAGTAAGCTTCTGAATTAAGTAATCTCCATCACCTGCCAAATCAACTTAACCCACCTGAAGAAATGCCCAAGACTTCCAGTACTCTTGCAGCATTGATTAATGTATTCAATTTGGAGTCATTTTTGCCTGCAAAGATTCTGCTGAGGTACTAAAACCAATTTAATTGACTTGTGCCTGGAGATAACCTGTTGCTTACATCACCACCTCATTAAAAAAAAAAAAGTTTAATTCTACCCACAGACCTACCAGCTTTAACTTGTTCCTAAGAATAGCTAAGGCAGCTCAGTAATTGTGTGAAAAGTCAGGAACAAAAAAAGAAGAGTGAAAGGAAAAGAGGTATCATTTTACAAAGAACATCTATGCAGAAACTTTTTTTAGACAAAAAAAAATAAGTAATGAATAAACGGTTTTGCCTGACATCAGTTTTTACTGACCTGATTCTCTTTGAAATACACTGTCTTAAAAGGTAACTTATCATGTGCTCAGTTCTCCTCTCTTTTTTTATCTAATAATACACACAAGCAACAGTCTTTTGTAACTTTTACAGAAACACTGTCAGGTACTTAGTCCCTACTGAAGACAAAGTATTGAACTACACAAAAGAAAACCAGCATGATAAAAGTTATATACGTCTTAACTTTGGGGATAACAAAAAAGCAGGAATAAATAGCCACAGTAAAGAGGAAGTAACACAAAAGGATGGTCACAAGCAAAGAGCTCTTCCCAAATACAAAAGGACACAAGGCATACTTGACAACAGTTCAAATCAAGCACTAGAACAGTTGAGTGCATTCTAAATTCGGGGGGGGCTGTTACAGGTGGTGTGATCCACCACCAAATTCATGAAGTGAATACTTGACACAGGATAAAAAGCTTCCCACTGAAAAACATGTAAAAGGCCAGCACAGGTAACCTTGCATACATTAAAATATATCATTAATTGTATTAAATATTCTAAAACACACTTACAGAATGATGACCTGCCTGTATTTTTTGTTTAATGAAATTCCTTTAAATAAAGACTTTGGCCATGCCATCTTGACACACAACGTCAAAAGAGGTTTTGCTCCTGGCTTCAATCAACACATGAATTAGTTAAATCTCAGAGACAAGGATGATACGAAGGGAATACTTCTGTTAAATTTAATGTGTCAATAAACAAAATGAACAGGTAACTACTATTGTTCTAGTCAATTTGTCTTCACATTCAGGCCTCAGGTTCCACCAGGAGCTGGAACACCCAAGGGGACTGGAGGAGACCGTGTGGGAAGACTTCGTCAATAGACTAACAGTTTTGTTTCATTTATTAATGGTACCAATTTTTTTTCCTGCACCCCAATGGATTGTGCATGCACCTCACTTTTGGAGACCACTGGTCTCTAGCACCAAGCCATCTTTTACCTATGTACTGGTCCTACAGTGGGACAAGAAAAAGGGGGCTGCATTTCAGCAATGCAGGACATTAAAGTGCACAACAGAGAGCTTTCTTCTTCTGCAGAAAGAACCTTGAGTGGTACTCAGCCACAACTCAGTAACAGCACAAGCTGATAGCAGAGATTTCTCTTTGCAGCTTTTCTATGACAACCTATAGAAGCAAAGTGTCTGGATTTTTCCAGTCTCTTTTGTTGTGTTCCAGACTTTGTCCCAGATAACGAAGAGCTGACAGTGGAGCTGCCTTGCTGTTTCAGTCCTACTTCTCCTTAACAGCTGGTGTGGAAATACAGACATTGGCTGCTATTACTCAGCTAGGGTGAAATTACATCTTATAATTCAAGTCATTGTCTTAAAAAAAAAAAAAAAAAAAAAATCAATAGGCTAGGATATCTATTGCCATTTCACTGTCAAAGTAACTAATCACTGAATAAAACCCAGAAACCTAATTACTTCTCACTATTAAAGTGAATTTAATAAAAGCAGAAACCAGGATTTCTCCCTCTGCCACACGCTGCTTAAAAAACGTAGCTGCAACAACAGAAAGGGGAAGCCACACAACCAGCAGGACTCCTAAGAAAACCCACTGAACACAGGTCAACACTTCCTAGGGAAGAGCTCCTGAGCAAGAGGAGGTATCATTTGTTCTCACAATTATATGCACAAATGTTAAAGGTGGGTTTTTTCAGTTAAAAAAGCACTCTCCAGTCCCAATTTATTGCAAAAATAATACAGAACAATTTTGAAGTGTCATCATCTGTTACGGAAAGTCAAAAGCAGCTATCAAAACCAGCTTTTGTATTAAGCATCCAAGCTAAGGCAAACCATCACTGCAATAACCACTGTGGCATAAGTTTAACATCACAAGAGTGATCAAATTAAACTTGCCTTCACAGTTGGTTCTCCACCTCAGAAGCCTCAGACTACACAGCCTCTCTCAACCTTTTCAGCCACGAGATACAAACTGACCAGTGAAGTACAGCCTGTTGCACAAAGACCGAGCTCCAGGACCAAATGCAAACAGCACATCCCAAGCCCAAGAATTAAATAGGAATAAAATCCAGAGGCCTTCACGCACATTCAGCATCTCCAAACTTTATAGAAGGCAACTCTGTAACACTTAGTTCCTGCTACCCCTCGGCTCTGCATGACTGTCTTTCCCTGGCTGCTTCCCACAGTGGCCAAAGCAGCAGGCTCTATTCCGGGAGTAGAAAGCCCAGGAACAGTCACTAGAAAGACCTTCTAACTTGGGCTTCATAAATGATTTGGTTTTTCCCAATCTCAATACCAAGTTACCCTATTTAATTTCAGATTCCTTCCATTTAATGTTTAATAGGTATTTCTCCAAAACAAATTCAGAAAATGAAGACATTTGGTAGAACATTAGGCAATTTATATCTGTTCCCATTGCTGCTTCCTCCCACTTGTGTGTGCGTAAATAAACATATGAAGTCAGTCCCAAGGCAACAGTATGCCCCAAACATCCCCTGCTTCAGCCCATCACCACCTCTGGTTGCACCTGACTGCACTGGCGAAGAGTTTGTGTTCCATGAAGAGCACCGTCATGTAACACAAACTCATGGTCTACTTACTGCTCTACTGGCACAGCCAAGCCAAATCTCCTCAAATAAGGGTAACAAGTGCTGTATCGGTCAACTATTTGGAAGAGAGGCCACTCCTACTCTCTTGCGAATAGTGCTATTCAAAAAACAAAACAAAACAAAAAAACCAACCAAACAAAAACCAAAAAAAGGAAAAAGCTCCATGTCTTCCCCCCCAAGCAAGGAAGAAAACTAAATGAAACAAAAGAAGTAATCAGAATTATTTCCTGAAACAACATCTTACTCCTATGGCAAGTCTCCACAGCATGCATGTGGTGGTGAAACGAGTGTTTTCTCATACAGACTCACACCTTAAAAAAACATCCCTACCTGCATTGTAAAATTACTAGTCCTCCAAAAGACTCCTCTTAACATTATGAACATGTACAAGTCATTTAGACATGCTTTATACATAAGGACAGTTGGAAACCTCACAGCAGATGAAAAATCAAAATTTATGCTCATTTATTTACAGCTGAGTAACTTTAAGACTTTGATCAAGACAGAGCAATAGGTATGGAACAAAATTCTCAAAGAGCTATTTGTTTCACAGTTGCAACAACCAACTCAATTCAGACAATTCAATCTTTACTTTTCTAATTTTCAAATTTTTAACGTTCTGAAATACTCAGTGTAAGGCTCAAACCTAACATCTCCTTATTATAACTTGATTTCAATAGCTTGCAAGTAGTAGTATTTTTCTCAGCTCCATTTTAACAGCTTTGATGATGTGCACAGCACACAAGAAAAACACAGCCATGAAAAATGATAAAACAACCCACTTGGATAGACTCAACATCTTAGTTCCTGTGAAAGCACTGAAAGGCATGAGAAATGAGAGATCTCGGAGAAAAGGCATTAGCTTGTGATCAGAACTGCAGACAGGAATAGGACTGTGGCATATATGTAGATTGTAAAGAGTACAGGCTTGGCACCCTCCACACTGCCACAGAATACCCCTCGCCCAACACGCCAAGTTCAGACACCCCTGCACAGTGCAGAGCAAGCGTCTGGCAGACATGAGAGCTGGAAGATGATATCCTCATTTAACTACTTTCTAGGGCAGTTTGCCTCCTACATCCCTACGCACTGCAGGTGCACTCATGGGCGCTCAGGTTGCTCAAGTTCTTTTTTAATGAGAAGGAAAATACCAGCAATGATGAGAATTTCACAGGAGAAGGGAAGGGG
>NW_009259578.1:734762-744249 GCF_000687185.1 Egretta garzetta
CCACCCCCAAAAAATGATTAAAAAAAAAAAAAAAATCACAAGCAAGTAGAAGTAGCTCATTTCTTAGGCACACAGATGGTTCTTCTGTGACCACCAAGAAAACAAAGAAAACAATTCCCAGATCCCAAAACACAGACATTACCTTGACAGGCAGAAAAACCTAGTTTTCTATTATATTATGCAAGGTGACCTAATATTTGAAAAGCACAGCTAAACCCCATGTCATTTAGGGTATTAACCTGAGTACTGCTGGAGTTACAAACTAATTCGGCTTATCCAACACCAAAACCACACACAAACACAATGCGTCATTGTGGGAATTGGGTATGTGTTCTTTGCCTCTGCAGTATCTCCTTTTTTTTTTTCTTTGCATATCACAGTATTTTAATTGAGTTATAGATGCCAGACATCCCAAAAAACTGACAAGGAAACATCATTTCATTCTGACAACTAGCTTTGTACATACTCTTTGAGAAGTCCTTCTGAATTCAAAAGTTGCTCTGTAATCTATTAAATTATTACTAGATTCATCAGCTCAAAATTAAATAATATGAACACAGGAGATATAGATTAGAAATGTATGGAGCATGGTAAACACTAAATGTCAACATTTGAGTTGCCAAATCTTGCTTTGCAGACATCTGCTTACAACTCTTACTTGACTAAATAGGAGTTTCTATACAAACATTTTTCCCTTCTCTATTAAGCTGGGGTTTCTTTTCTATTTAAAAGGGAAAGGCATAGCTGAAATTATTTAGTATCTATGTGCCTTATACATTATCCCAAATAAAGTAGTCATTTTTCTATGAGGAAGGAATATGACAATAATGTGCAAGCATACTTAAAATCTGCTATTTTGAACATTTTTTTGTTTGTTGCTGCAGGGTCCAAAATCCCCAACTAATTACTGGAAAGGCCCACTGCCATCTAGTTGTATAAACACAAATAAGCCTAAGGTAACACCCGAAGCACCAAGAGTAATGACAGAGGTGGAAGAGATAGCCTAGTCAGGCATGAAATTGATTTTATAATAGCAAATATCTGTTGCCTTCCATGTGCTAAGTAAATAATTCTAAAGAAGAGAGTAAAGATAATAAAAACAAAATCATTAACTGCTCCTACTAAATCAAATGAAAGAGAGAAACCTGTTCTCACATTGACCCTGAAACCTGTTTAATAGCTAATTAAAGCAATTACTCCAAGCATGACAAAGTCCTTAATCATCAACACTTTCAGATACAGAGAAGATTTTTTTTTTTTTTTTTTTACTTTCTTCAAAGATATTAGTATTTTATTCAAATGAGAAGTCTATGCCAGCAGAACTTTCACCAGTTAGTCACTGCTTTGTTAACCACCGACACGGTCCCCAAACTTGGACTAGTTTGGTTCACAGAAGACATCTGCACAGACTTTACCAGATTTGACTACCGAGCAGAAGGAAAATGATAGTATTCAATAATTCCAGTGCTTTTTATAAAAAGATTTCCCCACAACACTTGAAGGTAGCCCTAAAATTGACTTTTTTCCCCTCACATTCAGAAACGAACTTGATGGCCAATGGAAATCCAGTATTAATTGCAAGGCAACTACCAGAACAATTCTGCACTCCTTTGCATCACTTACTGTTTTTAAGGTCAGCTCAGGTATTTTTCTCCTCCACCCCAAAGCTATGTGACACAGCCTTAACTTGGATTCCTTCATTTGTAAGTTCCAGCCACAGTTTTATTTTTAATAAAGCTTTATGTTCAATAACTTTTCATAGCCTTTTAATAATGAATAGTTATCTACTGCCATTCCTAGTGCTCTACTGGAGTTAATTAGGCCGCTGTTTCGAAGACATCCTTTTCAAGTTACTAAGCGTTTCTGCGCTGGAACAGTACACAGAACAATCTCCTGAACTAATAGCTTGGCCATTATGAAGTGTTCAGCTTGACAGTTTATCCAGTCATAAATTAAGATAACTAAAAGGTTAACAAAAAGCAAAGGCAACTTCATTAAACTTTACCTTGAGCTTTTCTATTTCTGCCTACACTTCAGCTCCAGAAAAAACAAAGTATTCTTGTGTAGATCATAAAGAAATGAAAGTACAGTATTAAAAATACAAAGGAAACACTTTCAGTCCTATTTAGGAAAGATCTAAAGTAATTATGAGCTGAGGCAGGGGAAGCTCCCAAATGAATTTCAAGTCAGAGGAAATAACCATGTTACTAAAACAGAAATTCTCAAAAGATTGCTACAGGGATGACACTGCTGCCAAGAACACAATAAATGGACATATGCTCTCTATAAGAACTAGATATTCCCCAAAACCTGAAAAGTGCATTTAACTAATATAGCACAGCACCCTGCCTTTAACCAACCCATCTTCCAACTACTTTCTAAGCTTTACCGGTTCCATATGGAATTTTCTTCTGGCAGCCAATTATAAGTTTTTAACTGACGCCATTCGTACAGGGCTTTTTCTTTATACCTGTGAATCTGCATAGCTATGAAAGTATTGTTCAGATAAAGCTGGCAACACATATTCCCCTCAATCACCCACTCACTTTACCCCTCTCCTACCACCCTGACAGTTTTTCTACTGATGTGCTGCAAGTGTTTCAACAGGAAGCTACTACTAAATCAATTCTCCCTTGCCTATGATGAGCCTCATGTATGAGGGGCTTAGACATGCTGAGAAGGACTCTTAAAAATCCGTTTATCTTCCCGATGAAATAAATTTGCTTTCATAGCCAAAGAAAACATCACAATTGATAAACTTATGTTAAAAGCACCTTACAGTAGGTATTTACATCCTGTTCCTGAAAATTATGCCAAACAGTGATAAAGCAAAACAATATTCAACTTTCATGGTAGAAAACAGCCAAGAAAGAAAAGAAATGCTAAGGATG
Source organism: Egretta garzetta (assembly GCF_000687185.1). Classification (NCBI taxonomy): domain Eukaryota; kingdom Metazoa; phylum Chordata; class Aves; order Pelecaniformes; family Ardeidae; genus Egretta; species Egretta garzetta. The sequence goes on from NW_009259578.1 coordinate 737,654, forward strand.
AAACATACCTAGGTTAACAGGTCATTTTATAATAATACCTTGATTCTTAAAAATGTGTGCCTTATCTCTACTGCAGAATTGAACTTAATTTTATTCAAACAAGTAATTTTGGAAGAGAAGACGCCCTTTCATAACCTTCACTTCTTCAGTCTAAGTGGTCCTTAATTATTCCTAAACTATTATCCTATTCTTTCACATACCTCTAAGGGTCCTCTTCCTTCTGGATTTTGCCAGGTTATACACAAGGATAACCATACATTTTTCTGCATATTAAATATAAACAACATTTATTTTAAAAATCCTATAATCTGCCTCCCTACAGAAAAAAAAATACAAAAATACTGACCAACAACTATTTCCAGTAACTTTTGAGCTTGCTGACAAGGTTCAAACAAGTTTCACAAAAGCAGAGTCTTCAAACACATCAGGTTCCTACGTATTTTATTTTAAGCAATATTTTTCAGTACCTGAAAGAAATAGAAAGGTCCAAAGTACTGATACTTCTGAAAGAAAAAGACAGACAATCTTTATTGTAACTTTGGAAATTACCACACTGTAAAATAAAACAGGAGAATCCAAATCTACTTCTTAAGAGTTTTATCATTGTTTCTTGGATGATTGAAATTACACCAGAAAAGGCAAGCTTAACAGCTCTTTCTCCTTAAAAGGGGAAGTTACAAAAAATGGCTGTTAATTAAAAAAAAAAAAATGTAATTGCCCCAATGGCATTTGAGTGGAGACTAGTTCGTATCATATATTTGGATTCTGCATATATTATAATGCAGGCATGCTGCACACACTATTAAAAAGAAACATATCTCTAAGGTTCTCCTGGAAAGTAAGAAAAAAAAGAAAAAAAAACAGCTTTACAGATCTCCTTTCTGACCTGTATCTCTACAACAGCAAGATAAATTTTTATCATATATAAACCATTTTTTTCTGTAATCATTCAAAACTACTCTAGTATGCCCTGAGGTTGCTGACCAAAACCTGAGAGACAGCTGCTGCTATCCTCATCATAGAAGGGACAGAGGACATTGACTTACACACACGTTCACCCAAACAAATGGGGAAGGAGGAGGAAGGGAGAAGGGAACCATTTTAAAAGAAAAGTAGCACAGGACAGTTTGTCAGAAAGACTAATTGATGAAAAGACAGTCAGTAGTATCTCATTATTGCTTATCTACTACATTGAGAAGACACTTTCCAGTAACCAAACCTATTTTAAGAGGTATACAAGCCTTCACTTCTGTAAGAAATAAGCAGTAGCATATGATATACTTTGTACACACAGAGACATGATCTTTACTAAGGTAAACATAAGAGACTGCTGAAACAAAGGTGAGGAAAGCATTTACTACTTTGCAATCTGCCTGCCATTTCATTTGTTCACTGTGGAAGAACTCACTTGTTCACTGTGGAAGAACTCACTTGTTCACTGTGGAAGAACTCACTTGTTCACTGTGGAAGAACTCCAGGGGCCATAGTGAAGAGCACAACAAAACACAAACTCGAAGGCAAGCTTTAGGTTCCCTTCTTTATAGTCCAAAATGGAAAAACCAAAGTTTTCTGAGCCATCTAGGCTTGTCCTCCTGAAAACCAAGCTTATTAACCAGTACCATTGCAAAATTCACTTGAGTAGTTTCAGAAACTTGTGTTTTCTAAAATGGATATCTCTAAGTGTCAAGAAAACATTGGAAAAAAAGTAAAATGAAGCTTTATGGTTTCAGTGCAATACAAATATGCCTCAGGCATAAATTTTAATTTGCTGCATCAAACCTTTCAGCACTCCCAGATAGCCCCAGTCATCGCTACTGAATCAAAATTTCTTCCTTCTCTTCTGCCCACATTGCAAGGGCACTAGTGCGGGGCATGGTCAATTGCCATGCAGCATTCCCATGAAAGTTTCTCCTAGACATACACTGCCAGTAGATATTACACACCTTCCTAAACACATACAGATGCACTCTCCAGATGCCAAACCCAACTAGAATAATACTTTCAGTTAACATATTTCAGAAACTGCAGATCAGAAATAACGGTCCTGTAATGCCTACTCCCTTACCTCACAGGCATCTATGCTATTCCCTGGAATATCACATCAGTTTCCAATGCCAGCATGGAAAGAGTTTAAAAAACAAAAAAGCTCTGAAAAAAAACTGCCTGTACTTCAGATATGCTACTTGAGCTGCCAGCAAAGGTTGTGATACCACATATAAAGGCAATATACTTCATTTGTATCATACAGCGTGGAAAAATCTCTTCTTGTACTGACCTGGACAAAATTCTGCTTAGTGCACCCTGGACTCAAGTATTTGTACGTACCCTGAAGCATTTGTACAACATAGTGCTCACTTTTAGACTTACAAAAAAGTTAAAAATCGGCCCTTAGATTCACTTTGATGCAGCTAAGCGTCTCCTCTGTGAACTAAAGTGATCAGGGCCACAAGACAAGATCACATTTGGCATGCCCAGCAATACATATAAACTTTAAATCTTTCCACTGCTTTCATACCTTATGAGCTCTCTGCATCTTTCCTATCCATACACCTGAGCTACAAGAAAGTAGGGGCAACAGTCAGCTCAAGATGCACCTATACGCTTGCACGTTCTGATCGCACTGACACTACTCCGTGTGTCTGCTTCACCTCTGCACTCCTTGCCAACAGTGGCCTTTTTTCCCCCCTCAGAACTGCCCCATGTATACAACAGATTTCAGCATAAAACCTAAATACAATGGACAGTGAAGAACGAGCACACTGGAAGGAAGAGCTGGTTGGAAGGAAGAGGGGAGAGGGAAAAGTGCTACGTTCACAGTGTTTCCACCATACATCTGAAATTAGAGCCAAAGCAGGAAATCAAAGTTATTACTGAAATAAGTTTTAGTACTTATTTATTTATTATTTTTCCCCAGAAGAAGTTTGCCCTCAGCCAGCTGTCTTCTTTTCTGACTAGTATCTAAACTACAATGCTGGCATTTCTCCTACGGCCCAGACTGAAAAGAAAACAAACACTTAGACAGAAGCTAGGCATTCCCTAGGAAGATGCACAGCCATCTCTTATCTCTATCCAGAATAACTCTGTCTTCCAAATTTAGGCGGCAGTAACTGCTACCTGCCTGTGCAAACCTCTGAGCTGTATGAAACTTCTCTACATTTGGCAAGACAGGTGAAATACAGAAAATTCGTAACTTCTGGGTCTGGGAAGCAGGAAACGTGACAAAACCCAAACCACTTTGCTTCTTGATGACAGATGTAAACCAGGACCATTTAAGAACAAAGACCCTATCAACAGAAGCTCATTTATCTTCCATAAAGAGTTAAAAATTCACTTGTAGCTAAAAAGCTAGCATAACAACACTCATTTTTTGTGACTAATTATTTGGATTTGTGTATTGCCGTTCATTTTACAAAACTAAATGGAAGAAATCCTAAATTCAATTATCATTAACTTTAAATTTAGAGAAATTATTTTTGAAACACTGGCTGGTTAAGTAGCTGGAAATTCTTACCAATTGCACCGTCTTTCCAAAAGCTATCAGAGAACTACTCCAGTATCCAGAAGCTGATTTGGATAAATTCTATACCATATTCCAAAAAAAAAAAAAAAAAAAAAAAAAAAAAAAGGTACAAATTGCACAACCACACTAACAAGAGAGAAGATTAATGATGCAACAAAACCCCTCCTTTGTCTTTAAGCTGAACCTCATTCCTGTTGAGAATTCCCGTCACTCTTGCTTTCACTTGCAAGGAAAAACGAGAATGTGTGGCTTTTTTTCAAAGCATCCATATCATGCGTAATAAAACTAGTGCCAAGTACATCTACAAAGAACTGAAGTTTCCTTCAGACTAACAGAAGGAAATCAGAGTAGCATGGGCACCAGTCCCAAGGCTGGACTTCCTCAAAGCTGTCTACCAAAGGAAAGAGATGGAGACACTCCTCAAATCACCGAGAGTGCCCAGAAGCTCAGCCTGCAGGTTCATCTATGGAGGAAATTCATAGCAGATCCATAAAACTGCAATCAACCCTCCAGTCAGTGGTCTAATAAGCTGGTATTAGTTTGTTATTGCTGTACCAGATTACAGATTTTCCCCTGTTCCCTCCTGGCCTCTCCCCCCTCTCCCAGATATGCTTGCCCTTTCAAGAGGCGAGCAACACCCCCAACACACACACACTCAGCCATTAACTGACATCTCCAGCAGGAGGCAAGAGCAAGGCATCACAGAACACTGAAAGGGATGGGCTTTTGGCAGAACAGCAACTTCTTTCATGGGCAACAAAGGTCTTTCACTAGCAACAAACACACTTTTCAAAAGTTTCTGTGCCAAACACCTTTAACTGCCGACCAACTCCTGTTGCCTTCTCCTCTCTCCCTTAAGGTGGCTACGGGGTGGCTACAGTTGGTTCAGCACAGGCTCTAATTAGGGGAATGGAAACTTGCAGAGACATGTAAAGGGTTATCTGAAAAAACATTAAATACTTTTTTAAAAAAATAAATCAACTACCATTTTTCTCCATTACAGTTACACATTCCTAATGTGTCTTAAAAAAATGAGAGATTTAATAAGCTCTCGTGAAGGCTCCATCAGCTACTTCGTTCCTGTAACAATCTAAAAAGACAGTTTAACTAATAATTTATTTAAGGAACAAATCTAACCAATTACTTAAAGTAGCAAATACTTGTCATTTTGTGAGTAAATACAGACAAGACTAAGGAAAAGTCAGATGTTAAAGGCCCTGTTATATTTTGGGTTTTTTAGCATTTCTTACATAGTGCTGCCTTATTAGATTTAGAGGCTTAGGCAACTCATTCCAAAAGCTAATCTCAGTAAGTTCTTTAAGTGCCACCAGAGAATTTTGGAGACAAAACACAATTCCACCGCCCCTTAACACTCTGTGTCAACTCAGTTCTGCTTTGCAACTGCACTTCTTTTTACAAGTGGCAATAAATCACCTTAAGAGTTTATTTGCCCTGCCCCCCTCTTTTTTTCTTGTTTTTTTTTTGTTGTGGGTTTTGGGGTTTTTTTGGGTTTTTTTAAGTATGCCACTTTAAAAGTTGATTTTGAGGTCACTGACTACATATGCATTAAAAGGTAACTTGTAAATCTCTGAGCAGAACCAAAGCAACGGACAGTCATGCTTTGGGAACAAAACAGCAAAGCGCACGTGCTGCTCATCTTTCCTCAAGCTAGCTTGATACCTCTTCATTTTTTAATTGCTAAGAGCAAGGATTTCCTTGTGCTTCCAATCCAGTTTCTTCTAGTGAAATGCTTACTGTAGCTAGGTCTAAAAGAACATGCCCAGGGTTCCTGCATGTCATTTCTAAATTAAAGTCCATTCAAAACCAAGCTTTTATCTTACTGTTTCAATAACATCACATTAAGTATCATCTGAATAAAAGCCCAATGAACTTTCTTTCACAGCTGTAATGAATGTCATCATAGCTACTTTCCTACTACATGAATTTCACTTTAAATTTTTAGTACAGCAATTACATTCACAGGAAGTGAATTACCCCAATCTCTATCATTTCAAGCGTGATGGCATTAGTTACGCTAGAAATTACTACTTTTCATGGGAAATTACAGTAAACATGTGCCACTAGATTTTCTATTACAGGATGTTCTTGATATGATTAAACTGTTTTAATTTTTTTATTTATCAAAATGAAGTGATTACCATTGCCATCCCCCTCTTATACAAAGCAGCATCTCTGTCATACAAATTTAAAAAATTTTTTAATCTCATATATACTCCCAACAACCCTACCTATCCTCCACAACCTTTGCAACGTCAGGAGATGGACCAATAATACTAGCTTGTAAATAAGGATAAAATACACATTACAGATGTGTATTTTCAGAAAGAACTGGCATTCTTGTTAAGCTCAGGTTTTAGTGGGCAGCATTTATTTTTACAAGCTGGGGCCTCTCTCCACTCCGCCCACTCCTTAAATTCATACTGTTGGCAATGAAGTTTGCTGTTCTATGTATGCATGAAGGTCTACCTGCAAGAGGAAGGGAGGAAAACATGACATTCAGTGGCACCACACAAATATAAAATAAGAAAAAGAAAGACTCAAACATTAAGAGCAATAAATTAATAATGCTCTTTATGTGACTGAAGCTTTCTGTAAGGAACTCAGAAAATTTCAAAGTACGTTTTCATGGTTAAGTATGGTTGAAATATTAAATGAAAATACTAGCTAGCTGCTCAAACTTTTTCAAGGCAAAACAAGCCAGCTTGCTTATAGGATGGAGCTGCTCCATCACTAACATCTTTGGAAGAAACATTTCCAAACAGCACTCATGATGAAAGTAGATTTTTCATTAGATTAAGTCTCCTGTCATATCATAAACTGTATTTCATAGATAAGAAGACTAAAGACTTTACATTTTTATACATTACTCGAGTCCAATGCATTTCAGAGTATTAAAAGCAACAGATCTAAAGAAAAGACTAATGGTAATGCAGTTAAGTGTGAAGACATCCTCTACTGCTGAGCAGTTTGGAAACAGTTCGTAAAAAACACTGCTCTGTAGCTAGTATACATCGTAACTTCTCCCATTCACTTACTGAGAATTAGAAAGGAAACT
>NW_009259578.1:744266-767054 GCF_000687185.1 Egretta garzetta
TACCTTTACCAGTGACAAACTCTGTAATAAAGCCATTCAGATATCTCCATCCTCAGTAAATGGACTGTCTTAAAGTCTTTAAAATACATTTTCTGGGCCAAAACCCAAAATCTAAGACAAAGCGAACAAAATTTCATATCATGTTATTTCATCTTCTGCAACTTGCATGCAATAGCTAAGTGTTACTACAATCAGAAAAAGCAGTGTTAACATAGTGCTTTTATATGCTTATACCAATTTTTATATCACTTATACCAAATTTATATTCTTAAAGATTTCAAAGTGACTGTGTGAAGTCAACTGTAGTTACTGTATAGATTAAAATATTCTATTGTAAATGTAAAAACCTCTCTGAAAAGGATTTATGCTAACATATCTTGGTTCACAGAAACATTTCAACAACATGAATTACCTGCCAACCAGTCACCCCAACTTCTGAGGGATCACTCATGATAAATCACCTGTTTTCACTGCTAGCAAAATTTCTTCTCCTGGCCCTGCAGACCATGGACTGCAAAACAACACAAGACACTTAGCATCTGAAAGCAAAAGCCAAAACGTCTTTTCACAAGAAACCACTGAAGCAAGCAACTGCTTTTCTTCCCCAGATGGATTTCCAATACATTTTTCTGAGCAGCAAAGGAGTTGCACTGACATACTACCTATACACAAAGCAAAGTTAACCCCACCCCTATGCTACACTTTTTAATACAAATAATTCCATTTTTAAAATTCTACAAAATACTCCATATGATGCTTAGGATGGAAGAAGGCTGACCAAATGGGCAGAACTGATCTGGAAGCTACTTGTCGTTATGAAGGACGGTAAATTACAAGTTTACATTACCTGACACATTGACTAGTAATGCATGATCTTAGTCTCAGAGATCATCCTCCAAAATGGCCTTTGCTAGAAAATGGTTTTGGAAAGCAAGAAAATGTTTTCTTGGTTTAACTGCTAATAAAAAAAAAAGTCAAAAGGTACTCTATTCACTCTTGACACAACTAAATCTTAGTTCGTATTTGTAGATTTTATCCTCTTTATCCATTAACTCAATACCTCTGAAAGAGACTCCCAAGCTTTTTCAGATACTCCAAATCTAGCCCCATGATATGATGACAGCAGCCTAGACATGAACAGAAAACTTAAAAATAGAGAGCATATTGCCTGTGTTTCAGTCACTGTTCAATCAGGCACATCATTTTAAAACTCTGGTGCTGATAGATGTGCATCCTGGAAGATTCCCATGAAGCCAAGTGGATGTGTACCACACTCAGCCTTTTCCGGCACTTGTACAACCAATGGAAAGTTTCAAACGAGGGCAGTTGCGGGTAGTCAGGCTGGTCATCTCTTCAAAATGCCACCCCTTGTTGCTTAAGAAATAGGAGTCAGAATCCTAATTCTCACGCTGAAGAACATCTCAGTGGATCTAGAATCATAGAATCATTTAGTTTGGAAAAGACCTTTAAGATCATCAAGTCCAACCATTAACCTAGCACTGCCATCCCACCACTAAACCATGTTCCCTAAGCGTCTTTTACCCGGGTAACCCGTTCCAATGCTTGGCAACCCTTCCCGTGAAGAAATTTGTCCTAGTATCCAATCTAAACCTGCCCTGGGACAACTTGATGCCATTTCCTCTCATCCTATCACCTGTTACCAGGGAGAAGAGACCAACATCCACATCACTACAACCTCCCTTCAGATAGCTGTAGAGGGCGATCAGGTCTCCCCTCAGCCTCCTCTTCTCCAGGCTAAACAACCCCAGTTCTCTCAGCTGCTCCTCATCAGACTTGTGCTCCAGACCCCTCACCAGCTTTGCTGCCCTTCTCTGGACACACTCCAGCAATTGATATGGGGGACACTTCAGGCACTGCATGTGTGAAAAGCAACACAACAAACAAAGGGCTACATTCCCTCACAATAAGGCAAATAGTTCGCCCACAATAAGGCTCCAGCTCTGGAGCCCTCAGCACAAGAAGGACATGGAAGTGTTGGAGCGGGTCCAGAGGAGGGCTACTAAAATCATCCGAGGGCTGGAGCACCTCTCCTGTGAGGACAGGCTGAGAGAGTTGGACTTGTTCAGCCTAGAGAAGAGAAGGCTGCGGGGAGACCTGATTACAGCCTTTCAATACCTAAAAGGGGCCTATAGGAAAGATGGGGGAAATCTTTTTAGTAGGGCCAGCTGTGTTAGGACAAGGGGAAATGGTTTTAAACTGAAGCAGGATAGGTTTAGACTGGATATAAGGAAGAAATTCTTTACAATGAGGGTGGTGAAACACTGGAACAGGTTGCCCAGAGAGAGGTGGTGGAGGCCCCATCCCTGCGAACATTCAAGGCCCGGCTGGATGGGGCTCTGAGCAACCTGATCCAGTTGAAGATGCCCATGCTTATTGCAGTAGGTTGGACTAGATGACCTCTAAGGGTCCCTTCCAACACAAAACATTCTATGACTCTATGAAATAGTACGTAAACAAGACATCAGCGTGGAAAATTTATCAACAGGGTAATTCACTAAAGTGATACGAGAGCAATCAAAAAGTATCTTCTGACAGTTTTGATGCAGATTCATGCATTGATGGAACAGGCCAAACAAGCAGCATGAATATTGCTTCTTTTAATAGATTGCTAGGGTGAAGTGTTATTTTGCTAGAGGCAAAAAGAGCTGAAGAGAAAGAATTAAAAATAAATAGGCCAGAACAAAGCATATTTTCAATTTCAGTTGCAAAACCAACGTAGCAACAATTCTTTCTTCTTTTAGTATGAAAAATAATGCCAGCAAGCTGCAATATCACCAACATGAAACAAAGGCTGCACACCAAAGAGTTTTTGGTGCTTGCTTTTTTTCATTATTTCAAGGGAAAACTGTTTGCTATACTGAGGAGTTTCTTTATATGTAGTAAAGGGAAAGTACAAAAATAGTATGTAAATCTAATATGCTCAATGTCTGTATTTGAGTTTCCACTGAAATAAAACAAATTAATCTTTAGAACTATTTGAACATTTAATTAAAGAAGCCTCAAAATTAAAGCTCACACTTGCTTCATTTGCTTTCACTCACTAGGATTTTATTTACACATGGTTTAGCATTTGTTCAACAGTGACTGTATGTAGGCCCCAAAAGCAGTAGTTTAGGTCATGAAGGTCAAATAAAATTCAAAGATCAGACAAAGATATTTGGGAGGGACCTTAAGCTACCAATCCTAACAAATGCATTTTCTGTTTTGTTCCTGAAGACCTCAGACACTGGAAACAAATCTCCAGGCAGAACATACCAGAGGTTCACTTGTATTGCTGTTAAAGGTCTGCCAATCCCAAGAGAAAAAGAAAAAAGTTTTACTGCAATTTACTGTTGTTACTTCTTGCCAGGTCTGTTAGAGATAAATGGAGTTCTTCCCTCTTTACACTGCAACATTATTGCCACAGAGCTTCTCAGTTCTATTTTCACAAGTTAGCTTAAGCGATCTTTACTCTTCTCCTTTGGAAGTCACATACTTTACACATTTTTCTGAATAAGGTAATGGTTCCTCTTTAAAGATGAGGACTTCAGTGATGGGAAGGAGTCCATTTCAGAGGTGGGACTTGAGTCTCCTGACTTTTGCTTATCAAATTTTGGTGAAAGTATGAAAAGAAACACCGTATGTCATCCACATCAGCCCTGAAAACTCTTGAAATGGGATATTCATCATTTAAGCACAGAATAGATGGCTTAGAAGAAAAAAAAGAGTATAAAAATAGGTAGAAATATAAATATTTGTATAAATATACATGTTTTTAGGATAAATTATCTCTACTCTTCATTTCTCCTTTGGAAGTCCCACACTCCAGACTCTGAGTACTCTTATTCTCTTCTGCATCATGGCTAAACTGGTACTTATCTCTCCTAAAATACAGTGCTCAAAATGGGGCAGACCAATGCAGAGGGTTTACCAATGCTGAACAGAGCAGAAACTTTACTTCACATGCAGCATGCCTGCAGACAATGCTCCTTTTTATACAGCTGAATAGAATCTGCCTTTCATCAAAAGAGTTTGACACCACTGAATTATATGCAACTGGTGATCAGCTACAGCCTCATACCTTTTTCTGCAGAACTGAAAAATAAAGCAGTTATTCCCATGTTTCATCTGTAGGATTCATGTTTGCAGCTTAGGCAGGGAGTAGTGCAGAACCAATCCTGAACTCAGCCCCTCGTTTGCTTCAGATCACTTCTCCAAACTACCAAGCTCCCTTGAAATTCTGAAACCATCCCTTCAGCATCCCAGCAGACGCTCTCAACTCTGTCACAGACATCTGTATCATTAACACACTAACTGCTGCTGTCTTCAGACACATGAGCCTCAGGACTATATAGTAATTCCCTACAAAAGTTGGGAATGCTGAAGACTGTGCTGGATATAGTTTGCAAACCTATTTTGGACCCGACTTGCACTCCTCTCCTCTAAGCCATTCTTCATGTTTACCCCATGAATATCACACTTCAAGAGCTCACCAGAGGTCATGCAGATGGCATCTAACGCTTCCCTCCACACCCTAACCAAAACTTGGCAAGCATAAGTCAGGAGACTTAACCATACCTCCAAAATGGACTCCCTCCCACCACTGAGCTCCCCATCCCCAAAGAGGAAACTTTACTTATTCAGAATGGCTTCTTCTGTTAGCTGGGATTTTGTTAGAATCATAGAATCATTTTGGTTGGAAAAGACCTTTAAGATCATCAAGTCCAACCATAAACACAGCACTGCCAAGTCCCACCACTAAACCATGTCCCTAAGCACCACATCTACATGTATTTTAAATACCTCCAGGGATGGGGGCTTGACCACTTCCCTGGGTAGCCCGTTCCAGTGCTTGATAACCCTTTCTGTGAAGAAATGTTTTCTAATGTTCAACCTAAACCTCCCCTGGTGCAACTTGAGGCTGTTTCCTGTCATCCTATCACTTGTTACTTGGGAGAAGAGACCAACCCATCTTGCTACAGCCTCCTTTCAGGCAGCTGTAGAGGGCGATCAGGTCTCCCCTCAGCCTCCTCTTCTCCAGGCTGAACAACCCCAGTTCCCTCAGCTGCTCCTCATCAGACTTGTGCTCCAGACCCTTCACCAGCTTGACTGCCCTTCTTTGGTCACGCTCCAGCACCTCAGTGTCTTTATTGTAGTGAGGGGCCCAAAACTGAACACACTATTCAAGGTGTGGCCTCACCAGTGCTGAGTACAGGGGGACAATCACTTCCCTAGTCCTGCTGGTCACACTATTCCTGATACAAGCCAGGATGCCATTGGCCTTCTTGGCCACCTGGACACACTGCTGGCTCACATTCAGCCAGCTGTCAACCAACACCCTCAGTTTTTCACTGATTTCACCCTCAGTGCAGGACCCGGCACTTGGCCTTGTTGAACCTCATACAGTTGACCTTAGCCCATTGATCCAGCCTGTCCGGGTCCCTCTGCAGACCCCTCCTCCACTCCAGCAGATCGATGCTTCCACTCAACTTGGTGTCATCTGCAAACTTACTGAGAGTGCATTCAACCTGAGGTCTTTGATAAAGATATTAAACAGAACTGGCCCCAATAACAAGCCCTGAGGAACACCACTTGTGACCGGCCACCAACTGGATTTAACTCCCTTCACCACGACTCTTTGGGCCCGGCCAGCCAACCAGTTTACCCAGAGAAGAATATGCCAGTCCAAGCCATGGGCAGCCAGTTTCTCCAGGAGAATGCTATAGGAAACCGTGTCAAAGGCTTCACTAAAGTCCAGGTAAACAATGTGCACAGCCTCTCTCTCATCCGTTAAGCAGGTCGCCTTGTCATAGATGGAGATCAGGTTAGTCAAGCAGGACCTGCCTTTCATAAACCCATGCCGACTGGGCCCGATCACCTGGGTGTCCTGTACATGCCATATGATGGCACTCAAGATGATCTGCTCCCATGGACGGAGATTCCCCTTAGTTCTCTTTTTGTTGCTAATGTATTTATAGAAACATTTTTAATTGTCTTTTTTACAGCAGTAGGCAGATTAAGTTCTAGTTGGGCTTTGGCCCTTTCTGCACACCCTTCCATGCCCAAACTGCTGTGCCACACCCTTGCTGACACACCACACGCTTTTGCCAGTGCTCCTGGTCTCCAGCGCTCCCCCCAGGGGATTCTTTTATAGGTGGGGGGGCTTGGCCACCCTTGCTCCTGGCCCTGCCCAGGTCTCATCAGCCGCTGTCACGTGACCTGCAGGCTCCTGGCAGCTCTTGGCTCCCCCTGAGGCTCCCCCAGTTTGTGAAGCCCCCCCTGTGCACCACACCGGAGTGCTCCACTGCTGATCCTGCCAGCACCAGAGCTGCTCACCTTGGCAAATTTACTTAGCCACTCAGCTTCCCCCAGCTGATCCTACCCACTTTTTAAGTTCAAATTCTGACTTACTGAGGGAACTGGAGGGCTAATAGGGTCACTCCGACTTCATAACCTTGAACATACAAGCCTAAAGACATGTAAGTCAAGTCACAGATGGTGTTCAGACAATACTATTCAAAAAGTTTTGAGCACATAGCACGTGACATCAGCACATCTAGAAGAGGATCCGAACAGATTTGATTTTAAAGAAACATGGCTACTAAGTACAGCCTCCATTCATACACTCGAAGAATATTCTGCTGTAAAATAAATTAGTGTTTTAGCTGTTTGAATTTTAAATGGTTTTATTGTTTGATTAATACTTTTCCCAAAAATGAAATACTTAAGTTTGACTTCAGGTGATCTTCAGGTCACTTAAATCCAGAACCTGGGAAGATAAATAGATATTAAACTCCTGGTCGCATCAAAAGCCATTAAGGTGACTAAACACATTTGGAAGTCTGACCCTTGGCATCTCCGATTCTCATGCCCCCACCTGCAAAATGGTGACCATTTTTCCCTGCTAGTTCCCATCATATGAGAGCAAATTAGTCAGATACAGAAACTACCTAAGAAACTGCATTGGTTTAACTGGAGTATTTTCTTTTATGGATTTCAATACTTTTAAAATGTTTGGGCCTCCTCTACCAGTAAGTTTTCGTGCAATGCAACATATATATTTATACACCTTTGTTTCTGAAAGTATTGCTCTTAATGCTGGCACAAGTGCAGCACAAACAACAGTAATCAATTTGATTTGGCCTTATGAAGCAAGTGTCATTTTGATAAATGATCCTAATTAAGTTGATATTTCAGGTAGAAAGTGTATCGAGTTAATGTGTTGGCACCTCTCTAGTTATAGTCAGACAAGTACAGATGTTGCAATAAAGTAGCAGTAGTACATTATTAACTTTGCAAGTCACTCAGTTTGCATTCACAGAGTTTGATCAAAGCCACACAACTCAGCAACTGAAAGAAAATGCTGATTTTAAGTTTTAATTATTCAGCAACATACACAAGTAGTAGCTCCAGGAAGTTTCAAAGCTATAGGTCATTCCTTGATGATCCCTCTCCAGCATGGAAATGATTAATTAGTCTAGCGGCAGCACAGTATTTAGGGCAGAGAGTCACGTTTGTTTAGAAAACCTTGCTCAAACAGCAAAAGACAAAACCTGTGTTTCTTCTCTTTTACATAAATCTAATTACAGAATGTCCTGTTAAGGCTAAAAGACACCATACATTTACATAAATCTAATTACAAGATGTCTTGTTAAGGCTAAAAGACATCACATGCTTACGCAGTGCTTTCTTATGCCTTGGAAATACTCTGATACATGGCACATGGTTTGCAAATACAAGTTCATTTTCCATTTAGCAATGGTATCAGATAAAATGTCACACTAGTCATCTGCTCTGAAGTCAAAGCAGTCTTACATTTCCCTCATTTTTCTACCGAGTCCTGGCTAGCCCTAAATCAATTTATTGCACTTATCAATTTATACAGGCTTGCAGCTACACTTACTATTAAAAAAACAACTCTCTTGCAGTGAGGGAGCTGCCTTCTTGCTTAGCTCTCCCATGACAGGTATGACTGTAGCGTACTGGCTTGCAGCTCCAGCACCGGTAAGAGCAGTTACAATACAGTCAGGTAGGTAACCACAAGTACCGGTGAGACTCCGTGCAGGTCTGTCACCGCAGGCTTGTGAGACTCCAATACGGGCTTGAGCTAACTTCCGAGATAAGAGAGCATCCCTCCTTCAGACTCCACAGGGCTACTGGAATCTGCTCCTGGAATTGACAATGAGCTGCCAGCCTGCTGTGCGGCAAGCAGCAACTTAACTCAAAGGCTCCTTCCCACTCTCAAAACACATCTTGGAAACCTTTCCAGAAGCATAGAGACTGAAAGGGACAAAGCACATTCTACCTGCAGCAAGTTTCAAAGGGGTTTCGAGAACCATGCCACAACTACTCAAACCCTAGCCCTCTGCAGACTGCATTCTTTTATCAAGTTTGGCCTGAAAACAGTTTCTGAAGTTTCTTGTATCCAATTACCAATCTCCTCAGGGGTTTCCTCTTGCAAGACAACTGAAAGAAATGGTTTATCATATTTTCTTCAGATCCACAGAGAAGTTCCCCCTGGAGTATAGAAAAAGATTCTGTTCTTGATATCTACCTGTCAAAAATCAGTATATTCTCCACTAGGTGTTTACCCCACAGAAACAATCTTGACATTAGATCAGTCTGCTTTCATGTTGTAGACCATGAGGCGGGGATCAGTCACCATGGCTGCAACATCTTTCAGGCTGACACATCAGCTAAGCCAGTCTAGAAATGTGTGTACCATGGGCATGACAAGAGAAGAACACAACTTCAGGCAGCCATGCTTCTGTCAGATTCAGATAACTCAAAAAAAATTAAAAAACTGCACACCTTAGAAAAATACATCCTTCTATACTGTAACAAGAACAGCCATATGAAGAGCAGACACAGGGGAAAAAATAACAATAAATTCAGTGGAATGTGACAGTAAATTACTCTCCTCTGGTCACAACATAATGGGATATTCAGGCATCATTCCAAAAAACAGGGCGAATTATATACCTATTTCCTTGATGAAACTATATCATTACCAGCATTGCCAGACTTAATGTTTTTAAAAATTATTTACCCACAAAATAACCATGAGAACATCAAGAAAATGTCATTTCTAAGCAGACATGTAAGGACATAGTTAATTTGCTCCATCTTCCCCGTAACTGTGTATTCTAAGAAACTTCAGCCACAAAAAAAAAAATTAATTCTAGAGCAATCAGGATGTGGGGCATTAAGAAAAACACACATGCTTTTACATTTATCACAAGATGAAAAAGACATGTAAGAAGCGTGGCATGTATTGATAAGTCATATTCGCAGAAATAAAGCATTGAAAACAGCCAGGTCATCCACTTGGTGAAGAAGTTAAAGCATTCTTCAACTATGAAGCATCTTTCTAGCAGATGTTAGTATCTGACAACTCCACTTAGGTTTGAAAATCTCCATCAGAACTTCAACAACAGGAGCAAGTCAAATAAATTAAAATAACAACTCCGTAATGGTGCATACTCTCTCTAAAACTCAGGAAAACTGTATTGACTTGTCATTTTGCATGTTTAGCACATATACAAATGCCAGACAGACACTGAAAACCTATGAAATTGCTCTCGTGATTTTTTGTGGGGATTTTTATTTTATTTCAAAAAGAAATGGAAGTTCTCATTTTCTGCAAATTTTGTCAAAAAAGCAGGATATCTAACACTGCCATAAAATCTTGCTGGATGGACAAGGAATATTAGGAATCAAGTATTTCTCCTCCCTCACAACAGTTGTTCCAATGTGGACAGATCTTGTAAGGCAGTCAAATAAGTCTTAACGCTTTAAGATCATTAAGCACTAGTACTAGAGCCAAAGAGATTGACTCATGTGCAAGAACATAAGCAGCCCGAGCAAATGACAAAGCACTCTATACACTCATATCCACTCTTCAGAGATCTGTTCATGTTCACTCTTGCCATCAGATAGGGAACTACAAAGAAAAACAACAATAAACGAAGCTTCGTTCAACGGCACCAAAGCACTGCAGGTAGTACCAGATGAAGTTGCCTATGTTGTTGCTGTAATGATGACAGACACAAGGTCTTCCAAGAGTCTCATTTACAAAGATGGCTCTACCTGTCAACATCTGGAATCTCAGCAATATTTGTAGAAGTTGTGTTTTATCTTAGCTGTGAAAAAAAGGTAACTGATATTTTCTACACATTAAGAAAAGCATAAAGAAGTATCCTCAGAGGAACTGGCCATGGTTACACGGTTGCTTCCTGCAAGAAGGAACAACTAAATACTACGTTCTGTCAGTGGTAATGACACCACTGCTGATGCAGAGAATTAAAGAATTATCACCATCAACCACAGCACTCAGCTAGTGGTGTCTGCAAACACAGCTTGAAGGAAGCATGTTATGTGTAGATGCTGACCTGGAGACTCTACCAACCACTCTTATAAGATGAGGCTTCTAACTGTTCTGAGGATAAACATTCTCACTTCTTCCCAGACCAGCATCACGTTACACACTCACCTGACACACAACTTTGGCTCTGATGCAGAGATGATGGCAGTCTGCAGTGCTGGAGTGGTAACCTGCAGAAGAGGGGCAAGACTGGTCAATCTCTGCTCAGTGCCATGAATGTTTTAACTGGCACAGTCACCATGAGTTTTGCAGGCACTGGATGGCTAAAACCTCAGATGAACAGTATTTTCCCCCCCAAAAACAACCCATCCAAGTTACAGTTGGAATCTCTTCTTGTGGGCTCTAAGAAAATGCAGGTGCTGAGAGCTCTCTCTGAACTTCCCTGTCTTCACCAAGAGGGACCAAGACACAGAGTCTAATACAGGAAATGTATTAAGGCACAACACGCAACTTTCTGTGGCTACCTGTGAAGGAGTTAAAGCAGTGTCTAAGAGAAGCACTGAGGGGTCTGATGCTTTGATTTGGTGACAACCTGGCTAAGGTATTTTTAGAGAGAGGAGGGGAACGCATCTTCTGCTCTTAAAAAAAAAAAGTTAAAACAATACAAGAGAGTCCTTAACATTATTCTAGCAGTAAAGCTACTGAAGACTAAAGGCGAAGACACGACTGGGATCATACACTACCATGACAGCAAGAGACATTTTTCCTCAGGTGATACTGCAAGAGAGCACTCCTGTATGTCAGCTTGGCCCAGAATCAGTTGTTCTGCTTCCAATCTTGCACACATCCATGTGTAACAAAGTGCAATTCATAAGGGAAATATTGAGTAAAGAGGTTTTTTATTCATTACAAAAATAAAAATTACCAAGGCCATAAGGATACAGGAAGAGAGCTTGAAATTTGGAATCTAGAAGAAAAAAAAGAATTTCTATACCACAATCACTTCCACCTTAATTGTGGATAAATCGATCTTAAATATTCCTTTATACACACTGCATCAACAAAAGAGGCAGAGTTCAACACCAATGACATTCGATGCTCAAACAGCAATCCACTAGTTTAGCAATTTTGCTATTCTATTTAATCACTTTTCAATGGAAAGAGCATCTCTGCACTAAGTACCACTCGGAACAGTTTCTAAAAATGGGGTATGACTACCTCTAGACCTCATCTTTACAACTTTCTTTTGAAATTTTTTTCCCATCACAGATTGCTGAATATTCCTGCATCAGTGATGCAGAAGCAAGAATACACAAAAGTTGCAATTCACTTTACTGCACCATCTTGTGGTTAATAGTAGCAGCCACACAAAGAATGATCAAAACAGACTGCCAAGCATTGGCAAGACTTCTGCTCTGCCCCATGCTTTTGTGGTTAAAACCAATTCTTTCAAAGCATGTCACAGAAAGCTACCAGTCTCATTCCCTCAGTTAGGTTCCAACAGAGGGTGGAAAACTGCAGTTTCTCAGTTAATGGGTGTTTATTTGGTTATGCAGCAAGTTTTAAGTGTCCACAATCATCTAGCCTGGTCACCTTGCTTAACTCAGCATCTTGCCTTCCCCTTGACCACTTCACACCCCGCCCACACCCTACAGACAGCCACACGTTACAAACGCAAACACCCAACCAAGTTCAGGGATACAGGATGAGAATCTGGAGCAAGTGGCAGGTGGCATTGCAAAGGGGTGTACCACCGTACACAGAAACTCAGGTCTGAGACGTCAAAGCAGAGCTACTAGTTTAAGAAATTTAATGCACAATGGCTCCTTGAAAATTCACTTCCCAGAAAATTGCAGGATGTTTGCAAATAGCAACAGACCCTGGTTAAAACTGAATATAGTGATTATATTCCCTCCTAGAAACTCTTGTGCATGTAGAGGTGGCAAGGACAATTTTCATGCAAGGACAATTTTCATACAGGTACCAGCAGTGTGAACACATTTAAAAAAAACAGTCCAGCATTTTTAATTTTTTTTCCAGTATTCTTAGGCCAGACTGAAAAAACAAGCAAGCCAGCACAGTCCAGCATTTTTAATTTTTTTTTTTCCGGTATTCTTAGGCCAGACTGAAAAAACAAGCCAGCACTCTTACTGCTGTATTTGTAAGTGTCTTAATGCTGCTTTTGGGATCAAATGGGTCTCTTAAAATGAATACAGCTATTTTACTACATAGGGCATACAGGGATGAGAACCAGAGAACTTCACTAGATCAGTCAATACTTTCTTACAAAGATGAGTTTTTGATGACTATTAATGAATATTCAAGTAGTTAATATTTGCAAGGCATTTAGGCTTTGCAACTAAATGACAAAAAGCTGCACAGAGATTAATATTTTTCAATAAAATCACTTTTTAAAACTTTACAAAATATCAATAAAGTATTAACTTCCCAGGAGTAGAGCGCTATTAGCTCATTCCAATTACTGAATTTAAAACATTCTCATCTCCTCGAAAACCATTAGCCACCAAAATATTTATGCACGAGCCATTATAAAAGCGACTTTACTAAAACTAGATAATTTTACTATTCAACAGTGACAAATGAAGCAGATACTGGTATAAATGAAGAAAAGTGCTTAAAAGATCACTAAAGGGAAAAGGAGAGAGTACCCTTGCTATTGATGATATAAATGAAGACCCCTTAATAGGCTAAGTTTTAAATGGCATAGTTATTCATGGAAAAGTTACTAACACAGTAAATCTGTATAAATAACTTTAAGTGTTCTAGTGCTGATTCAGTAACACTTAGAGCCGTCAATGCAATTACTAGCTGTTAAACCTGAATAATGAGCTCTCATTTAGGCAACAAGTACAAATGAAAGAAAAATGCTCCATCTTAAAACTAGGCAGATTTTTCCTCCTCAAACACAGTGGCCAATTAAGAAATACTGTTTCAACCTGGCATTGCTGCTCCACAAAAATTGTAATACCTCTCTATTAGTCTACATACCTCCCAATCAACTTTTATCCCGTAGGCTCGCTGCCTGCAATTACTTTACATACAATATTCAAATCACTAAACTGAAACCTTTCATTACTCTATTGTGTTCATGCTCTGCACAAGATAAAGAGCATGAAGCTTGTTGAGAAACACTCAAATTTCCCTTTCAGCTGTAAACATCAAAAGCTCCAGCACAAGGTACTGCCCAGACCCCTATCAAAAACATTTTAGCACCTTCCTAAGATAGCAGCATATATACTTTGACAGACAGTCGTTATGCAAAAAGTTATCATCACTACCCCATGACAGGCTAATTTGCTTCATAAAGCAAGTCTGTGTCTTAGGTGTTTCTTCCTAGAGTTTACATCAGCATCCTTGATGTTGTATTAAAACGCCTGTACTGTCCAATCTGTAAAAAGCCAAGGGGAATAAATTCATATCTAAAATTCATTTGTAATATTCTCTTTAACTAACTGATCTAAAATTACATTATAAATTATTAAAAACCTATGCTGGAAGCTAACCTAATTCAAATCTGTTCTAGAAAGCTTAAACAATGTATTAAAAAGCAGTAAAGGTCTTCTAATAAAATTGTGAAGTTGCACCAATGTCTGACACATGTGGAACTAAAAATTCCAAAAATAGTAACCCAGTTTTGCCAGTAGCATGCTCTTCTGCAGGACAAGAGGCAGATTTTTTGCATTTTGTTCAACCCGTTCCACCCATAATTAATCCCTTCATAATTAAGGATCTAACTGGGAGCTGAAGAGGCAGGAAAACTTCATGCATTTACACATGAAGAATGAGTATCTTAAGGTAGACACGACAATGCCTACACACACACACACCAACAGTATGAAAACATCTGTCTGATGAGAAACAACGGAAATACTATAGTGTAGTTCTGAGACTTTTGAAATATGAGGTAAAGCCAATTTCACAAACAAGAAGAAACTGCAGAGTTCTTAGTGTAGTATTAGCAGGAGCATTACAGGTATCATACAAGAAAATAAGGACGAGAAAGATTTTTTTGAAAAATAGAAGGATTACTAAGTACAAAAGCACAGAAGAAGAGGAAAAGATTGGTTTCTTTAATTTAACATTCTTTTCAAAAGCATATGCAGTTAATTATAAGACAAAAAGGAGAAGACAGGTTTAAGTGGGAGAAATGCGTACATGACAGACCCTAATAAGATGGATAGAAATGCACTTCTCTCTCCACTTGTTAACTTTTTCTACAAAGGTAAATAAATGAAGGCTTGGTTTCATTCACTAATAAAAAGCATATGTACAGTTTTATATCTTAACATATTTCTATTTAGGTTCACACCACCATTTAGCTTTGATGAGTACTACATATATTTTACATCCAAGTGAACAGCACAGTTAATAAGACAAAGTAATTTTACAGGAGCTTCTCAATTTAATCAATCCATATTAGGTTCCCATATGGATATAAAGACAAGATTTGTTACTTCAACTGCTATCTCTGAAATACCATTAAAGCCTCATTTGCTGAAAAGCACTTTAAGGCATACATATAACCCAGGATCTAATGGACACGCAATTAAATAAATTAGACTTTCAGAATAGTAGAATAACTCCAAATGTTAAGAAACGCATTTAACAAAAACAGCCTTCCAGAAAATCAAACCTTGTGCAGGCATTTTCAATCAAACATCAGAAAAAACATCTGAACATCAGTTTACTTGCATCAACTAAAAGCCCTTTTCCTCAAATAAGCAGCAATATTATGGCCCTTCCCGGCTCGCTCTTGCCAGCAGTTTGTGAATAATCTTTAAAAAAATCTCTGTCAAACACTTTGCCTTACTCTTCCAGGATCTGGACTAGGATGAAGAACCTTTGCAAACATCTTTGGAGAAGTAAGAGGGGGAAAAAAAAAAAAAAAAAAAAAAAAAGAGGAATCAGACATATAAAATAAGGCATTAGGATTATCTCGTGGCTCTTCCCTTCATGGCCTGTATAGGCTTGGATTTATTATTTTTGCTCTTTCTGAAAAATAAATACTGTATTTATTTTTGGTACTTGAAGTCCTGTTTAAGCAAAATCTCTAGACAAAATTCAAGAGGTGAATGTTCAAGACTGCCAAAGACAAAGTAAGTTCAGGGTTACTTTGATAAAATAAGTCTGTGGTTTCTCATTACCCCGTATAGATGAGCAAAGTAAAGTTACTGTCACTTTGATCCCCCTCACCGCCCCCTACAGTGATTAGCATATCTGGAAAGGAAGGAGGCATACGTGTGGGAGGGAGAGAGGGTCTAGATTCCAAGTAGTAACTACACTGAATTAAGAATCAAACAACTTCAGGATTTTTGTGCTTTACAAAATAACATGTTCGTTATCAAAGAATCTGATGTGGATTCGGTTGTTATGAATTTCATGCTTCCTCTTTCCTGAATTTGGATTACTTATCCAAATACAATGAAAGTCAACAATAAACACATGGCAATGTATTTAGGAGAGTCACTGTCCAGAAATGATTATGAAAATAGAAGCATACATACACTGTATCAGATTTAATATTAATCTTAACTATCTCCGGAAAGCAACTATCAAGACAAATGACATCTAAATGGGTAAGCCATTCCTACTCCTTAATTCTTTCTGACAATACTGAATGCTCCTTGCAGTGAAAATTTAAGCTTTTTATAGCCTATTAAAGATTATAAATTCACAGTTATCAAACTAGGAAAGGGACTTCAGTTCCCGTATGAATGGCTCAATGAAACTCAAAGTGCAGTTGCCGTTTAAAACAAACTTGATCTGAGCAAACAAAAATAAAGGACTGGAGAATAACAGGGTATGCACATACACCACTACGTAATTCATCGGTATGGCTTCCTTTATAATACTACATACCATAAATCTCTAAAAATCCTGACAGAGTGAACTCAAAGAAATACCACACAACAGATCTAATAGAGACAGACTGAAAAGAATTACAATGGTTTCTATAAAAGAGGATTAAGAGCAAACAAGAACAATGTATTATCTTATTAAAAAGTTGTAAACCTCTGTGATATGTGTGTGGATAGTTAATAGATACCCATCTGTTCTCCATGCAGAAGAGGGCAGTCAGTAAAATAAGCCAGTAAAAAGTCAACAAAATAAGTGGCAAACAGTAAAAACCATTACATGCTGTAGCAACCATTTAGCAACCATTGCCAAAGTTAGTCAATGTCAAAACTCAGAAGCAACTGACATAAATGGACTCACCACAGTTAATGAAATATAGGCGCCCAACTGCTTCTGGCAGAATTGACAAAGAGAGAGCATAACTGTACCCTGCACTGACCCTACAGAGTCTTTTGGCTTGGCTAAGGTTTTTTTTTTGCTGTTTTGTTGTTTTGGGTTTTTTTCTTTTAAAGGTCTGGTAGTGCACAGCTAGCTAGTTGTCATCTAGACAGACCAGAGGATTTCACCCAGCATGGCAAATTTAATTTTTCTATATGCTTTTCTCTGTGCTAGTGTGCGTCTTGGCAACAATGACATTATTCAGAAACATCCATAAAACAAGTTGCAAATGCAACATTAGAAAGCCCTCAAATTAGAAAAAGGCCACTAAAAATTAAGCTACCCAAGAAGTCGGCTTTTATATCACCAAATCACAAAATAATTTTGGTTGGCGAGGTCCTCTGAAGGTCACCTGGATCCAAACACCTGCCCAAAGCTGGTCTGATCAGATGGCACTGGGCAGCATCCACTCACAAACATTTCCAAGGACAGAGACACTACCACTGTGCATGACAGCCCAGCCCAGTATTTTGACCACCAGTGCAGTTAAAAACCCCCTAACTTTCCTAGTCCCCACCCCCAACATCTCACATGCCGCATTAGCTGCCACAGCCCCACTAGTTGCCCATGGAAAGGCGCCCCAACACCACTTTAGTCGCATGGGCAGCACCAGGGCCTGTACCCTTATCTCGTCACCCCCAAGACCTTCCTGACTGCCTGGGGGCTATAACCACCCACAACACACACCTCTCCAGCTGCCCTTGAAACCCTCCTCCTGATCACCAGCACCTCTGGGGCACAAGCCTCCCTAACACCCTCCAACATGAGCCACCCTCCCTTCTCACCAACCTACAAACCCACCAAAAGCTTCGCCACTCACTTTGCTTGCACCCATGGAGCCGAGGTGCCCCTGTATCCCCCCTCCTGAGCCCACCCCAGCACCCCATGCCCACCTCTTGGCACACCCGACTGCTTTGTACGCATCCTGGGAATTTTTTCTTTTTCACTGAGGTAGCAATCTTGAAATATAATTAATGTATATAGTAACAACAGCAACATCTGTGCAAAACAGAGAAGCATCTTCACAGAGCTCTGCAGACAGTAATGAAACCCATAGAAAGTCCCAAGATGTCTAAAACAGCTGATGGAGAGGGGGAAGACACAAAATGTATTCGCAAACCACGGTGCACAAACATGAGCAAAAAAGGGGATAACCAGCACAGGACTATGAGCTCAATGTTGTATGGAAAGTGGAAAAGGGGCATGTATTTAATCAGATACTTACTAGCCAGAAGCTGGGAGAGTCTGAAAGTGTCCTTTCTGACAGTTATGAGAAGGTTGGAGTTTTTTGTGTGACTCAAGCATTGGCTCTAGACAGCATGGCTTTCTATTTCAAATACCAACTGCATCTAGTCTTCAGTCTCGTAGGCTTTGCAAACCCTATGCCTGGGTGGTGGGATTGATGCTTAGGTGGGTGGGAGGTACAGGGAGGCAGAAGGAGCAGGGAAGTAACAGGATTAGAACAGGAAATAAGGGTGAGGTAGGAAAATGACATAGAAAAAAAACAACAACAACAACAACAAAAAAAAGACAGTAAGAATAGCAAGACAGTGGCATAGAAAACCAAGGAAAAGAGTCCACAAATTGCAACCAGGAAGAAAAAAAGAGGAGGTAGAAAAAAGTAGGGGAAAAAAAACCCCAACCAACAAAGAAGAGACAGCAAAAATCTTTAGGCATAAAGTAAATTTGACATTTTTCTGGTATCAAAGTTGATGTACAACGGCATCCATTAAACACAATGCTCCAAAACCAACTCAACCTTTATATTCCCTGTGGTAAAGGAGTGTAGCCTTTTTTTTTTCTTTGATATTTTGAGTCTATTTCTTCATGGTAAGGAAGAGATTAGTCGGAAATTTTCTAGGATGAGAGATTTCTCTAATGCTTTTTGACTCCTTAGGACTGTATACCTGATGTTTCCATACACATGCTCTCCTCTGCTTGAAAATGTCACCTGTGAAAACTGGTGAATCCTAACTGCAGATTGTGATGGCAAATGCTAAAACATGACAGAGGCAGAATTTCACATCAAATTTTATTTCAGTGTGATCTAAAGCTGCAACTGTATAGGATATTTCTACAGCTACTAAGCTCAACTGATTGACTGTAACTCACGGCACTTAATCAAGCTGGCAGAAACAGCAACAGCCTCAGCCCTCCCAGCCCCAGTTGTTATCCTCATGCCATCTTCCTTCCCTTATATGCAGCTGCAAGAACATAAATATAACTAGTTTTAATCGAGACAGATCTCCAAACCAACTCAATTCACAGCTGCACAAGCTTTGAGAACTTGGGGGGAGGTAGGGAAGAGAGAAACAAGCATTGGCACAGTAACTGAGATGAAGGGGAAGAGCACGGGACTTCGTTTGAGAGAATGTCAGTTTATCCTGGCTTGAAGACTTCTGTAGTTTCACACCCATTTTAAAGCAGCTCACAGCACTACCATCTATGTGAACACCTACAAGGTCTCCTCTGAGACAGTAAAGACACAGTGATGTGCTTAACCACAGCACAACCACTTTTTAAAGGTAAGATAGTAAGGAAGACATCTTATACCGTGCACCTAGTCCCATAACTCCTCATCAGCTTCCTTAATTTTAAAAATAAAAGACCTTCTTTGCAGGACCACACTTCCAGAAGCAGCTGCAAATAACTAAAGGTGTATGGGAAGTGAAGGCATATAGCTGTTTAGAAGTCACAATCACAGCCAGCCAGCTTCCCAGACTGGGAAGAGGAGAGAGAACCTAGATAAACCAAATCCATGTATAATATAAAACCCACATAAATTAGGCATAGTGGATTTGCATATTAGGTATTTAAAAGCATAGTGGAGAAAAACATCAGTGATGCTGCTCACTGAGAAACACAGAAATCCCCAAGCTCGTGTTAATACAGATTTCTTTCCTTTGGACCAAGTAAGTCCTACCAGGCCTGGTTTATACAGAAGCTGTGTGACCGACACTGCTTATCTCCTTTTGTATGACTTTTGTATCACTATCTGAGGTTTGTATGCATGCAAGGAAACAACCTGTTTTTTCTGCACCGACAGCATATTTCATTCACACTAGGACAATCCCGATTTGGGACAACAAGCATTTCCATAAGATAAACAAATGAGAGAATATAGTGTATGTCTGTATTAGCTCAGACTAAGATGGGGGGGGGAGGAGGGGGGCGCAGGGCGAAGAGAATACAGTTTAAGTTTTAGGGAAGCATACAGCTTACCATACTCAGGTCTCAGGAAAGTCAAAAACATGAGCTGAGAAAGCAAATGGAGCACATGCAAGTGCCAATAAGTATTTAGAAGAGTTTTGCCTCAGTGGAAAAACCTTTTCCTCCTACAGCCATCAAAAGCAACCAGTTGTATAGTAATTAAAGCCGCATTGGTCCTGCAACCAGTCACTAGTTATTCAAACTCTTCATATTGCCACGAAGCAGGTCATTCCCCCCAGCTATACAACTAAAGCATTTGAACAAAGGAACGAAGTGTTGCCTTTCCCTTTCCATGTTACCAGTGCCTTGAACTTGCGCTAAGGATCACAGAATCACAGAATCGTAAGGGTTGGAAGGGACCTCAGGAGATCATCTAGTCCAACCCCCCTGCTAAAGCAGGCTCACCTAGAGCATGCTACACAGGACTTCATCCAGGCGGGCTTTGAATATCTCCAGAGAAGGAGACTCCACAACCTCCCTGGGCAGCCTGTTCCAGTGCTCTGCCACCCTCAGAGTGAAGAAGTTCTTCCTCATATTCAACTGAAACCTCTCGTGTTTCAGTTTGCATCCATTGCCCCTAGTCCTGTCGCTGGACACCACTGCAAACAGACTGCTTCCGTCCTCTTGACTTCCGCCCTTAAGATATTTGTATGCGTTGATGAGATCCCCTCTCAGTCTTCTCTTCTTCAGGCTGAACAAGCCCAATTCTCTCAGCCTTTCCTCGTAGGGGAGATGCTCCAGTCCCTTTATCATCCTAGTAGCTCTCCTCTGGACTCTTTCTAGGAGTTCCTCGTCTTTCTTGAACTGGGGAGCCCAGAACTGGACACAGTACTCCAGGTGGGGTCTCACCAGGGCAGAGTAGAGGGGGAGGACAACCTCCCTCGACCTGCTGGCCACACTCCTCTTAATACAGCCCAGGATACCATTGGCCTTCTTGGCAACAAGGGCACATTGCTGGCTCATGGTCAGCTTATTGTCCACCAGGACTCCCAGGTCCCTCTCAGCAGAGCTGATATCTAGCAGGTCATCCCCCAGCCTGTATTGGTGCATGGGGTTCGACCTCCCCAGGTGCAGCACTCGACACTTGCTCTTGTTGAACTTCATCAAGTTCCTCTTTGCCCAGCTCTCCAGCCTGTCCAGGTCAATGTCCAGGATACACTGGACATTTTTCCTGCACACTCTGTCATCACTAGAGGCTACCACAAACGAGAGGGGAGTTAACAGGTACAGCTACAGTGACATTTAGTGCACTGGGGAACCAGTCCACCAACATTTCTTACAACTGGAGGTTGTACAGAACTATAGCATTCCAACAGTTTTATTTGATCTAGCATCCCGATACATGAAAACACTGCAGTATAAAACCAGAAAAGCTTCTCCTGTGATGGGTATTTTATTATAGAACAGGTCAGCAATGAGATCTCAAAGAATCCTGTAACAGCATCCTTAACGTTTCAAGGATCTGAATTAACACCTTGTAGAACTAAAGTATTAATTAGGCAACAGTTTGAAAGATGTCAACTACTATAATAAACTGCTGTGGGCATGAAGGGCTTTGATTAATCTTACTCTCCATATGCTTATACATAAAAATAATTTATGATATCCTTCAAATAAAAGCCTACTACATTTCAATAAACTTCCAGCTAAACATTTTTAAATGGCACATACTTTTTTTCAGAAGTTATCCGTGGCAGATTCTGAGCAGATATTAATACACGTTATCACAAAAAATAAGCTTTACTTTTCTGCTATTCAGGGTGGTAACTTAGCTTCTTACATAAGGACTCCTTATATACGATTCAAACAAATCTCCGATTTTCTAAAGTGTACTTTTTTCACTAGTCACTCTAGCTTAACAAAGTAAGTTTGGGGGGGTTAAGTGGGGTTTTTTTATTTGTTATCAGTTAGGTAGAGAGGAGGCTTGGGTTTCTTTGGTTTCGGGGCGGGGGGGGGAGGGCTATTTTGCTTTATTAAGAGTTAGGAGGTAATTCTTACCACCTTTTGCAAACCACTTCAAGATATGATACTAAATAGGACACAAAAGCACACAGGCCAGTACGTTCACACAAATAAGCATATGTACCACAGATGACTGGATGTGAAAAAATCCTCAAAGAATTCATCTTTGTAAACAAGTGAATGTTATAAAAAACAATTAACTGCACAGCAAAAAGCTTCAGAAATAGACACAAGCACCAGAAGAACAACCCAAAGCAAAATATACAAATTGATTACTCAAGAAATACAATAGACATTCTAAACTTATTTCTAACATTCTAAGCTTCCTGTTTGGGACCTCCTGGGTAGATGATCTCCAGAGGACCCTCCCAACCTAGACCACAGAATTACAGAATGTTTCAGGTTGGAAAGGTCCTTTGAAGATCATCTAGTCCAACCCCCCCTGTCATGGGCAGGGACATCTTTCACTTGATCGGGTTGCACAAAGGCCAAGATCATTCTCTCATACTAGGAAAAACCCATATAATAAGGTACTAAAAATCAAATCGCAGAATGAACAAACATAAGAAAACTATATTGGGTAGAGCAGACAAAATGTCAGAGTATGGTCACTTTTTCATAAATGCTTGCACATTCATATAACCAAAATGAAAATCAAAATTTTAAATAACAGAGACAGTACTCAGGTCACATCTGTTTGCAACTTCGTGGTTTCTTCCTCCATTAGTTACAGACTACTTCAAAGTTTGGCTAACATTTTAACAATGGATTCACAGAAGGGTGAACATTACGTAATTTCAATGGCTTTTATCTGCTTTAAGGCATAAGAAAAGGCACTGACCACCCATTTACAACACTGGCAATCAGAATCTGCTTTTTGTAGCCATAACAGCTGAAGAGTAGCCAAGGAATTTTGATTACTATTATACTGAATCAAAAACATTTGAAAAAACAGTAGCTCTGACTCTGCTTCCACC
>NW_009259578.1:767215-768156 GCF_000687185.1 Egretta garzetta
TACTCAAGTGACAGAAATACAACAGCTACATAAAACAGATGAAACAGAACGGTTGGAATACCTTCTTAGCCTTAATTCCAAACGCATTTTTTAACTATTAAACAGCTTCTAATTTATTGCCCACAGAGTCAATTCACTTCCAACCGAGATGGTTTTTAAAAAAACAATTCCATTCAGTAATGTCAGTTCCACCAGGAACGGACTTCAATATTGATACAAAGATGACTGCTAATACAATCATCTCCTATTATTTTCATTTTAATTTATAACACAGTAGCATCTAAAATGTAGTAAAGGCAAAAGACTGATACCAGAATTTTTCTTTTCTGCAAGTGCACTGTGAACACCTACCTTATAAATCCAGAAGATTATATGGGCAAATGGCCTTCCCATGCATTTTATACAAAGAAAGTCCCTCTCAAATATTGTTTTATATATTTAAATTTAATGTAAATTAAATTTTTAAAATAACTATGATGATAATGTAAGAATCGCTGGTCTTAATGAAGGTTCAATAACTGGAGATGCAGCTTGGGCTACACAAGTCCATAGGAAAACAATGCAAATGCAGGTTGTGGAGAACAGTTCCTCCCCCAAAAACTCAGCATTCGGTGATTCCGCCACAGAAGTGCCTCAAGCACTTCTGGCACTCTCGATGAGTTTTCTTTCCATGACTCTGTCTAGTCACTTTTCAGAAGCTGGTTTCAAAAGGAGCAAAGCCTAAGATACATAACTAAGTTACTCCTTCGCTTTTTCTCACACCACTAAGAAAAGTCATTTTTAAAGCTACAGAAAGCATACCAAGAATACTGAAACAGTTTTTTTTTTTCTTCTTTTTAGGTTACACTGAAGTCTTCATGCAAACTCCAGGGAAGTTGATGAGATGCATCTGATGAGATGCATCCCAGAGTCCTGAGGGAATTGGCCGATGTAGTTGCCAA
>NW_009259578.1:769187-795612 GCF_000687185.1 Egretta garzetta
ACTAAACCAGGGTAGGTTTAGACTAGATGTAAGGAAGAAGTTCTTTACAATGAGGGTGGTGAAACACTGGAACAGGTTGCCCAGAGAGGTGGTGGAGGCCCCATCCCTGGAAACATTCAAGACCAGGTTGGCTGGGGCTCTGAGCAACCTGATCTAGTTAGCAGTGTCCCTGCTCCTGCAGGGGGGTTGGACTAGATGACCTCTGGGGGTCCCTTCCAACCCAAAACATTCTATGATTCTATGATTCTATGAAGTTGGAGAATTTGTTTCAAAGAAGCTAAGGGTTACTTTCCTTATTCAGATTTACTTGTAGAGATAGAAAGCTTGCTTCTTTCCTGAAGTGTTGTGATGGCATTAACATATTTCCTACAATACACATTTGAAAATGATTTTATCTAACAACAAGCCTTTCCATAATAATTTCATGATGACACTCTCATAGGAATAATAAAATGTTCTAAACACAAGATGACTTGATGTTGTAAGTGATTACTGACAACATTTCTATTAGACAAGAAATAAACTGCATGCTGTTATTCATGCAACTCCTAATCAAACAAAGATAAGAATCTCTTGAGAACTGCTAAAAAGAAAACACTTTTGCTGGTGAAGTATAAAACTGAGAAATATAATCTAATTCTTTAAAATGCAAAAGAGATGGGAGATGAAAGTTTTCTATGAATTAAATACAACAACAGATTATCTTTCAAGCACAACCAAGCCCTCAAAAGATGCATACCTTCCAGCTTTGGAAAAGGCTGTGGAGAACATACTAGGTTTTGCACTTTTCTTCACTCTTACACACAGCATACTCTCAATACGTCTGTTTGCATCACGACAGGCAACAAGGGGCTAAAACATGAAGAGTGGAAACAGAGCTGATACATGCCGCAGTACGGGAAGAGAGGGAGGTAACCGAGTAAGCTTCTTGACAAAAGATTTTGAAGTAGTAATTTGAACAGGACAATGACTCAGTACATTCAACTCAGTTTGTCTGACCTGAAGAAAATGGCTCAACCTATTATTTGGAAGCAAAGAACCACCACAAAATTTAATTTTATTTTTAAATTGCTAAGCTGTCCTATTTCAAAAGCTACACATTTAACAGCTTCACATATATAAGAAATATTTTTCTGACTTTTCAGAATGCTTAAGGCTACTAACCTCTTCTCTTCTGCATATTTTCTAGTTACATGTGAGATAAGGTGAAGATTCACAGCCATTTTGCTCAAACTTTTTTATCCAACTTGCTTCAGTTGCTGATGATGCAAAAATATAGGAGTTCCTACCAATTCTTGGAAGAACATCTATTTTGGTCCAAAGTTACCTTGAGAAGAACATCCCAACTAGAGGTAAACCCACCGCCATGAATGTAGTTTATACAGAAAGGTCTTCCACACAAGACACAGATCAGGTATTTACTAAAGTATCCGTTTGCAGGGGCTACTCCTTTATTCCAACACACATTACTTTCACTCCCTTAAGTAGTTACTGGCAGTATTTTTAATAGTATACAATAAAACCTGGCAAGGAGTATCTAAGAAATTCAGTCTGGAACAACAGGTTCACACTTGATTTGGCAATGAAACATTTAACAGGAATCTCTTAACTCCGAGCTAAATGCGTCTATTAATTTGGGCCCAAACATCTTAAACATTTCCTCAAGCCACTGAATTTCTCTCAGGATATTATTATTAGAAGAAAAGCAGGTTATACAGTATGGCCAAATGACTCCTATCATACCCCATTAGCGTTTGCTAATAAGCTTTGTCAAGCTTTCACTGTAAGGCTAAAATTTATCTTGCTTACTGTCTATATGAAACTCATGCAGTATTTTGAATAGTATACAATAAAACCTGGCAAGGAGTATCTAAGAAATTCAGTCTGGAACAACAGGTTCACACTTGATTTGGCAATGAAACATTTAACAGGAATCTCTTAACTCCGAGCTAAATGCATCTATTAATTTGGGCCCAAACTTCTTAAACATAAGTTTCCTCAAGCTCCTGAATTTCTCTCAGGATATTATTATTAGAAGAAAAGCAGGTTATACAGTATGGCCAAATGACTCCTATCATACCCCATTAGCGTTTGCTAATAAGCTTTGTCAAGCTTTCACTGTAAGGCTAAAATTTATCTTGCTTACTGTCTATATGAAACTCATGCAGTATTTTGAGGAAAAACAGCAGCAGACCACCAAAATGAGACGCAGATGCACAGGAAGTAGTGTAAGGGAAAACAATTCTGTGAAATCAATTTCTTCCCCCACCCCAGCTAAGAGAAAGGTTAATAAAAAAAATCTGTACTTAAGAAAAAAATTGAAATCCTTAAGTTATGAAATGGGAACTTCCATAGAAGATGGCTTGGATGTCAGGAATTTGCCTTTTTCTAATCTCAATAGGAACTCATGCAAACATGACAAAGCTTGAAAAATCAGAGTTGATGGACACTAACAGTCCTCTAAGGCATCTAGAATTTAACAGCATTTTCAGATATTTTCAATTTAAACGAAGTTTTAATAAAACAAAGCACCTGTGATTACACTCTGGCTCACCAGAGCTTTTTATTTTTTGGTGGCTGGCACATCAGCTCCCCCATTGAGCATACTGTTTATATACCACCACCCACTACCAGAGAAACAGAAGGTGCACTACTTAATAGCTCTGGACTTACGAGCAGCTACTCTTCTGCCTCAACCACAAAGCCATTGAACTTGACCTGTCACAGTTTCTTACCCTACTGATAAGAGAGGGGAATGTCAACATGTAATTCCTCTTCACGTATTTTCTACTGTACTTGTTGCTCCCAGCTCTACAAAAGCCAAAGCTAGTCCACACATTGCACTCACAGTAACTTTTTATCAGCTGCATGCTGGAAGAAGTGACCTGACTAGGGATAAAATCTGGACAAAAGAAGTTTCCTTAAATGTAAAATTAATGAGAAGCTTTATTAAGGTTTCTAGTATTCAAGTTCTGCCAACGAGTTTTCTTGTACATGCCTAGATCTGACTCCCTGTGCACCTATACTTTAGGAACATTCTCTATGATCTTCAGAGAAGCCATACCTTGGTCATTAATTAGGAAAGATCCACCCTAGGGATAATCAGTGTTAACAGGGCCAGAGGTCCTGAACATGGAGCGGGATGCTTTTTACCTCTCTTGCCTCCCTGTTCATAAGCTTTTTTCCTTACCCACCTTTTCTTCTTTTATCTCTTTCTGTCTGTGGTTTAATTGGTGTCTTCTCCAGGCACGACTAAAGTCTTTTCTGTGAGTCTGAAACTACAGAGACAATCAAAACCAGCATCTTAAAAACCCAGCTGCTGTGACAAGTTTGGCAGGTCTCCAAGTGGCTAATAAAACTGTATTCTGTGCCAACCTAGGCCAGAAGCTGCAAAGTAAAGGGTCAAACACTAAAACACTGTATTTTTCCTTTTAATCTTTCATATTGGATGGAGAACAGCCCTGCAGAGGACTCGAGGATATTGGTAGATGAAAAGTTGGACATGAGCCAACAATGTGTACTTGCAGCCCAGAAAGACAATCATATTCTGGGCTGCATAGAACAAAGTATGGCCAGCAGGTGAACTGAGGTGATTCTCCCTCTCTACTCTGCTCTTATGAGACCCTACCTGGAGTACTGCATCCAGCTGTGGGGTCCCCTCTCTCCAGCACAAGACATGGACCTATTAGAGCAGGTCCAAAAGAGAGTCATGAAAAATGGTCAGAGGACTGGAACACCTCTGCCATGAAGAAAGGCTGAGAGAGTTGGGGTTGTTCAGCTTGGAGAAGAGAAGGCTCCAGGGAGACCTCACTGCAGCTTTTCAGTACTTAAAAAGGGGGCTTAGAAGAAAGATTGAGAAAGGCTTTTTACCAGTAGTAGTGACACAATAGTGACAGAACAAGGGGTAACAGTTAAAACTAAGAGGCTAAATTTAGATTGGAGATGAAGAAATGAGGGCGGTGAGACACCACAGGTGTCACAAGAGAACAGGTTACCCAGAGAAGTTACAGATGGCACATCACTGGAAGTGTCCAAGGTCAGGCTGAACAGGGCTTTGAGCAACCTGATCTAGTGGAAGGTATCCCTGCCTGTGGGAGCAGGGGTGAACTAGATTATCTTTGAGGGTTCCTTCCAACCCAAACCATTCCATGAGTCTGTGATTCTGTGTTCTTATGCTTTCCAGATCATCCCTTGACCTCAAAAGGATGAGTTTCTTTTTTTGAGGTACTCAAACATTACAGCAGTGAACACTACAGAAGAGTCCACACAAAAATTAATATTGTAATAGGGACTTAATAGCCTACAGCAAATAGAGCCTGAGGCTCACAAAGAACAACCAGGCTAAGATAAAATATTGATTAGTGGCTAGGAAGTGAGAACCATCTATCCTCTTCACTGAATGAGGCAGGACTGTGGGGGAAAGAAATGCACAAGTGATTAAGCAACTGGAGGCTGTATCATGCAGCCCAAGCACAAGGGGACAAAGTAATAAATTAAAAACACACCCACCACCTTAGTTACAGGATTAAGTCTTAAGTGTCGGATGCAAATTTAATACAGTCTGTGCTTATAATTAGCACTGCTGCCTTTCTACCATCAAAATGTATTAACAATAAATTTAGAAACTTCTTTAATCATCTCATATCATTTATTATATTACTATGCAAGCAGGTGGGAGACCTAAAGATACTGAACACTGCATTATTCCACTCTATTTTTATGGACATTTTATCCTTCAATTTCAAAAATCTGCAAATATAACTGTATTGAGTTTACACGGCAAGTTTTTGGCAGACGGGGCTACTTCTGTGAGAAGCTGCTAGAAGCTTCCCCCATGTCCATAAAAGCCAGTGACTGCCAGCTCCAAGATGGACCCAGCCCTGGCCAAGGCCAAGCCCATCAGCAACGGTGGCAGCGCCTCTGGGAGAAAAACATTTAAGGGGAAAAAAAACCCCTGCACAACAGCAATTGTAGAAGAGAAGAGTGAGAATATGCAAGGGGAACAACTCTGTAGACACAAAGGTCAATGAAGGAGGGGGAAGAGGTGGTCCAGGCACCAGAGGAGAGATTCTCCTGCAGCCCTTGGTGAAGACCATGGTGAGGCAGGCTGTACCCCTGCGGCCTATGGAGGGTAACAGTGGAACAGATATCCACCTGCAGCCTGGGGAGGCTGTGACCCCATGGGAAGCCCACATTGGAGCAGTCTGTTCCTGAAGGACCGCACCCTGTGGAAAGGACCCACTCTGGAGCAGTTCATGGTAGACTGTCTCCTATGAGAGGGACTGCACACTGGAGGAGGGGAAGAGTGTGAGGAGTCCTCCACCTGAGGAGGAAAGAGCAGCAGAAAAAGAGTGTGATGAACTGACCACAACCCCCAGCCCCCTGTGCCACTCAGGGGGAAGATGCAGAGAAAAATTGGGAATGAAATTAAGCATGGGGAGAAGGGAGAGGTGGAGGGAAAGGTGTTTTAAGATTTAGTTTTTATTTCTCATTATCCTACTCTCATTTTGATTGGTAATAAATTAAACTGATTTCCCCAAGCTGAGTGATCTCCCCCTGCCCTTATCTTGACCCATGAGCTTTTCATTGTATTTTCTCTCCCCTGTCCAGCTGAGGAAGGCAAGCAAGACAGCAGCTTTGGTGGGCACCTGGCATCCAGCCAGAGTCAACCCACCACAGTAACCTAAAAGCTCCCTGCCCATTCACCAAGTTTGGCACTTATGGAAACCTCCCTAGTAGAGGAAGGGCAGCAGATCTCAGTGCCATCAGGACTGTATTTAAAAAAAAAAAAAAACAAAACTTATTCTGAGTAGATTTTTAAGTACTTATAATTGCAGAAGATTTGGAAAAATTCCAACAGATTTTAAACAAATGCAGCTGAGACCATAGGTCACTCATATCCTCAAAACACACGCCCCCTTATTGAAAAATTATCCTGCTGTCAATACCACCCACAAGTCAGTGAAGTCTGAGCCACTACCCATTTCACTGAAGTGCTGGCAGCAGGTCAACACTGCCAGTTACCATCTAGACCCTCGCCAAAACAATTAGCTTAAAACACAGATTTGTGCAATCTAACTTCAACAGCCCCCCCCAGAAAACTCTCAATATCAAATTAGCTGGTCAATAAATCATAGGTTTAAAGAAAGCTGCTCCTCAGTCATTTTAGGTCATACTTGAGAGGATAAAGTTGTGGAAGACTTATCAAATAGTCTGAAGCCCATAGTTCCGTGATATCTCTGAAGTAGTTAGCTGAGGGTTTTAAGAGAGGGATAAACAGATCTTGTCTTGAATGTAAATGGCAAGTTATTTTGACTAACCGGCAAATTATTTTTGGATCACCGTATGAAGATTTCTATTAGAAGGTGAGTATACTTCATATTGCATCAAAGAAACTAAGTAAGAGCAAACCTCTAAATTTCTTTATTTGATAAGACTTTCCTTCCACTGGTATCACTAGTAGAGATCTCAAGGTGGCTTTTGAATCTTCATAGCAGAAATTCTAAGTTTAGTTAGTGTGATTTGTTCCAGATTAAGCATTTGAGTCAAGTAATCTGAAACACTGAGATAAATGGAAACAAGCAATAAAGTAGTTAAGATTGCTCAGTGACCTGTCCTCCCCATTTACTACCATTTCTCAATAGCAGCGCAGGAGTATGGGAAGATATAGATAAGCATTCATTCCATCTTCTGAAACAAGGAGAAGCTGCTGACATGATTTTAAATCTTATCCAACTGTGGAAGCTTGCATTCTCTGCTACATGTAAGAAGTATTTAAAAAAAAAACAAACACCAACTCTCTTTTGAGGAAACCATTTCCCATTCCCATTCATCCAATAGCCAGAAGATGCAAAGGTAGGATATGTTATTTGATAGGACTGCACAATACATGTGAATGGCAAAGGCGTGCTAAATAACACACTCTTTGTGTGCCAGGAGAATAGTTTGCCTACAGGCTAGGCAATAAGAGACAGACATATTTAGCATTTCCCAAATTAGAACAGATGAACTTCAGAGAGTTTCTTTTACCCGTGTCCATAAACATGAATGGCCCTTAATTCCATATGAACCAGAATTTATGTTTCTCTTGACTTGTCAGCCTTGAAACACCATTCTTCTGAGAAGTTCTGCCTCCTTAAAGTACATCAGCAGTGCACCAGTAAACACCTAAATACATTGTCTCAAGTGCCAGTAGGGGTTTCTGTTGTTGTTGTTCTTGAGAATGACCTGTGATTTTGTCACGTACTCACACATAACCATAATCTTTTCCTGGGCTCTTCTTCTCTGATTAAGAACAGGAGGGGGAAAAAAAAAAAAAAAAAAAAAAAAGGGGTTCTGCCACTGTTGGGCTGCTACTGCAAAGCAGTGCGAGAGATAGAAGAGAGCTATTTCATGATGTATGCGTATCCTTCCCAGATGTACAAAGCAAGTAACTATGCTAAGACGGTTATGGTAAAATACCTTGGTAACTGGCAGTCATCCTTCCACCAAGACAATGCCTAGGTGCATCTTCTTCAAAACTGAACATCAAATAACCTAGAACAAGACTAATCTGTGAGAATATAATCACTCAAGTTTAAACAAAATGAAGTCTCAAGTCCCACAATAAAGTGGGCATGTAATTTTTGCATAAGTAGAGTATGATGTAATTAAGTTTACACCCACTAAGCTTATCAGTTAATTGTAGATTTGATCTCTTCAAGAAATTTAGGAAGAGAAAAATTGTTGCAATCAGTGGAAGCATTACACATTCATACCATCAACTGCAGGTACAAAGCATGCTTCCATTAACATCAAATAAAAAGGTTTTATAGTGTCATTACACCATTGCTATTTACATCCAAAACAATCATTAATGATGGCAGTACATATGCTGCAGTGGAGAAAAGGAAATAAAGCAAAGGATTTCTTACCTAAGATCCTGGGCAATGCAAAGAAACCTTGTACTATCACTCCACCTCTGGAGCTGCTGCCCCACCTGCCCCTCCTTGGCTGTTCCTCCTGCAGGTGATTCAGCTCAGGAGAGACACTCAGCACCAAAAAATACAAAGAAACACCGTGTCTGGAAGGCAGCAGCAGTTCTTCCCACTCCCTTCTTTACACCGCAAGTAGCCAGTAACCTTCACGTAAGAAAATAATAATGTACTCTTATTTTAACAGGGCCAAAATCAGTCTTGACCTACTTTCAACAGAAAAAGTTGCATGAGGCATCATTAGCTTAAAATTTCTTCCTATACACTTCCAAAATATTAAGGACTTGTTTTCTGTAACAAGTTCTTCTCCACAAAACACTTCCTACTTCTTCTCTCCAAAATACATACACATATATACAAGAACATCATAAGATGTGCAAAGGAATATGAGCTGTTATAATCTGAATAAAAGAAGACCTGACTGCTTTGATCAAAGTTACAAAGAAAAAAAAAGTCACAAATGTCTGTGGGCAAGCATGCAAGAGAACAGGAGCATTGGTAACCCCACATTTAATGTTACACTAAGAAGATAAGAGCTCATGTTCATGCTTTCAGAATTTGGTATCTTCATTACTTCATGAGGTTACATTTTGCAGAACATCATAAAACTCTGCAATTCTTAAAATGCCACCTGACAAAGAAAGACTAACACAGTCATTTTGGGGAATGCGCTGGTGGAGAAGAAAGGAAGCTAGGGAAGAACAGAGACTTCTTGCCTAAACACTGAGCACTCTTAGCCATTAAAAGTACAGAAAAGAAGCACTCAAGTGACAGAGGGGGACAGACGGCAAGTAGGAGAGCTACAGGGCAGCCAAGACTGACAGAATTCTTTACAGCTTTAGAAAGCAGAACCACAGTCAAGCCTCAAAAGGTGACTGAGAAAGGAGATTTCCTCAGGGACTCAGGAAAAATCTCAAGATGGAAAATGCAGATTATATCAAGCTGAGCAACCACTGAGAGAGGGAAGAACAAGCAGGGTTTGAAAGAAGGACCAAGTAAAAGCCAACACACTTGAATGATGTGTGAAGCGAGCAGTAATTTGTTTTCCAGCCTTACAACTAACTCCCCCTCACCCTGAGGTTTTCCTATTTTTACTCTGGTCAGATTTGTGGTGTTTTAATGAAGTCTTTAGTTTCAGGGATTGAAAAGTTTAGTCTCTTTTGGCATACTCGATATAAAAATGGCGATGGGGATGCATAGAGGAAGTAATTCCACCTAAATGCACTGTCTCTGATTCAGGGTCCTAAAAGATTGTGCTGCATTTCTGGGGAAAAAAAAAAAAAAAAAAAAAAAAAAAAACACACACACACAAAAAACCACAAACCATCATTTTTTTAAAGAGCCTTGTAGTTGAAGACTTAAAATTATGGTTTCGAGAGCCAGTGTAGTTTATCTTAAAAGTGCCAAATGAAGGTAAAGGATTTCTTTGCTTTATACATATTTAAGAACTCACAGGTAGTATTTCTAAGCATCGCTACCATATGTACCTATGCTAACAGCTGTACCACTGAATAAAAAGCTGTCAGAATTTGCAGATTCAGAATTTCAGCCGAATGGTATTTACCATACCAGATGTATCTAAGCACATCTTTTTATGTGCAAGTACTTTTCATACTGACATCTCATCAAGCCAAAAATGCCTTTTCATTATGGGAAGGATTAAAAGGTGCATATACATGCAGCTCACAGAAATTTCACACAAAGTTTATTGTATTCTGTGATGATTATTTTGATTCAATGGATTTATAGTCCATCTATTGCAGTGCAAGTGTCTGCATAAGTCTGAGTTTGGGTGCTATATGGGCAACTGTGTACAAAAAACTTGAAACTGATGTGACAAACCAAGTACCTGTAAGGCATGAAAGAATTAGGGCATGCAGAAACTTCTTGTCTCCTTCCCTCAAGAGTTTGCATTTATTCTGAAAAGTTACAAGGATTTCACTGCCGTTATTTATAAACTGTTTCTCTGTTAGTGATTCTCAAGATGAGCACTGTCCTAAAAGGACTCTCTCAATGTACAAGTTTTAGATAGGCAACTGCTAAGAGTTCAAGGATTTGAGTTGGTTTTGAAGACAGGAAAAATACATTAGACTCATCTATTGTGAGTTTTAAAATCTGGAATGAGCAATAGGCTTCTACCCTACCTCTGTGTTCTATGGATAGCAGTTCAATTTAGATTGATTTGCCTGTTAAAATGAATACTAGAGTTGTAGCCAGTTTTCAAAACTCCTCTTAAAACCTCCAGCACTCTCTCTGTTCCACTTCACTGCTGAGCCACATGTATCCTTCTGCTTCTCTTCCCCACTCAGTTTCAGATCTGAAAGGCCCCAGTCTCTCAGTAACATCCACAGCCTCACCCCCATCTGCTCCAATTCCACCCCTGCAATCCACTTGTGTTTACACCGCAGTGCATCCCATTTCCTTTTTTTCCTCTACCAGTCTTCCCTCACGCTCTCCTAAAACAAGGGTCTTCTAGACATTCTGCATTTAAGCAAAGCCAGGAGATTGACAACTGTAAGAACTTCCTCTGCCTGTCTACTTCTTGCTCTGGCCACACAAACACCTAGAGCATGCTTGCAATGAGCTAGTGAGTAACGAATCACTATATCACATTGCCAGCGATACTGTGTCACCCTATACTTCAGAGGAGTTTGAAAGATCCTGCAGGGAAGGAGAACACAACTTCCTTCAGTGTAGATCATCAACACTGGACCCAATCCCTATGAGAAAATGAAATTATATTACACCAGTTAAATTCCACATTCGTATCCCTTTCCTTGCATCAATCACAAATTGCCACAGATTAGGGAACTTGATACTGACATAGCAGAATTGCTGCAGCCAAGAATTAAGCTTCCTCATTCATGGTGCCTAGAAAACCTCATTTCACTTTCATCCCAAATAAAAAAGAAAAAACCCAGTATATATTAAGAATCTATTATTCATTCACCCATTTAACTAGTCACACATTTTTCTCAGCCATTCCCTAAACTTTCTCAAGTGTGTTCATAAAATTAACTTCAGATATACTAAGCACTCTACCATCTCTATGCTTTCCAAGTCCTTTAACTCCCATATCAAAATCATAATTTTTGTCTTGAAGTTTTCCATAATCCTACCCCATGCCGTTATCCTTAACTGGTTTCCCCCCCTCCCCAACTTCTTCTAACCCAGGTATTTCTGATGATCACCTTCTCACAAGTAAATTTGTCACCTTTTTCCACACCTCACCCACTCTTCCAAATCACAAGGAATACATAAATAACTAAATAAACAAATCAACCAGTAGTCAAAATCTCCTTTATATGAATGGGTGGGGTTTTTTCAAAGAAACCACTGTGTAAATTGCTAGGGTTCAATTTTATAAGACTGAATTTCACTCAGGCTTTGGACTACCAAGTCTAACATCCTGGTCTCAGTGTACAATACAGATACTTAACTAAACTAAAGCTACACCACCAGCAATAAAAGAAAAACCAACAACAACAAAATAAAAATTGTAAAGGTGCAGTAGCAGGACAAACAGCACTCAGCTCAGAGAAGAAACTAATTTACAACCAGCATAAGTGCCACGCTGCAAAGCCCCACTGAGAGCCCTGGCCTGCCACCACTGCTGCATAAGCTAGTTACAGCATGAACTTCTACACAACTTGCAGCTACGT
The DNA here is from genome assembly GCF_000687185.1 of Egretta garzetta. Taxonomy (NCBI): domain Eukaryota; kingdom Metazoa; phylum Chordata; class Aves; order Pelecaniformes; family Ardeidae; genus Egretta; species Egretta garzetta. Next base: position 780,823 of record NW_009259578.1, read on the forward strand.
CTTTGCAACGCATTTGCATAAGCATCAATAGCAACTGAGAGCATTATATTGCTGGAAAAGTGTGTAGGCCTTTAATCTCTTCTGAATCAAACAGAAGAAAAAGGCAAAGCCCAGTCTAACAGTTTTTCAATAAAAAGATACTGCTGCTGAACTTCTCATCGAAGAGATTGCTCTCACGGCAGCATTTCAGCTCTGGAAGACTTAAGTGAGCTACTGATGCAAAAAAAGTGTATTGTAAGATCTAAGAATAAATTTTTAGTTCTTCATTTGGAATCCTTTCCCAAGATCATGACCAGAAAAAGGTTTGAGATAGAAGAAATTATGCAAAGATAGATATGGTTACCAGTTTTATCATCTGCAGCCTTTGAAGAGACAGCCCGCTGAAAAGCAATGCTGTACTTAAAAGCACTTCCACATGCACTACTAACCAGCTTGTATCTCAGATAAGGGAAGAATCAAACTTCATTCAGTAACTGGAGCCATACCACAGGTCACAGGGCCTATGTGTCTGTGGTGCCAGCAACTGCAGTGACCAAAGGTCCAGTACCCTTGCTTCTGACAAGCAAGTGCTGATTAATAGGAAAATTAACCAACAAGGACAACATCTAGTTTACTCTGAGCACTCATCCACCTTTCAAAAATTTGTAGCCTGGGGACTTCCCAAAATGGTGTATTTAAAGGCTGTTGACAGACTTCTTTATAGCTGGGCAATTGTCATTTGAACCCAGATTAACTTTTAGCATACACAGTGGGAAGGGCTCACCTCCTCTTATTTTGAACCTGATACTTCCCCATTTATCTGACACTCCTTGGTTATCTGCTCCATGTGACTTGCAGTTTACATAAAATAATTTAACTTCCTGCAAGTCCTCACAGTCAGCTTTTCCCTCACAATTCATAGTATCATCATCTCATTTTCTTTTCAGACAATATCCTTTTACCTTTATTTGTCAGCATTTTAGAAAATAAATGAACATATTAAGAATACAACCAAGGAAGATTATTTCTCCACCCATGACATGACCTTTCTCTCATTTGACAGCAGCTTAGGTTCTGACAGAGCTTTTGATGGAAAGCCTTGCTGAATGCCTTTGGCAAGCCAAGAAGACTACCACCACCAGATTTCCCTTGTGAACATGTTTAACTCCTTTACAGAATCCTACAAGATTATTCAGGCCTGAATTCCTATTATAAAAGCCACATGGACCTCCCATTGCGTTGTACTAGGTAACTATCCACTAATTCTATTCTCTGTAACAGTTTCTCCCAGTTTTCCCATTGCAGATGTTAAGCTTACTGGCAAGTAGTAGAGGTCTTAAAAACTACTTTCAAACTTTACAAATAACAAGTTTTAAGCAAGAGGTCACATCCACATTTAGTAGTTCAGTTGTTTAATTCTTGAGCTCCTTTAAATACCATCTTATTCTGGCAACTGGGACCTTTAAATACCATCTGGTTTATGCTTTTTTTTTTTTTGCCTTTTTTAAAAGAAAAAACTTGTTCCATAATTGCTTCTACCAACACTCCAATTTGAAGAGAGATCCTTTGATACATCTTCCATATTGAAAGGTTCCAGATCAGAACTTCTTCAAAGCTCAAAGATGAACACAGAGGTAAAACAATAGCTTCTTTTTTGCTAGAGCTTTATTTCCAATCAGAGAAGAAAAGGAAAGACCATCTATTAGTTCTGCACATTCTCTAACAGGCTTCTTGTCCCCAGCATGTTTCAAAAAGATTAGTTTTATACCTTCTGCAAGTTGTTCCTCAAATATCTTTCTTAGCTGTACTACATTTTTTACTTCATCCTGCCAGAATTCATGAATCTTTGTACTCTGCTCTTGCAGACAAAACTTGACCTTTTAAAAAATGGTGGAAACTGTTTTGTGTAACTACCTCTCTTACCCTGCTGTCCAGCTATGCCACACCAGTTTCTTTTTGGACTCATTATCTTCAGCAGGTGCATGCATTTTCTAAGACTCCCACGTGGCATCTTCAAGTAGTTCCCATGCCACTTGCAAGAATTTTACTTTTAAAAATTGTCTTCAATATGCTTTTTCATTTTAAGTAGTTTTCTCTAAAAAACAAAACTCCCAAAGTAGGGGATTTTCACAGGTAGAAGTGTTTGATCCTGTAAGAGATTTAAATACTATTTGCAGAGTAACTGTTTGACAGTAACACTTTGAACCAGATCCTGCACACAACTGTCAGAACCACATAAAAAAAGTGCTTCTCCATCTTCAGGCCTGCAAACTAACTGCTCCATGAATTTAGTCTCCACATCAATCATAGCTGCAGCCACTGCCACTACCATGCAGGCACCAGGCTGACTGGGGAGCAATACAACTATGAGGCCAGAAGAGAATGAAATGGCTCCAAAGAGAAAGAAGGGGAGAATGAACACATAATAAAGTCAGCTTTTGTGCATTTATACACCACATTGCTCATGGGGCTCCAGGTCCTGGAATTAGACATGTATTATTTTTCATGAGCTGCTGTTTCTCTTAATTTCTAACCCATGATTGCATAGTAAAAAAAAAAAAAAAAAATAGAATTCAGATACTAGATGTGAATCCAAGAAGCGGAAAGCAAACAAAACGCTATTAAAAGATAACAACAAAGCATAAGCTAACTGCTTAAAATTAGCTCTCAAAAAATTTACATGAAATTAAAATTTGACTACTGAGATTGAACAAGCCACCGCAGAGCCAAAACACCTGCCAAAAATTGGCTTGATAGAGCTACGTGCATTCCTGAGTTTTGATGCAAACAGATGTTCTATTTGGATCTCTTTGCTTATTGCTTCTATCATGAAATCACGTCTCCCTCTGTATACCCCAGGGGTATCCCCATACACTTATATCAAAATCCTCCTCTTTACTTCATACCTTTCCAGTCCCAAACCGTCACCTTTTTCCCCCAGGTTACAGAAGCATTAGCAACCTTCCTTCATTCCCTCTGTGGCAGGGGGACAAAGCCAGGACCTATCTACCTTCCTTCACCTCCTGGGAAGGACTCTTCTCCTCCCTGCCTGAGGATGAAACTGGTGTCTTACCCAGCAAAGCTTGGTTTCAGTACTGCCGACCGAAAGCTGATGGCAAAGCATGAAATTTTTCTGCCAACTCTGTCAACTCTAATCTTAAATACCTTCTTCTCCAAGACATCATAAAAGCAAAAGACTGAGGCATGCGCTACAGGGACAACTTGCAATTGTTTAATACTTTATCCTAGGAGAAACTGCATACAAATCGAAGGGAAACAATTACAAAAGACCGCTGAGCGGCAGCTTAAGAGAGCAGATAGAAACACAGAGGAGTTACACAGAAATGCATCTTTTCTGTCTCCTGTCTTTTCAGGTAGGGGGAAGAGAACAGATTATCAGGTTTTGTGTACTGCTTGGAACAGAGAAAACAATAAAACAAAGAATTTAAGACAGATTAAAGTAGTCAATTCTGTTAGCCCTTGCAAGGCCCAACAGCTAAAAATCCAAAACCCCCTTTGAACGTCAGCAGGACAGACAAGCTCAGAGCCAAACAATTCAAGCCTGCAGTTTGCTAAACAAGCAAAGATTTGTCAAGCAGAGGTGAGCACAACTCCAACCAGCTCATTCTGTACGCAAAGTGAGTGGGTACAATGCAAAGGGGATGCAAGTCACACAAGAAAAATATATTAAAAAAAAAAAAAAGAGCTGGCAAGATAGGAAGGACAGCAATGTGGGAGAATGGGCAACATCAGGCTGACAAGAAGGTAAATCAAAAACACTGTAGGGTGTAACCTGGATAATATAAGAAATAAGTGGCAGAAAAAAACAAAAAGTATGATTGTAGTAGGGCAACTTTCCTTTCTCCACATGCCCTTCTAAGCTTTTCTGTTATCTACACATACGGCACAAAGTGAAAATCCTGTAGTCATATAGTACCAAATTTAGCTCCTGAAATGATACACAAGTTGTAATTTTATTTAAAATATCAATGTAACTACAATGACCTTCTTGCTATGATTACTTCATAATTCACTTGATTTTTCTGGCTTGTTTGGGTTTATTTTTAATATTTTCTTTGGAACTACCTGATAATGGACTGAAATACAAGTAGCAGAGCATGAAACAAGAATGATAAACATCTACCATTCCCACTGCTCTCCTAATCAAAGCTGCAGTTCTGTGTGGCCGCACTTAAGCTTCCCAGTCAATCTGTTTGTCAGATGCAGTCCATCAGTTTTACTGTTACTCTACAGCAATGCCCAGCAGCTGTTTAGATGCCTGCTACTGACCCATATCACAATGGGATTCTTTATCCCATTGTCAGATATCTGGCAATTCAATCAAAAGGAAAGCAGCTATATAATAATATAAAACAATCTGCAGAAGTCCGAGGCAGTGCTGCAGAACCCAACACGTATTTACATGCTCACTGACCCACCAGCTTTGGACAATGGTTGCAGGAGACTGGATATCAAAACAAAGACTTTGCTGAAGAAGGTAATATGTTACACGGGACCTTCGCTTCTTAAGAAAAACTATTTTCAGTTACTCCTTTCATTTAGCCAGCTAAATTCTCTATTTGGAAGCAACCATTTCAACAGCCATTTTCAGGTTTTAGAAGCAAGCTTGTCAAAAAAGGCATGACCACTTTAACACATTTGAGCAGAGGTTTGCAACACAAATCTTTAAACAGGGACTTTAAACCTTTACTTCACAACAAAAACATTAAGTAGTAAAAAATACATACACACACTCACATACACATAAAGTAATTAAGTGAGGTTTCTCCCCAGTACCTTAATAAATAGACTGATTAAAAAGTTTTGAAGATCACACCTTCTGAATTTTTCCTACTTAGTGTTTAAGTATCTATAGTCCACTTACAAGAAGTGTAAAGCTATAAACACCAGTTCTTTGCCTGTATACTTGTTCCTCTTCTGTGGATTCTGTGTTTGCCTACAGATGATTTTATACAGAAGTTTTGAACCTTGCACAGAGGAATCTTACCTATATCGAAAGTTCAATCCAGTAACTCAACTTTGGAACACGAAAAAGAAAGGCAAAACTGTTATGTTCTTTTGTTGTAAACTCTAGGAAATTATTTCATGTTAACACATTATAATTAAGATTTTACACTATAATTTAATTGTGAACAGGTTAATAAAGTTATCACTGTAGATGGAAGTTAAAGAGCTCTGAAAAACACTGCATTATGAATATGGAAAACTATAAAAGTGTTAGCTTTCTGGATAAAAGTAATCGTAAAAAAAATGTTTGACTCAATATACCCTGAAACTACATAAATATTACAGAATAGGAGTCCAAGTATTAACAATAAAACAGACAAATATGTGACTATCTCTTATTTACTGAGGTGTTCAAGTTCTATTTTATCTACTAAGCTCAGCTTCAGAAAAAGTGGACCCTCCGTGGCACCAGAGAAGCATATCACCCCAGTCTTAAAAGAAACGTACAAAGGGAACATATTTACAACACATACTTGAGGCCAGCTTTACACTGGATGTCATGGACATATCATAACACATTAAAAAAATTATTGCTTGTAATAAGTTGTTTCTTTCAATAAACTGAAGTGATGCTCAGCGAAAAAGTCATTGCATCTATTCTTCCTTTCTTTAATAATTATAGCTTCTGATCCTGTTTAAATAATTCTTAAATTGAGGAACAGGGAGTAGTTAAAATATCTACATCAGCATGACGTAGCATCTTCTCCATTATAATTCTTCTCCCCATTGTCAATAATGAAAAAGCAAACCTCACACCTTCAAAGAGGACTCAAGAAGCTACAGGCTGGCCAGTCTCACCTCCCTCCCAGGGAAGGTCATTCAGTAAATTTCCCTGGAAGCCACTTTCAGCCACATGAAGAGCCAGAAGGGGCCTGGGAACAGCCAGCACAAAGCTATGAGGGGCAAACCATGCCTGACCAACACAATTGCCTTCCATGAGCAGACTGGCCATGCAAAGAAAGAGCAGTGGATGTTGTTTGCGCTGACCTCAGCCAGGACTCTGACACACTCTCCCTAAATGTCATTTGAGCCACACTGCCTTCTCACTTTGGGCTCCCAGCTTATTCCTACGCTGCTTCCCTTCTTCCCCCTCTTACTCTGAGGAGTTCCTCAAGCAGACACCATCAGTTGCTATTCCACCCACCCCCACATTCTCAGCCATAGCCTGTGTGCAAAAACATATAGAAAAAGTAAAAAAAGTACAAGTAGCTACTTTCCAGTGTGAAAATACACAAACACTGAGATAGAAACATATGTGCTACTTAAACAAAAGCCAGCTCAAAAACCAAGTTAGAAATAGGCTACTTGGTTAAAGAAAAAAAAAATTAAGCTTTTCCCTGCATTACTACCTCTGAAATTTAACCTAACATACATTTAAAAGTATAATGGGCTCAAGTCTTACGAATGCAAATCTAAGCAGCAAACTCTTTCCATTGACATTATTAGACTTTAGACAAGAATTTGGAAAAAAGTCCTATTTTTTATTAGTGTGTTTTGAAGTATGTCTCCTCCTCGCACTCACCTCACTTTCAAATTTATTTATTTGCAGAACATCACTGGTCTCAGAGAGGTCAGCTCCTCCACGTACTGTAAGAGCCTGAAGAGGCCATTTCCTTCTACCAAGTATCACCAGAAACCACATGGCCAGCATTCTCATCAATGCCAAATTACTTCACAGAGTTGCGAATTATACTCTCAAATCAATTATAAATATCATGATTTGTTTCACCAATCCTTCACTATTCTGACTTTGAAAACTGAAGTTGCATCTGGTCATTGCTTTCCCCATTCCAACATTAACCTTCATATGGCATTCAAAGCTTCCCCGCTACCTAGCCAGTGTGTTTGGCATCTCTATCAGTTTGTAGACACACACTTAGAGCCACACTTCAACCAGCACTAATACCCTTTCACAACTGACATGCAACTACATTAATGCAACACTTCTAGCATGTCTGAAATCCACCTCACGTCCACCATTTTCTAACAGACTACTAATTTTTAAAGAAAAGAAGAAGTCTAAGACATTAAGTTTAAGCCATTAATAAAAACCCAATCCCCACCCCCTGTTTTTTTCCAAGGTGACTTTAAGCTATTGGCCAAACTCCAGACCTTTTTAATAGAAGTATACGTGAGGCCACCTAGCAGTAAGCTTCTCAGCAGAACCAAAGTCCTCAGAGCTCAAAGATAAAAAGGCCCTATCCTTACAAGAACCCCATTTTATACTTTTTAGTCAACACATATTGAGATCTCAAGCACCAATCATGTAATAGACCACACGGATTTCAAGAGTTATTGATTTTGCCACTCTAGAATTTGTTCTGAAATATCCATAGCATCTTGAACAAACCCCCAAAATAGTTCTGTTAATTTCCGCTCTCCCCCCAAATCAGTAGTTGTTTCAAGGCTTAATAATTTTATCATACAGGCAGTCCAAATCAGACTCTTAATTCATACAATCATCCTCCTACACAGTGTTTGAAAACCTTGTTCAGCAATAACAGAACTTTGAGAGGACTTTAAGTTACCTTCTAAGGCAACCAGGATCATTAAGGCATCCAATGCAGTTTAGCACTAGAAGTCTGGGTTATAAACACTCCCAGAGAACAGCGAGCAAGCTGAACGCAATGCTGAATACATTAAAGAATACAGGTTCCCTTGCTTTTGTCAGGTCTCATTCTGCACCGAAAGCAGCAGAGTCTTATTAGCTCAATTCACTACCATGGTTCCATCAAACTCCAGGAGGAAATGCTTTACTCTTGCGGACTTCAAAGGCAACACCTGAAACCAACACACCTGAAGGGAGGAATCATTCAGTTGAACCAGCTCTCTACACTTTCCATTGAGCTTCTTTGTGATCGCTAGAGCTGAGCTGGCAGAGATTTTTTTTCCTCCTCCATGAAGTCTTCTCAAAAAAACCAAGAGTAAGCTTACAATTTTATCCCCATTTTTGCCACAGGCTGGGTCTACAGATTTAATCTTTACCAGTGTAATAGCAGCAACTTTTACCATTCGCACAGTAACTTTTCGCATGCCACCTCAAACTGATACATACCCCAAAGCTACGCAAGAATTTAAGCAATATCCTATTCAAGATTGGAAAATACTCTGAATTAGGCAGCTAGCTAATAGAAATTTAAAAGCATCTTAATAACACGACAGAGTTCCAACAGCTGCTATGCTTTATAACACTGTACAGCCCTAGGGGATGCTACTGACACTTCCACTCTTTTCTCCCCCCAGGCTTCTCTGCCTGGCTGTCGCACAAAGAAGAGAATAGCTCCTTCATTTCAATAAAGTTTTATTAGACAGCCTATTTTCCAGAATCAAAATACCAGAAGCTGCCAATAACCCACCCCAACATGATATAAGAAGCTAGATTAAAAAGTAAGCAGCAAGGTCTGCAGGAAAAGAGCAAGGAAATTTGCTTGGGTAAATCACGAAGTGCTCTTCCAGACAACTAGAACCGCTGCTCCATTTTCATAACATGCACCTCCCTGTCTCAAAACTAAGTTTCACAGTTATCTGTAAGTTACAATGGTGGGTAAGTAAGAACAATCAATTCCTCACTGACTTAGTGCTAACCACTGTTTTATCAATACTAGCAATTAACAGTAAACATGAGTTCTAGTCATTTTTTTAGTCCCCAGCAAGGCAACCTTCTGAGGTTTATCGCAACAGCTTCAGAAGTCTGTAGACAAGACTTATCCCTAGGTCAAAAGTTTTCCAGAGCTATGACAATCCCGATGCTGAAAAGTTCTGTCTCCATCAATCATCTGTCTGCTACTCGGGCAGGGGAAATCTCACAGGAGATGAGTACAGTGCGAAAAGTAGTTAAGGAGAGTTGCTAGTTGTTACCACAATTTGTAAGACAAATTTTCTTTAAACACATAGAAGAAAAGATTAGCAGACAGCATTACTGTCTCAATCAAGCTGGATCAAATCAGTCTAATTTCCCTCTAAAATACAGCAATTGACTTTGGATAGCAACAGTAGGAAGGAAATGCCTTAGAAAAAATTAAGTATGACTTTAGACAACATTTGCAATTAATATCATAAGCCAGAAAAAACACAGTCTAGAAAAAAATATGGTATGGCAGGGGCAGAACTCCCTGGAAAGCAATTCTGAGGGTTGTATCAAACAAAAGGTTGTGGGATTTAATTCCGTTCAATGTTTGCATCAACAACGTGGATGCTGAATACAAAACACATTAATTAAATACGCCAATGCTAGGAAGGACAAAAATAAGATCTAAATCAATCTTACAAATTAAAGAAGCTGACAGAAGAGGAATGAAATACAGTGGGGACAAGCAAAAAGCTTGTATAAAAAGACAATGGGAAATATAAGTAGTATCTTTAAGAAAATGAATAGCGTCTAAATCCCAAGCTGAACAGTCAGTGTCAGGCAACTGCAAAATAGGCAAACATCACCAAAGTGTACAACCACAACTTTCAGAACAAGCAAAGTAATCTCTTTTGCTCCACTTCGTACTACATTTAAACAAAATACTGTACCCCCACTGAAGCATCACATTTCAGGAAAACAACTGACACTAATCCAAAAAGGAACATTAAGAATGGCCCATAATAAATACAGAATGGGCTGGATTTGGTTACACTTTAAGAAGAGAAGGTTGAAAGAGGACTTCCTAAGAAGCAAAGTACCAAGTAGGCTACTGCACAGAAAAGGTGATCAATTTGTTCTCAATTTCTCAAAAGACAGAAGATGCAATGGACTTAAAACTGAAGTTAGGAAGATTCACACCAAGCACCAGGGGAGACACGACCACTTTCCAATAGCAGGGACAGTGAAACCCTTGAGCAGATTACCAAGGTTCCCTTAAAACATCCAACAGTGGAGACAGTTAAGGAAGGGAAAAAAACAACACCATCAGTAGCAGGACCTCAGGAAATTTAGTCCTTGTTATTCCTTACGTTTCTGAAAAACCTATATAGAGCTTACTGTCTCTAACATTCATTTCAGTAGAAGATACCAAGGTATGGTGGAGAACCCGGGGAGGGGGGGGAGGGGGGCAGTGTCAGTTTAAATATTTGTGGCCTTTTATTCTCCTCTCCCCACTACCTTCAGCGTAGTCTTAATTTTCAATTAATGCTCTTACATTTTTATGATGATCCTAGTTACCATAGCTGCAAAGAAGAGAGTCCATCTTACACTTAGTTATTGCTAAAGCATTAAAAATAGTCAAATAAAGGACTGCATAAGAAGAAAAAGGAACCCTACTAATAATTTCTATTCAACCCTCCCAATTCCATGATTCATGGGTTTACTGCTGATTTATACTTCCATAGAATAACAGAGCACACAGTAAGTTAAACAGACATGAGGAAATGGAGAGTATAATGGAAGCAAATTAATGAAAATCAATAGTTTCGAAGACTAAACTGCACTGATAATAAAGCTCATGGGGTTTACACAATTAGACTGATTTCACTGTTTCATATAAGAAAAATCAGACAACACTTTCAATGCAGTGTTCTTTCAAGTGCATAGTTTAAAAAATTACCTTCCTAGTTTAATCAAACTTGTAATAAATAATAATGAATAATTATTAATTATATTGCTGCCACACCAGCAAAGGAGAAAACGTGCTTTGATTAGGACTTCTAAGGTCCCCTCTCAATCCCTCATACAGAGGGTAGAGAAGCAAAGCAAGCCCTACGTCACACACCAAGTTTTACCTGGTAACCTAACAGAGGCAGACGATCAGTTTGGACAATGTCCCTGCAACATTAGATGTGGAATTCTTCTAATCTAGTTTTAGACATCAAGTCCTAACTAGCCATTCCAGGCTTCCCTTGTAATCCAGCCAAAGGAAGAACTGCCCCTCCAGAAGACAGTCTCAGACATGTGTTAGACCCTTCAAAGGGCTGCCTGTGTTATCCATTTCTCCCCATTGTCTACAGAAGCAGCCTAACAACACGCACTCAGACTTGAGACCGACTCTTCCCTGCCATCCCAGGTTACACATCTAACAACAGTTCTTTTCCCTTTCTTTCCTCAAGCAATGTTGGCTAAGGCTCCAGTCTCAGCTTCTCGGCACCTCGGAAGGACAGCCAAGTTCCGGAAGTGGAGCGAAACACAAGCATCATCAACTTCAATGTCTTCCAAAGAGGGCAGAGAAAATAAACACAGAGAAATAAAAGACTGTTACATAAAAAACAAAAAAAGGAAAAAAAAAGATTCCACACCAGTCTCAGTTACTTTCTGTTCTAACAGCCTTTTTTGTAAGGCAGAGTAAATAACCCAAGTTGCAGACACAACACATAACAGTAACTCTCCTGTTAAATGTATTGGAGGCTACACTACCGATGCAAGAACTTCCATGTGAACCTAACTGCATCTTCATAGGTAAAGTCCCAATGCTTTAATTATACTAATTATTTGCAATGTTGAGCTGAAAACTACACCAATAAGAATTTAATTTAAAAATACATCAGCTGTATACTCTTCTCAATAACCTCACTATCCAGATAGCAACTTCTATAAAAATGAAAGCTTACATTAGTATGAAAAACTAATAGCCTGGCTCTGTAAACACTTAAGCAGGTATTTCAGCATAACATCTCACATCCTGAAAAATTAAAACATATGCAAATGTTTGAAGAAATAAAGTCTACAGTTGTTCATTTGTTTTGTTGGGGTTTTTAAAAGTAATTCTTCTGAATACTTTAAAAATTACTTTGATTCTTAACAAAAAAAGATAGTCCTACAGCTTCACAATAGCATCCAATACACTGACAACAAACAACTTTTTATACTGAAGTACCTATCTGGGACAAGGGCACAGGACACTTCATGCCATTAAGTCACAGAGAGGTAAAAGTCCAGTGACATCAACATTAGAGCTAGCACTTGGGCTTGAAAGAGTTCAGCTTGCTGGGGCACAGCAGCACCTTCTGCCCTGTGCTCCCCCCTGGGACTCAAGACTTCAAAACGCAAACATCAGAAACATGAAAAGCTGACAGAAAGTCTCTTCAAAACCCGGATGAGGTTTCAGAAGTAAAACATCTTTAATCACACTACCTGTGAAAGACAAAGAACACAGGGCGAGGTGAGGTAATGCTTCACACACCTTCTAAGACCCTCAGGACCATCATCCACTCCCTCCTTTCCCTAATCACCTAGTCCCTTCCCTCATGAATTCCAATTACAGTTTCTTCCTGAACTGTTCTAGAGACCTGCATTAAAAGGTAGGACTTCATCTAACTTATAACAAAACAGCCCTCCAAGAAGCAAATTTGCAGAGTATGGAGATTTATACTCTAAATCCCTTATTCCCTCTATGCAGTAAAAGATAGGCTACATATATAGAGATCTGAAAGAACAGATTATATTAACACCTTGCTACGAGGGAAAAAAAAAAAATCCAAAATACGCTTAACATCACCCTTACTGCATCAAATATATGGCACAAGAGCTCAAACACATTGGTACCAAATTCATAATGTGGTTTGTCCTGCTGCTCTCTTAGCCTCAAAGAAAATTCATTGTCAGACATTTAACCAACTTAGCCGAATTTTCTAACTCCATAGCCGGAAGGTAGAAGAGAAAAGTTGAGCTATTCACGGAAGTCTAATGCCTCAAATACATTCAGAAGCTAAAAATAATCAGTGTGCTTTACTTTAGACTCATATGCTGGTTTCTTGCTTATTTTAGGCATACAGTCTCCTCATTCTCAATTCTCTGTTCAGACATTAAAAAAAAAAAAAAAAAAGACTTAGATGCATGCCTCTAATAGCACAGTCCTCCAGAAAAGTATTTTAGGCTTGATCCCAGCTTTACCAGGAGCAAAGACATTCACAGCAGAGACGATCTGTACTTCAGGGTTATCAGACTCATTTTACGGCTCCTTGAAAAACTGAAGTCAAGCTACATGATTATAACGAGAAAACAAAGGGAAAAATGAAAAGGTGTCTGCCCAGCACAGCATAAAGAAGGAGGGAGTATTAGAATGATGCAACAAATAATTATTCACAGCACTTTCCACACTTGTGTAAAGATGAAGCAAGAAGTTCCATGTCACGCTAACCAAATCATTCCCTAACTAAACAAAAAAAATTAAGAATGCTACAATGGTGAAATGTCACTACATGCCTTTCTTCAATCAAAATAATTACTAGTTATCCACCACTACGACCTGCTTTGTAATTCAACTCAAAGCTTTACATTTACTTAATGTAATGATGTTTTTATTTAAAAGTACTGAAGCCACTACTCCAATTTTACTGCCCATTTGTGATCATTGCAATTCAATTTAGCGCTCAGTTATCTACCTACTAATCTTCATGAGAAAGGGAAAGCGGACTTCAGTGGCAGCTTATGTATTCTCTGACATTTCTACAAGTATTACTCTTCCTCCTCCCCTCCCTGGTTTACACTACAAGTTTATTGAATACTCCTTAAAGCTATACAGTTACCACCAAGTTATCGTGTCCTTCAAGACATTCACAGCATTTCCCTTCCACTAGCACACAAATCTTTACACTTTATCTTCAGCTAAACGTTTTTCACAAAACTGCAGGAATAACCTTAACAGTATTCTGCAAGTCCAGTCCATGTCCACAACCATCAACAATAAATTCAAATTATCCCGACTTAGTCATGCCAAACGTGACTAGCTGTGCAGGATGGGAGGGCCTTTGATGTTCACATCAAATAATCTTCAAATTGTTCAGCAACAACAATAATCAACTCTACTGTCTTGATGAATAGGCCCTGTGAAAACGAGTCCATATATGTCACAGGCTGCAAGTGGTTTTAAATGACAAAACACGTGTGAGTGGTCCAACTGAGAATTTAAAGTTTGCAGACTCATAAAATTAAGATGGATAGTAAAATTAAAGAACCTAAATTATCTTATGTTTTGTTATCTTATAGTTTATTGAGAACTGTAACTTAGAAAAGGTATTTTTCCTAAATTCTTTATAGACATTGAAGTTACAACCATTACACTGCAAAGGTTTAAGATAGAATTCAGCTCGTAACTTCTTACTACACATGTTCAAAATCTATCATACAAATAGAATCCAGTATTACCCTGAAAATCTGATTTAGCGGTAATTAAATCAGAACAAAACTTACTGAATCACCTAGAGCTCTCCTCTCGTATCGAGAGATACTACCCATCTGACAAATTCTCCATTTTAAGAACAGAAGAGACCTTTTGCAAGACCCAGCGGAAGCGCAGTACAATATAACATGCGGAGAGGCAGCACGCACACAAAACCCAAAAGTTTTCCGCTGTCACCCGATCATCAAAAGAAACATTAACCCTGCGATTTTTGCCAGTACCGCTCTCCCTGCACAGAGCCTGGCACACATCGTCTCCTGACTTTCAGCTTGCCCACGCTTATAGCAAGCGACCAGTACACAACCAGTACACAACTGGAAGAGAACCAGCCTCTTTGCCGAGCAGAACCGCGGGGGGATGAAAGAGTTTAAGGGCTTCTGGACACTTCAAACTCCACTAGTTACACCATTCAGCAGCCGCAGCGACGCTGAGCCTCTGCGGAGGCGCTCCCCTTGTTCTGGTTTATAAAAAAAAAATATAAAAAAATCGAGTTTCAAGCGGACGAAGGGACGGGATGAACTCGCATAAAAACCAGCAGAGTTCAGTTTCTCTCGCGCTAGCCTGCGCAGAAGGCAGCTGCACAGGCGCTGCGTGGCATCGGCACCGATTTGGGGCAAGGCGAAGGCGTTTCAGGTAACGACCGGGGAGGGGGACAGCCCAGGCTGGCACCTCCTCTGGGAGACAAGCC